>NW_006408666.1:8319151-8422895 GCF_000296735.1 Chrysochloris asiatica | reverse complement strand
AAAAAAAAAAAACAAAACAAATTAAAAAAAACATAGGGAATATAAGCAAATACTGTTGAATGATGATGCACTGAGGAGATTGTAATCATTGCAATGCAACTATGAGTGTAAAACCGATGTTCATCCATATAAACTATCACTAAATTCATAATAAAAACTTAAAAAAAAAGTAATTCAAATAAAATGTTATTTTGAGAAAGGGGAAAAAAAATATCTCTCTTAGAAAATGTTTCCAGTGTGGAATAAACTATGGATAGCTATTGGACTTTGACTTTGCAGGTTGCCTAGAGAGTAGTTTTACATGGAAAGCACTGTGCACTCACTGAGTGTGCTGTGTTACCACCAACATGTGGGGACTTAGAAGGCAGACGAGTTTAATGCACACCTAACAAGAACACACTTTAGGCCATTCTGGTGGCGGGTGATCCTATGACTTGGTCGTCATCCCTACAGTACCTACAGTTACACAGAGCTGAGAAGCCAGCGTGACAGGACAAGAGTCTCCTTGAAAGATTCCTATCAGACATTTAAAATATGAGGCTGTCCAATATGCTCACTTACAATTTGGCGTATGTTAGTCCCTCAAGGTCCAGGTGGATATGATGTTTTGATGTGTACAAGAAAACTCAGAAGTACGCACATATATTCCAGGCTTTGTTTGAGACCCTCTGGCATTGCACAGGTGCCCTTGCTTTACCTTGGTTCTCCACTGGCATGTCTAGGGGTGGAAGCAACCTGGTCAGCAGCATTTCAAGTCACTAGGAGCTCAGATTAACCTTTTGCTGGGCAACCAAGGTTGGACTCCATTAGCTCAAGGGTCTTGGAAGCCAGGACCAATGTGCTTCTTCTAAGGTAAGTCTGGGAGAAGAGCCCTGAAATCAATATGAGTTCTGCTGCTTCCCAAGCTGTACCTGCTCAAAAGCCTTGCTTGGTGCCAAGGGTTTGGGCATCAGAAGCATCGCCTGGCCTACCAGGCAAGAAACGTGAACTACCACAGTGACCTGGCAATGAATTAACAGGCTCTTTAACTGCCATGTTTTCCCCACTCCATGTTTTTATAAAGCCACTGAGTAGACAGAAGATTAGAAAACCTGTGCAAATAGTCTTAAGTTTCTGGATTCAACTCCAGGGAAGACTGGTTTGGGTTTGAGGAATACTTAAAGAAAATGTTTGTTGGTTCTAGTTTCTGATGTAAAGTGCTACACGAGGCCCCACAGTGAGGACCAAGAAGGTCCATAGAGACTTGGGTGATGGCCCTACATGGACACAGTTGCTTTGGAAGCCAGTGATTCCATCAGGTTGTCCAGCTCCTATCCTTCCTTGTTGCTAAAATTGTGAAGGAAAGGAAAGCTCCCTATCTCTACCACAGAGTCTAGGTGGGAAAGGGGCAGGTGCATCCAGGAGCAGCCAGGGGCGTGCCATGAGCTCAGAACAACTGCTCCATACCCCAGAGAGCCACATCTTTGAGTTTGGATGAGTTACGTGAAAGGAGGTCTT
Organism: Chrysochloris asiatica; assembly: GCF_000296735.1. NCBI lineage: Eukaryota > Metazoa > Chordata > Mammalia > Afrosoricida > Chrysochloridae > Chrysochloris > Chrysochloris asiatica. The sequence goes on along the minus strand of NW_006408666.1, from coordinate 8,421,398 downwards.
GGGGGCAATACTGAGCCTTTGTATGTTTGTTTTAGTAAAGACTGTTACACATCTCAGCCTTGGGGGATGGGACCCAGGACACCCAACATTATGATAGAAGGCAGGAATCGGACTAGTGCATTGCTTTCTGCTTTCCCGGGTGCTTTGGTGGTTTGTTGAATATTTGAAGTTATTTAAACCTTGTCTTTGAACTTGGTTTTTCTACCATGCCTAGAAAAGCCGGTGTTGACATATTTTAGTTTGCTGCATGTACCATTCCCACGTCTCCCATTTGATTCAAGGTGAAAAGGCAACATTTTTAATGTGAGTGTCTCTGGATGAATTTATGTAGACTTACAATTTGGAAAAGCAATACTCATAAAACATTCATGTATGAGTATACATGTGGTGTTTTTCTGCTATTCATAAGGTTTTCAGTGACTAAATATTCGGAAGTAGTTCATCATTCTTTCTTCCTAGTCTGTCTTCATCTGGAAGCTCATCTGAAACCTGTCCACCATGGGTGACCCTGCTGGTATTAAAAATACCGGTGGCATAGCTTTCAGAATCACAGACACTCACAAGCCACGACAGTACGACAAACTGATGGACGGGTGGTGGCCATTTGGTTTTAAGTGGAAACTGTCACTTTAAATTTCAAGGAGATCAGTGCACATGCATAGTAGAACCCTCCTGGGGTGAGGATGTGGTGTCCATTTGCTCAGGCATCCCCTCTAGTCACTAGAATGGAGGTGCGCAGACAGTGAGAGACCAATGAACAAATAACAACAACAACAAAAAAGAATGTCCACACCTGTATCTCCATGGTTCTGTCAGGCATTTGCGGCTGCTCTGATCCTTCCCCGACTTGGTCTCTCCCAAGATGGCAGCTCCAGGAGTAGCTCAGCGTCTAGGATTAGAAAGCACTGGATTTCTTGATTCTGTTACAAATTCCCCTAGCTGTAAGCCTTCCAAGCTTCTAAATATTCCTTTATATGTGGTTCAGAGTTCTAACACCATTCCCTGAGCCTGCTTGGTCCAATATTCTGTGTTGTTGTTGTTGACTGAGCTCCTCACTGCACATCTACCAGGTCCGCCATCTTAGTTTCTGTCTATGGATCTTGGCTGAAAGCAAAGAATATCAGAAAGATGTTTACCTGTGTTTTATTGACTATGCAAAGGCTTTCAATTGTGTGGATCATGACAAGCTATAGACAACATTGTGAAGTATGAGTATTCCGGAACACTTAATTGTGCTCATGAGGAATCTGTACCTGGATCAAGAAGCAGTTGTTTGAACAGAACATGGGAACACTGAATGTTTTAAAATTAAGGAAGGTGTGTGACAAGGTTGTATTCTTTCACCATACTTATTCAATGTGTGTTGAGCAAGTAATACGAGAAGCTGGGTTCTATGAAGAAAAACGTGGCATCAGGATTGGAGGAAGACTCATTAATAACCTGTGATGTGCAGATGATATAACCTTGCTTGTTGAAAGTGAAGAGGACTTACAACATTTACTGATGAAGATCAAAGAGCACAGCCTTCGGTATGGATTACATCTCAATAAAAATAAAATAAAAATCCTCACCACTGGACCAATAAACAACATTCTTATCAATTGAGAAAAGATTGAAGTTGTCAAGGATTTCATTTTTCTTGGCTCAACTATCAACACTCATGGAAGCAGCAGTCAAGAAATCAAATGATGTATTGCATTAGGCAAATCTGCTGCACAAGATCTTTTTAAGGTGTTGAAGAGCAAAGATGTCAGCTTGAGGACTAAGGTGCACCTGATCCAAGCCATGGTATTTTCAGTCTCCTCATTTGCATGAGCAAGCTGGACAGTGTATAAGGAAGATCATAGAAGAATTGATACCTTTGAGTTATGGTGTTGGAGGAGAATATTGAAAGTGCCATGGGCTGCCAAAAGAACCAATAGATCCGTTTTGGAAGAAGTGCAGCCAGAGTGCTCCCTGGAGGCCAGGATGGCCAAACTTCGTCTCTCATACCTTGGACATAGTGTCAGGAGGAACCAGTCGCTGGAGAAGGATATCATGTTTGGTAAGGTGGAGGGTCAGAGAAAAAGAGGAAGACCTCCAACAAGATGGATTGGCCAAGTGGCAGCATCGATGGACTCAAGCGTGGCAAAAGTAGTCAAGTTGGCCCAGGGTCGGGCAGTGTTTCATTCAGCTGTGCATAAGGTCGCTATGTGTCGGTACCAACTCAATGGCACCTAACAACAACAACATACATACGGTTGGGTGCTGGTATGGCACTATAGGATAAGCACTGGACTGATGGCTAACCACAGTGTGGAAATCTACCAACTACACCTTCGAAACTATATAGTACTCCACCTTATGTGTGTGTGTATACACATGTATATGTGTGTATATAATCTCCTTAATGAGCAACTTGCATATAAAATCAAAGGCTCTAAATTATTTTCTTCAGTGTTTTCAAAGTTAGCAAGCTATGGTCCACACTCGCAAATCTGGCCTGCCACCTGTTTTTCTGTAAGTAAAGTTTCATTGGAGCACAATCACATTAATTTGTCTCCGTGTTACCTCTGGTAGCATTCACAGTAAAATGGTTGAATATTTAATACAGATATCCTTTAGCTTGCGAAACCTTTTTATAGAAAAGTTTGCAAAGTTTGCAGACCACTGGTATAATTGGCAAAAGACTGACTACTTTTTACTTGAGCACTTTCCTATTGACAATTCTCATCATCTTATGAAAGAACTTCTTCTATTTTCAGACAGTGAAGAGAATTAGAAAGTTCTACTTCTATAGAATTAAAAGAAAATTATACTTCCCTATAATATTGATGTGTTGGTCCTGTTTGTATGCCATGAACCATGAAAATAAGTCAGACGCCAAGATGATTGCCCTTTAGAATATTTGGAAATATTTATTCTGTACCCTCTGAACATTTCCTTTTTCATATTAAATATTTCTAGTTCTTCATTTTATTCCATCCTTCATTTCAGAGTTTTTAGCTCCTACTTGATAAATTCTAATTTAATGAGCCTCTAAGTCATGTCATTGAGAACTAGGAGGTCAGTTAGATGTGACCAGTAGAAGTAAGATCAGACCTGTTTACTTCCCTTGCTCTGGATGCCATGGTGTAAGGATGGACAGAAGATTAGGGTGTCTTCTGAGGAGTCGTCTTGCACTACTGACTCACACATTAACTCTGCAGAGGCCCTCGAACTCTCTAACCCTTAAAGCATTGAGCCACATTGCATCTGTATGATGCTTATATTATTGTTATTCTTTTACAGCTTTTAAAAGCTGTGTTATGCAAGATTTGAGTCATTTATCCAAATGTGAGCCTTACACTTTTTATATCGTATTTTGTTATCTTGACTAATTTGCTCTAACTCCCAACTTTATCCTTGAATTTGGTATGTCCCTGTACGTTGACTTAGCTCCAAACAAACTGCCTTCACAATTGCAATAAAATGTTCTGTTGTTACCAGGAGAGTAACATTCCGCTATCTGAAGTCCGTAAACACGTTTCCTTTCTCTCACGTGGTTCCAATCTTCAGCTGAAAACAGTGACTTAATGGCTTTTCCACATCAGTGTGGATTACCTGCCTCACCAGGTCATGTTGCGGTGTCAAGATTACACTTTAAAATATATTTTGGATAAGTTACTCTTACTTGCATGTAAGCAATTAACAAATCAAAGTACATATTGCACTGAGAAAATCTGCTGCAAAAGACCTCTCTAAAGTGTGAAAAACAAAAAATGTCACTTGAGAATTAAGGTGCCCCTGACCCAGCCTCATTGAATGAGAAGGCTGAACAATGAAAAGGGAAGTTTGAAGACTTGATGTATTTGAATTATGGTGTTAGGGAAGAATGTTGAGTATACCAGACTGCTCCTTCGAAGTGAGGATGGTAAGAAGTCATCTTGTTTCCTTTGGACACATCATGGGAAAAATCAGTCACTAGAACAGGACATGGCAGTTGGTCAGGTCGAGGGTCAGCAAACCAGGGAAGCTTCAATGAGATGGATTGCCACAATGTGCCCCAATGGGCTCAATTATACCAAGTTACAAGGGTGGTACAGGACCAGGCACTGTCTGATGAATTGAGTTGATTCGAACATATCTAGCATTCATATGTTCTCATCTTCTTTAAGAAGCTAATGAGATTGAGTGACATTTATGGACTGCAGAATGGCCCCTTGTGACTGGACTATGAGACCTTAGAAAAGGAAAATCTGTGCATTTTCATGGGTTGAAGACATAGGGATTCCATCATCATCTCCAAATTTAGAAATTACAAGGGCCCAGAATAGATCCTGTCTACCAAAGGAGTCCTGATGTGGCACTGTGGGTTAATGCCCTAGACTGCAAAGTCGGTTTGAACTTCAAGATTGATGGTTCAAGCTCACCAGTCACTCCTTGGAAAACCCTATACAGGATCGCCATGGGTCGGAACCAACTCGACGGCACTTAACAACAACCATAGGTGATGCTTTTTACTTCCAGTGCTAAAGCCCAAGCAAACAGAAAAGCATCAAGTGTTTTTTTAAATCCCGAGACAACTGGGTTATGGGAGAAGGTGACTAAGCCAGAGTCTCCTACTGAGATCTGTAACAAACATATGACTCAGCATTGCCTCTCTGTATCCTGTCAAGAAATTAAGATTACATTTTAGAATAAATTTTGATTAAGTTACTCTAATGAGAATACATGATAATCCCTTCCGAACAACACTTTGCCAAGCTAAAGGTACTTTTTACACCCAGTGTAACATTGGTCTTTATTATTTTATGTGGTTTGTGTATAAAAACAAAAATGTGTATGTTCCCAAATGGTTTTCAGATGTCTGATAAGTGTTTTGATCATTTAGGACCCCATTTCATTTGACTTTGTAGGCCTTCTAACAAAATTGTAAGAGTAAAATGTTGTTAAGTGCCATTGAGTCTGTTCCAATTCATAGCGACCCTGTACAGGGTTTCCAAGGAGTGACTGCTGGGTTTGAACCACCAACCTTATAGTTCAAACCAACCTTGCAGTCCAGTGCATTGTAGAAGACCATGAAATGGCGTGGGGTTGGGGGCAGGCAAACTTTCTGTGTCTAATGTGAGTTGCTTCTGACAGAGAGAATGACCATTCTGAAGTATTAAGAAGACGTCTTAATTTGTTTAATAGTTGTATTGTAACTGGCAGATACTACTGTCTCTGGCTCAAGTGTTTTCATGTATCTGTGGGGAGAAATCAAAGTTAAATTCGGAAAAGAAACGTAAATGTTTTAGATTTTCTAACACAATAGGATGTGTTTTCCAAATAGTTCTAAAGTGATCAGTTTTATCCTTCATTTCAGATACTTTACCAAGAAAAATAATTAGTCATACCAAATTGTGTGCTTTCATTTCAAGTTTAATTCTGAAATTAGCATGAAGATAAAAGACATAAAAGCAGGAGCATCTTAAAAAGTTAACGATTACAATTGAAAGTCACATTTGAACGTTAATGCCCAGATTCAGTTGCCTTCAAGTTGATTTAGTCCCAAGACCACTGGTGCTTACCAGTGTGCTCCGTTAGGATTTTCAGTGACTGAGTGTTTGGAATTAGACCACCAGCCCTTTCTTATGAGGGGCTTCTGGGTGAACTCAGACCGCAGCGTTTTGATTAGCAGTCAAGTGAATTAACCATTTAAACCACTCAGGACCTCCTTGAAAGTGAACAGACTGTTGAAGAGAAATCACCAGCATAAAGCTGTGTACTTTGTACATTTCAGCAAACAGCCGTCTTCTGGTGTAAGAAGAGCATTCTCTGTAAGGTGGAGGGCAGGCAAACTTTCTGTGTCTAATGTGAGTTGCTTCTGACAGAGAGAATGACCATTCTGAAGTATTAGAAATATAAAGAAGACGTCTTAATTTGTTTAATAGTTGTATTGTAACTGGCAGATACTACTGTCTCTGGCTCAAGTGTTTTCATGTATCTGTGGGAAAATTTGGGGAACAGTGGCTGTTCGCTTTAGTGGGAAGTGTTCTTTTTATTTGTGGGGACAGCCTCTTCCTGCTGTTCACGTATTAATGTTTACTGCAGTGACTTTTTGGAAGCATGGGGCAGGACACGTATCTGTCCTCTGTGAAAGCAGATCTTTGTGTGCTCTGGGCTAGGCCCATGGCAAACAGGCACAATCAGGCGATTGTTTATTTGGGAAAGGCCAAGGCATCCTATTGCAATTATTTATGGAAGGAAATATTTGATGTTTTTGGAAGAGATTGGGTTTCCATCCACTCCAGATCTCTGGGTGTATAGGAAGGGATCCCCTCATACAGGCCAAAGTAGAGAGCTGTACTTGACTCCATGTGTTTGTAGGGCTTTGTAGGTAACAAAATGTGACACGTATCCAGCTCTGGTCCTAGGCACACTCTGCGGAAGAGTGAAGTGGGCTGCCTTGTTGGTTTTACCCTTTCCGTTCTGATGCTTCTTTTGTACTGTTGCTTGTACCTTGCTGCCCTGAGGGAAGTCTGGATTCACTATATTGATTCTCAACTGATTATTATCAGAAAAGGGTAAAGTGCTTGTACCTCTCCGTTGCCAAAACTGAATGTTCTTCCATTCTCTAGATGGATGTTCTTGCCCTGGGGATCTTCAGGCCCTCCAGCTTTGGCTTCTCCAGCCCCTCTTCTCTGAGCCTCCCGTAGACCTGAACCTCACCACTGCAGCCGCTTGCCTGTCCCTTCACCTCCTCTTAACATCTTGCTCTTATAGTTTCCTCACTCTCTTCTCAGTGGCTTCCATGGGTCTCTAATGACCTTCACCTTGCTTGCCGGTGGATCTGTGTTTTGAGGCAGAGGGAGCACTAGCAGCCAGTCCTCCTCAAGACTCACCCAAAATCCCAGAACAACTTGTCTTAGTCGCTGCTGTTGAGCTGAACCCCCTGCTTCTGGAAGCCGCCTGGTCATGTACCACTGGCTGACTAGTTGTGGCTCACACTGCGATCCGTAGGGTTTTCACAGCCGACTCTCAGAAGAGATGGCCAGGTCTTTCTTCCTAATCCATGTTAGTCTGGAAGCCCCAGTGAACCCTGGGAAGCGATACAGTGGTACGCAAACCTTCACTGATAGTTAGGAGGTGGCTGCACCTAAAGTGCATTGGCCAGGAATTGAGTGGGCTGCTGGCAATTTGTGTTTCCTGTGCCTGTGTGCCTTTTTCTTCACAGAATTGTCCCCCTTCGCTGCCATGTGTGCACAAATCCCCTTTACAAAGAACTAGTAACTCAGGCGGACCTGCCTAGACTGAGCACCTCAGAGCCCAAGTGTCTTTCTGGTTCTGTGCCCATTCCCCAGAGAACCACCCAGTCTTCTTTGTACCACGACTGCCTTCCGTTTCTTTAGGCAGCTCGTGGGGGAGCCCTGTCCGGATGCTTCTTTGTACTCAGATGTTTGTTCCTGCTTTGCAAGGTACAGGCCTGTATTTCAACATAACCTTGAGACTCTACGTTCATGTAGGAAGAGAATAGGGCTAACTCTTCCCTGGGCCCATTGCAGTTCGGTTCCTTGGTCCTCATGGGGATCTGAGCTGTGGTGGGGAGACTACGGGACTTGTTCCCAGGACTCCCTAAGCCTACCTGCTTGTTTCAATCTGCTGTTCATAACGTTTTTGCCACAGCAGACCCATTTGTATATTTATCAATGCAGCAAATCGTAAGCACCTACTGTGTCTTGTCTGTTGATATACAGGCAGTAGGTTTTCACATTGTACACAGGGAAGGGAAGTGTGGGATGCTGGGTAGCAGCCCGTGTGGCTGGGGGAAGTGAGAACAGGAGACTTTGAGGAGGGAACACACTGGTGACCAGTGAGGCTGGAGCGTAGCAGATTAGGGAAACTGAGTTACAAAATAAGCTCAGAGCAGTTGCCACTTGACCTCCAGTGATGGGTTAGAAGGCAAACAGTGGTTTTTACAACAGTCTCTCGAGCTGCTGTGTGGAGAACAGGCTGGTCCCAGGGACAGGAAGGAGAACAGTAGTAAATCTGTGGAAATAATAACCCAGTTAACAGAATGGTGGCTGGTTCCAGAGCAAGATGTCTCAGCCATGCAATCTTAACATTCACTGCTTTGTGTGGGGGGGTGGGGGCTGTCCTGTGCATAATATGATGCTTAATATTATTCCTGGCTCCTACCCTGCATGCCCATAGTAATACTGTCTCCAGACACTGGCAGATGTTTCATAACGGGGCAAGATCGCTCCCGCTTGAGCAACATTGAACCTAAGTCCTCGCAATTGGTAGTGGATAGAGTAAGATTCTTCGGGAAGTCGTAAAATATTTTAAAAATTAGAATTTTTCTGTTTCTGATGATGAAAAATTTGGCAGCTCATTTTGGTGATGATTGCACACACACTCATGGGTGTAATTGGGAATATCGACTCATGTATGTGCTGGAAGAAAGAGGAGGGAGGAGCCCTGTTTGGCCTACGAAGTCTGAGACGTCCCCTTAAGCTGTAGATGGCGAGCTGAGAAGGCAGATAGATGTACAGGGCTCAGTGGGTGCCTACAACTGCCCACTGAGAAAACAGACCCCAGACGACAGAAGTTTTCAAACTCACTGGTCTCTGGACCCCTGTTGTCCTGTGTGCTTTCAGTCAGTCCGGACCCCGAGTGCCCCGTGGGACAGAGCACAACTACCCCTTGGGTCTTCAGCTACAGTTTTGACAGACACACACATTGCTAGACCTTTTCTCCTTCAGAGCAGCTGGTGGGGTTCACTGTAAACATTACTGAACACCCCAGAAATTTTGTTGAAATGAGTTATGGATATTTGCCATATGAGAAATTAAGGTAGAATGATATAAAAAAAAATCAATTCATTTAAAACCATAGCAAAACTTTATTTCTGAAAACAAAAGATGGCATTGTTGTACATGTTTGAAAATCTAAGTCTGGCACAATAGAGGGAGCTAGATTTTTAAATCTGCTTCTGCATTCAGACTGCTGGCAGTGACCTCTGGCAGAGGCCCCTGTATACGTGTGAAGCAAGGAGAGTGAAAAGGCAAATTGTGTTATGTGTTATGAAGGCCATCAATGAAAAAATAGGGACAAATGTGAGGGCTCTAATTCAGGGCATACACAGACTAACAAACATATTGAAAACTGCACAAACAAAAGTAGACAAAATATATGATTGGGACATGCTAAAAATTAAAAACTTATGTGCATCAAAAGACTTCACCAGAAGACTCAAAAGGAAATCCACAGAATGGGAAAAAATATTTTGCAACAACACGTCAGACAAGGGACTAATATCTAAAATATATATGAAACAACAACATCTCTACAAGAAAAAGACAAATAACCTAATTGAAAAATGGGTACTGGACATGAACAGACACTTCACCAAGGAGGAGATCCAGGCAGCCAACAAACATAGGAAGAAATGTTCACCATCACTAGCTATTACAGAGATGCAAATCAAACCAACAATGAGATATCATCTCACACCAGCAATAACAGCAAAGATTAAAAAAAAAAAACAAAAAAGTTGTTGTTGTTATGTGCCATCAAGTCGGTTCCGACCCATAGCGACCCTGTATAGGGTTTCCGAGGGTGTAAATCTTTACGGGAGTAGAAAGCCTCATCTTTCTCCCGCGGTGCAGCTGGTAGTTTCGAACCGCTGACCTTAAGGTTCGCAGCCCAATTCGTGAAGTAGAGGATAATAAATGCTGGCGAGGATGTGGAGAGACTGGGATGCTCCTGCATTGCTGGTGGGATTGCAAAATGGTCCAACCTCTCTGGAAAGCAATATGGCACTTCCTCAGGAGGTTGGAAACAGAAATACCTTATGATCCAGCAATTCCTCTACTTGGCATTTACCCAGAAGAAATACAGGCCATAACTCGAGTAGATATATGCACACCAGTGTTCACAACAGCGCTATTTACAATAGCAAAAAGATGGAGACAGCCTTTAAGTGCCCATCAATGGAAGAATGGATAAACAAACTGGTACATATACACAATGGAATATTATGCTGCCTTGAAGAACAACAAGGAAGCTGCAAGCTATCACATATCATGGATGAACCTTGAGGACATTATGCTGAGTGAAATTAGTCAGTCACAAAAGGAGAAATACTGCATAGGACCACTACTGTAAAAAACTAACAAAAGAACCCATACTAAAGGTGGGGGAGTTGTTTGCTGTTACCGGGATGTGGGGGTGGAGTGAAGGGACAGAGGGGAAGGTGGAGCACAGGGTAGGGAATAGATACAGGATAGTTTGGGTGCTTGGGAGAGGGGCAATTGTTAGGAAAGGGGAGGGGAATGGAATAACAAGGCAGATGGGAAAACAATTAGGCGGGTTTGAATGGGCTAAGTGGAACAGAGGCAAATAAGGATGTATGCACAACCTTGGAACAACAGGGCTCTGGGATACAGAGATTGAGGCATGGTTGGAATGGGCAAAAAGGGGGAAATATGTTAAGATGCTTGGCTGTCTTTTGAATCTTTATTTCCCTTGCATAACATTATGAAATAGACACCTGAGGGGGAGAGAAAGGAATAGTCAGAAACATCACCATAGAAAGTTTGTAAGTCTGTCTTCTGCCTGTAACTGATTGGAATACCTAAAATGGGGTTACAACGTGCCCAGTGAAGGAGGCTTCCTGCAGAGCCTCTGTATTACATAAGCCCATAGTTGGAATCCTAAACCCCATCCAGAATCTTCTGAGGTGGGAAATTTCCACTTGAAAGGTCAAGCAGACCAGCCTGGCGGCTAGAAGACCAGAAGATACTTCTTGAAAGAAAGACAGACAGGAAAACTACAAAACAGTAACCACAGTTCAACTGACGACTACTGAACAAGTAAGTTGCTTGCCCAGGAGACATCAAGGCAAGCGCTCGGGTCTCCTCAGGGCAAACCCCCTTCTAAGACTGAGACTCAGTGGGAATACATGAGCAGACATGTGCTCTGACTGGTGACCACGTTGGTCACCAATAAGGGGAAGTGAGGGAAAACAGCAATGAAGCTGCGAGCTAAGTCCAACCACATTCAATAGACTCCTGTGAACCCTGGTGGAGACCTGGTTGGCCAGCAGTGTGGCAAGACCCGGGGACTCTTGAGCCCAGAGTCAGTGACGTAGCCACAGAGGACTAGACTGGAGAATGAAGTGTCCAGCTAATAAGAAGAAAGGGCATGTGCACAAGAACACCCACACTTGCAGATAATACCCACTTGATTTGGCTTCAATAGCTGGATGATCAGTGCTCAACTTGAAGAAGGAAGAGGAAAAAAAGAATAATCTGATACAATTTTATGAACTTGACCTACACCTATGGATGCAGTAGCTCAAAAAAGGGAACAAATCTTTACAGCAAGGATCATTCCCACCTACTCAATACACAGGGTAGACAGGGATGGGCAACTTGGACATTGGCTACCCAAAAATAGGGGGCCAACAAAGGCAAGAAGTGACTGGCTTACAACTTCCAAGATGAAGCCTAGATCTAGAGGGCGGGGAGGAAGGTAGACTCTACACAGAGTAGTATCCAATCTGTCTGGGTGGGGTTGATGAAAGGAGATGGGGATAGGACTCTTGTGGTACAATAGTGAATAATTGCTATCAGGACTGACTGTGAAGGTCGGAAATGTAAAGGTAGATGTTTTGTAACAAAAGGAGGGGAGTGACCGACTTTGCAGTCCAGGAGCGGAGGTCCCTGGGACCATCAAGGGAGAAGAATGGAGTGCGGGACCCTACCCAGAGAAGCAGTGACAGACACCAGAGATGGAGGTAGAGACGATGACTTGGAGAGACGGAGCAGCTGGGGACTGTAGACCCAGAGAGGGAGAGGGGCTGTGTGCTGAGGACTGGGGGGCAGGCTTGCAGGGTATACCCTTTGGTTGGTTGATGAAGCGTGGAGAGGATTGTAACCATGGCAATGTAACGATACACGATAGGATAAATGTAAAGCTAATGTTCTCCCATGTAAACTACCACATAATTCACAATAAAACATTAAAAAAAAGAAAAATGAAATGAAAAATTTGGTGATCTACTGCTGAAAAATGAGCTGCTGAAAACCTTACTGTTTCCTACTCTGACCTATGTGAGGTTGGCAGGGGTAGGCATCAACTCAACCAAATTATATTTGATTTTCAGATGTCTTGTAAATACACGATTATATATTAAATGTACCTTTTCTTTTAGTGTACAATAGCTAGAGCTATTAGTTAGTTTCCTCTATGTGTTATATGCAAATGCTGATACAAAAGTCATCTGACAGAACTAAATTATAAGAAGATTAAATAGATAAACTGAGAGATAGACAGACACAAAATGAAAAAACAAAACAGAAATTGTGGAGAGCCCTCCTGCCTTCAAAAGCATGCAGGCCAATTCTGGTGGGCATAAATCCCTGTGAGTACATGGCGTTTACATTCTTGGGTTGGCTTTTATGGTTGTCTTTTCTGTATCCCTCAAGTTGGCCCCGGGTTTTACAGCCTTACTCGCTGGAATTGGTTCTTTCTGGTCTACTTTGGGATTGGATGTTAAATAATTAACTTTGCTAAGAGTCTATCCCCAGGAGCGTTAAGTAGACCATGAATGTAGATGAGTAAGCAGAACCATGACTACACAACCGCTTAGCCTTTCTGCAGCCATTTTGTCAGGTGGGGAAGGGTTAGCCAGCCAGCCCCATTATGGGTATGAGAGGTTCGAAAACCCATCATTTACTTCGTAAACAGTATGGAATCTGGCCCATAGATGCCCAGGCAGGAAAATTATATGTAATGTTCTGAAATTGGTTAGGTGGAGATGGAACTGATTTATTAATTAAAGTAGACCTCAACTTACTAGGCCATCCCTGTGATGACGTATTTGCTTAATTTGATATCAGGCATGGGAGCTAAGGCTACTGGTGTGATGCTGTAGAATAAGCCCTGACTATTAACCATATGGTTAGTGGTTCAAACCCACCAGTTGCTCCGGAAAACCCTATGCAGGGTCACTATGAGTCAGAACCTACTCAGTGGCACTTAACAACAACAAAGGATGCAAGCATGGAGTGCTTCTGATGTGTATATATATGTGTGACTTAGTGCCTACACACACACACACTTAGATTCATGGTTGCATCTTGATTCTGACTTCAGGCAAGCACATGCCACTTCGTAAGTAATTACACCATGGAGGCTTTATGAAGTGCTTTATGTATTAGCAGAATATGTTGCAAATATGATCTATGCTATACATTATAAATAATAATCGGCGTTTCTGGGCAGAACAAATCAGTGAGATGACAAGAAAAGAGGTTTTAGGCCTCAGAGCTGTGGGAAATGCCCTTTGTGTCTCTGCAGAGACCCCGTACAGTGTGTGAGCCTCCCTTGGGTGGTCTTCTGGTGGTCTGGAGGGCTAGCCCCTTCCCGAGCCCTGCCTTTCTGCGTGTCCTGCCCAGTCCTGCCTCTGCCCACACATACACGGGGAGAGCTCTCCTTGTTGCGTCTCTGCAGGGAGCAAATGAGTGGAGCCTTGAGGTGCTACTGTGTTCGTTCTCTGTCTGGTTGCTGTTAATACATTTTCCAGAGGATGATAAAGTTCTAGAGTGATGAAGTTACTATTTTGCAAAATCCCAATGAGAATGTACCTAACAGAGATCAAAAAATGCAGTTTGATCCATTGATACCAGAAGCGAGGCTAGCCCATGCTGGTGACCCACTGGGCTTCTAATTGGTTTGGCTTTCTAAAGCCTGTGAAGACTTTTTTGTTGGGTTTGGTTTTTAGTCCAGACTTTATAAGGGTCCTTTTTCCTTTGAGCTGAGTGTAAGAGGTTGCTAACATTGCACGGAGTATTAAATTCTCTCTACATATGATGTGACTTCTATGATAATTCACTGTTTGAAAGATGGAAAAAATCAGAAGAGACTGCTTCGTTATCTAACTCAAAAAGGGATTGTCCCAATTTCTAGTGGCCATGTTATTAGAGTAAAAATAATAGAGTTGGGTGAAATGAATTAAAACCAATTAGTCTGGTGTAACACTGTGGGTTAATGCACTGGACTGTAAAGTTGGTTTGAACGCAGTTCACGCTCACCAGCTGCTCCTTGGTAATCCTGTACAGGGTCGCTATGGGTTGGAACCGACTCGAAGGCACTTTAACAACAACAATAACATTTTGGAGAAAGAGAGGTCGTTTTTGACTAGAGAAGGTCTCTGAGTTTCAGAAGTGTGAGCGATTTACACGAGGCTCCCGTGTAAGGCTACGTGTGGTTTCCATGTTATCGTTTCTAAGTTCTGACTTACTAAAGGGTTGGCAGCAACCTTTGGTTCCTCCTCACATTCCCTTCTATATGCTCTGAAGACACTAATAACACCACGTTAGCTTCCCAGCTCTGCTGATAAAACCTTGACTTAGGAAAACATCCTTCTTCCTATCTCTCGTCTTCTAAACTGACTTGGCCCCATGAGACCCTGAAGTTCCTGAGAAAGGAGAAGCTGAAACACAAACAGTGTTGAATAATAAACCAATTGGAACGGTTGGCATCATGTGTCTGGCAGCTACTTTAAGTGCCCACGAAACAAAACAAAACACATAATGGTCATTGTCTGCCCTCACTTCCCTAGCCGTCTCCAACTGCCTGAGAAGAAATATGGAACAGATAATCTTTCAGGCCTAGTTATACATGGAAGGTGAACCCTAACAGTTACTTAGTGTTAGCAAAGCTTTAAGATGAATTCAAAGTTTATTTTATGATTACGAATTGGGCTGCTAACCTCATGGTCAGCAGTGCGAAATTACCAGCTGTTCCGTGGGAGAAAGATGAGGATTTCTGCTCCCGTAAAGATTTACAGCTTCAGAAACCCTGTGCAGGGTCGCTATGACTTGGAACTGAGTCCACAGCACACAACAACAACAACAAAGTCAGGCGAACCCCATTTCTGTTGAAAGTCTGGTCAGGGTCTGACTTGGGTAGAGGTGCTGAATCGGGGGTCGGGGATGGGGGCCAGGGCTCAGGTTTGTAAGGGCTCTTCCATATGACAGCTTTCCCAGGGACAGAGCGATAGCCTTAAACCAACACTGACTGAGCCTCCCAGCAATCCCTTTTCCTTTCATTATGACAGGGATTTCTGCTTCCACACAGTTTTTGTTTGTGACCCTATAATTAAAATTCACACAGAAATTTTTCTTACTTAGAGCTACCCTGTTTACAAAGGCAAAACAACCACCACAGAAACAAACCAACAACCTGAACTTTAGGGCCTATTCTGAGGGAAAGGTACTGTTGTTAGTGCCTTGGTGATCCTGTATAGGGTTTCAGAGGAGCTGTTGGTGACTCTGAACTGCTGTTCTACCTGACCTTGCAGTCCAGTGCTCATCCTACAGTGCCTATCAACCAGATGACTCCTCAGATCTGAGCAGGACTTGAGAGGAATTCAGCTACCTGCCATCTCCTTCACTCCTTCCTAGAAATGATCCTCATGTTACCAGTGTGTGACTCCTACCTCTATCTGCCAGTGCATCCTGTTAATTAGCCCCAGACTATTTGATGTAAAACTTGGCTTCCGTTCAGACACTCAGCAGCTCAGAATAATTCATAATGTCTCCCTATCATCTGTGATGTAACGGCCAAACTGTTGGCCTTTGCTTCCACCCAGATACTGGACTTATCGTTTGCTGCTCCTCGGAAGCATGACCGAGGAGCAGCAACTGGTTTCCTTTAAGGTTCTGCTGAAATACTTTATCCCTGTCTCCACTCCATGACTGTACATCCGCTTTCTCCCCTTGATTGGAATTTCTTCCCAGTGCTTGTCCTTCTCTTTCCTCGATGACCAATGACCATCAGTCCTTAGGTAAGATCTTTCTTTCTCTTAGCCCTTTAGCACTGTTGGTTGTCTGTACTGTAGGTCTCAAGGTGGGATATACAATCTGTGTTCGGCTGCCAACCTCAGGATTGCTGGTTCAAACCCATCCGGCAGAAGAGGCCCAGCAATCGCTTCCATTAAGACAACAGCTAAGAAAACTCTGTGGGGCACTGGTACTCGGTATCACATTGTGTTGTCGTGACCACTGTGATGTTTGTCCTTGAATTCCATAAACAGTGTAGTCTGGAAGACAGTCCAGACATACAGAAACTGGTCAACTCTACAGCTTTTAGAGCCAATCTGATTCTGCAGTTTTATTATCAGTTTTCACATCTTTCTAATGGGAGAGCAGTCTTAATCTCTCAGATGTTGTGGACATAGATAGCATAGCCTATGTGTGTGCAGTGTGAGGGCAATGGTTGGGCATGTAATAGTCAAACCAAGCCAACCTTGTATATGTCCAATTAGAACTGTGTTCATAGACTCTCCAAAAGCTGATTTTTTGAAAGTGCATCTCCAGTACTTTCTTCTGAGGAGCCTGGTTGGGGAACATGGGGCTTCAAATCACCAGCTTTTCGGTTAGCAGCTGAGCGTGTTAACTGTTTGTATTTCCCAGTGGCTGAGTGTGTATGAAATGCCCTATAAGACACCTGACTGTGAAAAACTAGAATCCTGGGTCCTCCCAAGTCAACCACATCGTATCTGTCATTGATGTTGCTTGTCTTGGAGTCCGGTTCAACTCATAGCAACCCTATATAGGGTTTCCAAGGAGTGGCTGGTAGGATGAGATCACTGACCTTACGGTTAATAGTCCAGTGCTAATCCTACAGCACCACACCAGGACCCAACCCCGTGTCTTCTTGTTGTTGTTGTCGTTGAGTGCCATCAAGTTGATTCCAACCCATAGCAACCCTGTATAGGGTTTCCAAGGAGCAACTAGTGAGCTTGCACCGCTGACCTTGTAGTTCAAAGCGACTTTGTAGTAAAGCGCATTAGCCCATAGTGCCATGCCAGGGCTCCAAACCCCATGACTAGACACCTACATATCTTGTTGTTGTTGTTGTCAGGTGCCATCGAGTCGGTACCGACTCATAGCAACCCCATGCACAGCAGAACGAAACAATGTCCGATCCTGGGCCAACCTCACTACCGCTGCCACACTTGAGTCCATCAATGATGCCACCTGGCCGATCCATCTCGTTAGGGGTCTTCCTCTTTTTCTCTGACCCTCCACCTTACCTAGCATGACAAGTATTTACTATGTTTGATGCTTATGAACATACAGTCAAATAATCTAAATATTTAAAAAAACAAGCAACTGTGACAGCGAAGGCTGGAGTTGTGCATACTAATTTCTTCTGGGATTGAACTTGCTGAATGTAGAAGACTGAGTAACAGAGTATGTAAACTGTATTCTTCTTTTACACACTGTCCATGTTGCAACTTAAAGATCTTTGGAAAGCAATGTAAAAATGATTTACTGCCCTATAATTGGTTTTCTGAAAGCAAAAGGATATTTATGTAAGCTGCAATGAAAGATCCAACTGCTATAATTTATCATTGAAGAGCATTTCCAAAGTATGTAGAATGACTGAAGCTTAAATGTATTAACTATTCCAGAGGAAACGTATTGAGGCTATAAATCCATAGACTTCCTTTGGAGTTTGTTTTCCTTTTTGTCTGGCAGGTGTATGAAGATTTTAAGTTCTTAGTCCTCAGCAGGAAGAAGATTTAAGGTTCCAGGAGTATGTTTATATCTCTTTTAAATTTTCTATTGTTTATCAGCGACATATATGGATGTTGTAGGGAAGTGTTTATTGTAACATTACCCACTTTAGCTCAGTGTGGTTGTCTGGCAACCAGTGTGATAAAGGCAGAAGGAAGTGCTGTGCTTTGCGCTGACAAGTGTATCTGCAAAGTGCTGGGGCACCTGAGCAGGCCATGAAATGCTGAGAGCCGCTCCTGGCTGGACACTGCCCTCCCTGGGCGGTGGAAACCTGGCCACAGAAGGTTACACTCTTATCATATCACAGCAAACAGCCTCTCAGAAGAAAGACGATAGTTTAGTTTATTTGATGTTAAATGCTATGTTAGGGTCCTGTACGATAATCACTGGACTGCTAACTGCAAGGGCGGCAGTTCAAACCTATCAGCCGCTCCTTGGAAACCCTGTACGGGGTCACTGTGAGTCAGAACTGATTGATGATACTTATCAACAACAACAAATGCTGTATTACTCTGTTGTAGTTAAGTGCTGGAAGTCCATTCTGACTCAGTGACCTTGTATAGGGTTTCCGAGGAGTGGCTGACTTTGCAGTTCAAACCAATCTGGCAGTCCACTGTTTATCCAGCAGTGCTACACCAGGACTAAGATTAGAGTTTGAGAACCTAAAATAAACCACTTTCGGTCAGTGAACTGATTAGCTAAACATTTTCAGTCTAAGTTCCCCCACCCCCACACAAAATCAGAGAGGAGTAAGCAGACAGAACAGTGAAGTCTAATGCGTGTCTCTACCTCTGTGTAGGGATTTCAGCGAGATTGCCTCGGCTTGTGGGGTAAATGCAGACATTTGTAGCCGCCTTTGAACCCTGGGAAGGAATTTTCTTATTGTATTATGGGCTTTTGTCAACATGGAGTTTGTATACCTCCAGACAGAATTGCAGTAAGACCCTCTAATCCAGATCATTTTGTTGCAGGTAAGTGATATTTAATGAACCAAATAGTAAGTAATTACTGAGGGAAAGCCAGAACTAGATTTCATTCTTGTGTTTGTAACAATCAGGCTTGCTGAGCCAGGGGTGAGTTGCTTTAGACTATTTACTACTTTATAAATAGCCTTCTAGACCTGCTCACACTTATTAGATTCGATGTGGTCATTTAAGCTGCTAGCAGCAATCAGAAGGGGGAAAAAAATCTTACTATGATAATCTGTGGATAGTCTACATTGGAAAGAATTTTTCTTCTCACTCCCCCATCACAACTATTGAAAGCTGATTGGTCACATACTGAGTTTTCACTCCCAAAGAAGGACTAATTAGCAGAAGAAAGGTGATGGGGGAAAAACTCGACCCAGAATTTGATACCTAAGCACCAGACCCTTTGTGTGTCTTGGAAGGGGTGGAGGGGGATCACTCCACTTAGTCCTGGTGTGCTGCTATAGGGTAAGCACTGGACTGCAAGGTGGGTTTGAACCTCAAGGTCAGCAGTTCAAATTCACCAGCTGCTCCTCCGAAACCCTACTTTCCAGCTTTGAACACAACTCATGCCTGTAGTCTCTCTCAAAGCAACCCCATTGGTAGAGTCGAACATCTAGACAGAGGCCTTCTGAGAGTGCCAGTCTGCATGGAATTACACTGTCACGTCGTCTCCCATGCATCAGCCTGTGGGATCGAACTGACAACCTTTAATTTAGCAGTCGGATGCTTTAACCACTACACCACCAGGGCACCTTGAAAGGAGTTCACTGTAATGATCTTCCCAGCATCCTTTTTAAGGGTTCACAATTATACCTTCAGCTTCAGGAAGGATTGTTGGAACTTTTCTCTGGTTGCCAATTCATTAGGTTCAAGCAGAAGTCTAAGAAGAGCTTTGAGACCTGACTGCCCCGTTGTGTGAGACCCAGGGCTCCTGCCAAAGTCCCTGTGACTGACCAGAGCTGGTTTGGCCTTGGTTGCAAGGGGGCACAGTCAGGTAAAACCTAGCCTTTCTTGTGCTTCTAACTAGCACCGTTCCAGCTGGGGTGATGGAAACCTAGGGCGGGAAGTGTAGGAGGAGGTTTTGGACCACATTCCTATTGGTCTTCAATTCTGTGCTTTGCCATGTGGCTTCTACACCTCACCTTCTTTGTAAAGTTATTAATAACCCGTGAAGAAACATTTGAAAATACAGCTAGGACCTACTATTTAAAGGAAGCTATAAATGTGGCGCTGTGGGTCAATGCGCCAGACTGCAAAGCTGTTTGAACTGCAAGGTGGGTGGTTCAAGCTCACCAGCTGTGCCTTGGAAACCCTAAACAGGGTCACTATGGGTCGGAACTGACTCGATGGCCCGTAACAACAGCAACAATATAAATGAAAATATTTCTAGTGTTTATCCTAAGGCATTTTGCTTTGTGAGGTGGTTTTTTGGGGGGGTCCCATTTTAAATTACTTTTTAACCTAGGCAATGCCTACTATATATATATATATTTAGGGTTTTTGTTTATGTCAATACATCTGGTGTAGTATTGGATGTAGCACTGTAGGATAAGCACTTGACCACAAGGACAGTTTGAACCTCAAGGCTGGTGGTTCAGACTCACCAGCCACTCCTCAGAACCTACTCGATGGCACTTAACAACAATCACAAAGTTGACCATTTATTGTTGATGTTAGATGCCATCGAATCAGTTTCAACTCACAGTGACCCTGTTTACAACAGAAGGAAACCGTCCCTGGTCCTGTGTCATCCTCAGAATTGCTCGCGTGTTTGAGGCCATCGTATTGAAGGTCTTCCCCTTGAGGACCCTCCACTGCGCCAAGCGTGATGTCCTTCTCCAGGGACTCGCCCCTCCTGATTACATGTCCAAGTACATGAAACAAAGTCTAGCCATCCAGGCTTCTATAGAGTCCGCTATGTGAACTAGAAGATATTTGAACTACTTGAGAACAACTACTTTCAAGTCCTTAGAAGCACTTAGTTAACAATTGTTGGGCTAATTGCAGATGATTCTTATTCATTAAAACCAGTCCCAGAGGGCTGCTTAAGATAGTACTTCTTGTTATTATAAGTACTTACAAGTAGAAAAACTTCATTAATGTAAAAATAATCTCCAATTCAGACTTTCATTCAAACTAGTCGTTTTACCAACAAGTCCAGCTCAAAGAGCTTTTTGCCCCATTTGTTCAGTGGGAGAAAACTACTGTTGTTCGTTTCTCTCTGTGTTGCTCTGTTCTGTTCTGATGCTGCCGTTAGCATCACCCATATCCAAGATGATGGAATGCTAAGTGGAAGATTTGATGGAATTGCTCTATGATTTCTCTGCAGCAATAACTGCTATCACCTTTAAAAAAAAAAAAAAATCAACCTTTTATCCCCCACCTTAATCCAGTTTTATACAAATATGTTGTTAGACTCTTCCAGGGATTACAGACTGCAAACAGTGACTCTGCCAAACTGAATTACTGACTGCCTTCATCTGAGTGAATTTACAGGGGAGTGATACTTGTATAATAATTTTAACATGTTAATTCCTATTTAACGTTCCTGGTGCTCTAAATAAAAGCAAGTGAATATTGTAGCTTTTACATCCTGGGAGAAGCAGGCCACTAGGTGTTCCATTGTTTGGGGACATTCTGTGACTCTGAATCTTTGAATACGTAGTAATTACAACCTTGAAAACATAGATGGTTTTAATACTGGCGTTAGCTGACGTGAAAAATATTTACTGCACAGATGTCAGAAAGCAGATCATTTCAGATGAACCAAGCCTGATCTCTGCTGTTACTCTCTTTGGAACAGTCTTTTGGTGCAATGTGATGCTCAAACTTTTGCCTGTGTGCCTTTTTTATTTTAGAAATTTATTTATGAAAATATCCGAATGAGAAGAACAAAGTGCAATTGAATTTAAGGGACAGTTCTATATATTTGTGCAGTCCTGGGGTCGTACAAATAGTTAAGATGCATGACAGCTAATTCAAAGTTTGGAGGATTAAGGCCCTCCAGAGACACCTTGGAAGAAAAATATGGAGAATATTGTTGTTAGGTGCCATTGTGTCGGTACCGACTCATCGTGAGCGTTCTGTAAAACCAGCCATTGAAAAGCCTACGGAAGGCATGTCTCCTCTGACACACCAAGGGTCACCATGAAGCTGAGGTGACTCTGTGATAAGTGCTTAGCACTGTGGAGTTGGTTTTGACTCCTAACAACGTTATACACAACCGTTTGAGGCCCTGCCCGCTCCTGTGATACCCTCACAGTTAACTTTGAGTCGTTACTGCTATCACTGTGCCAGTCCATTTTGATGGGGGTCTTCCTCTTTTTAGCTGACCCTCCACATATCTCCAGTGACTGGTCCCTCCTAATAACATGTCCTAAATATGAGAAACCAAGCCTTGCTATACTGACTTGTAAGGAGCTTTTAATATTAGTCTCCAACATCAGAAGTCAAATGTATTAATTCTTCTATGGTCTTCCTTATCAGGTGTCCAACTTTCACATGTATATGAGGCTATTGAAAATACCCTGGCTTGGGTCAGGCACACCTTAATCCTCACACTGACCTCTTTGCAGAAGAGGTCTTCTGCAACAGATTTTCCTAATGCAGTATACATTGTTTTCTTGATCATTGCTTCCATGAGTGTTCATTGTGGATCCAAGCAAAATTAAATCTTTGACAACGTCAGTCTTTTCTCCATTTAGCATGATGTTATTTATTGGTCCAGTGGTGCGGATCTTTGTTTTGTTTTTTGTTTTTTTACATTGAGATGCAACCCATAGTGAAGGCTGTGGTCTCTGACATACATCAGTAAGTATTTTAAGTGTTCTTCACTCCAGCATCTGCATATTGCAGGTTGTTAATGAGTCTTCCTCCAATCCTGATGCCATATTCTTCATATAGTCGAGCATCTCAGATGATTTGCTCAACATACAGATTGAATAACTATGGTGAAAGAATACAACCCTGGCATACACCTTTCCTGATTTTAAACCATTCAGTGTTCCTGTTGGCAATAACCTCTTAGTTTAGGTATAGGTTTCTCACGAGCATATTGAAGTGTTCTCGAATACCTATTCTTTGCAATGCTATTCATAGTTTTTCATAGTTCACACAGTCGAAACCCTCTGTATAGTCAATAGAACACAAGTAAACACCTTTCTGGAGTACTGGTGTGGTCCTGTTGGATCAGCCCTGGACTGCTAACTACAAGTGTAGCAGTTCAAACCCACCAGCCACTCCTTGGAAACCCTGTACTGGGTTACTATGAGTCAGAACCTATTAGATGGCACTTAACAACAACAACAAAAAACATCTTTCTGATATTGTCTGCTTTTAGCAAAGACCCATCAGACCTCAGCAGTGATAACCATCATTTCACACCCTCTTCTAAATCTGACTTAAATTTCTGGCAATTCCCTCTGGATATACTGTTGCCACTGTGTTTGAATTATTTTAAACAAAAGTTTACTTGTATGTGATTTTAATGATAATGTTTGATGATTTCTGCATCGCATTGGTTCACCACTCTTTGGAAAGGGCACAAATACGGATCTCTTCTGATGAGTTAGTTGCCCAGGTAGCTGTCTTCCAAACTTCTTGGCATAAAGGAGTGAGTGCTTTAGGTGCTGCATCAATTTATTGAATAATTTCCATTTCTGTCAATTCCTGGAGCTTTTTCACCAGTGCCTTAAGTGTTGCCTGCACTTCTTCCTTCAGGATCACTGGCTCTTGATCATATGCTCCCTCTTGAAATGGTAGAACAGCAAGCATTTTTCTTTGGCATAGTGACTTTGTGTTCCTCCCATCTTCTTTTGATGCTTCCTGCATCATTCAGTATTTTGTCCATGTTGTTGATGTTGTATGCCGTTGAGTCCGTTTCAACCCGTAGCGGCCCTGTATAGAGGTTTCCAAGATGCAGCTGGTGAGTTTGAACTGCCGACTTTGCAGTCCAGGGCACTAACCCACAGTGCCACACACCGAATCCTTCACTGTTACCAGTCGAGGCTTAAATATTTTCTTCAGGTCTTCCAACTTGAGAAATGCTGAGCGTGTTCTTCCCTTTTAGTTTGCTAACTCCAGGTCTTTGCACACTTTATTATAATACTTGGCTTTGTCTTCTTGAGATGCCCTTTGAAATTTTCTGTTCAGTTCTTTTACTTCCTCATTTCTTCCATTCTCTTTAGCTTCTCTTCACTCAAGACAAAGTTTCAGAGTCTCTTCTAACATTCATTTGGTCTCTTATTTTTTCCTGTCTTTTTAATGGCCTTTTGTTTTCCTCTTGTGTGATGTTCTTGATGTCATCCACTTTTCTGGTCTTTGGTCATTAATGCCTAATGGATCACATCTTTTCTTAAGATGATGTCTGAATTCAAGTTCATATTGTGACTCATGAATTTGTTGTTGTTGTTGTTGTTGTTTACGTTTTTATTGTGGATTGAGTGAAAGTTTACAGGGCAGATCATCAGTTTTACATTCAATAAATCATACACCTTGTTTCATTACAATGATTATAATAATACCCTCCAGGTACCGTCAGTTAACTGTATTTCTCTCTATTCACTTTAGCTCTTTTTTTTTTTAAACACTCAGGCATATATAATAATTTACATCTCCAAAGGACACATTCTGCAAGTCTGCCTCCTGGCCACCATCTCTTAGTCCCTCTCTTCCCATGAATCTACAGTTTTCAGCTGCTCCCTCTCTCCATGTCCCCTTCTCTGCCTCCATCGCTGCTTCTCTGGATAAGGTCTCGCATTCCGCCTCTGCTCTTCTCCCTAGATGGTCCTAGGGTCTGTTTCTGGATGTTAAGATTAATTACTCCCCTGTTTTTGTTACAAAACTTCTACCTTTACAATTGAGACAGTCACAATTATTCATGATAACAGTTAATCACTATTGAATCCTAAGAATCTTATCCCCATCTCTTTTACCAGACCCATATAGACAAGATGTAAACTATTCAGTGGGGACTCTATCTTCCCCTCACACTATTAAACTAAACTCCCCCTTAAAAACATGGAAGCCAGTCACTCCCCCTTGTTTTAGGTAACCAGTGTCTAAGTTGCCCATTCCTATCTGCCCTGCATACAGAGGGGATATCCCACCATGATGTGAAGACTTCTTTCCTCTCTGTTGCTATTTAAAACTATGACCCCCATGAGTAGAGGTCAAGTTCATCAAATTGTGGCAATTTACCCTCGTTTCCTTTATCAAAAATTGTTTTCTTCTTCTTTTTTTTTAATCTTCCTCTAGCTGAGTTCTGATTATCAAGCCATCAAGGCTAGGTCAAATGGATACTATGTGCAACTTTGGATGCTTCACTCTCAGCTCTAGCCCTCTGTGGCTGTGTTCTTGTCCACAGGCTCAGGTGTCCCCAGGTCTCATCACACTTTGGACCAACCAGCCTTTCCTCTTTTCTCTCACATCTCCAGGTCAATGGAAGTCTATGGAACATGGTTGAACTCAGCCCATTTCTTCATTGCTGCCTTTCCCCTCTTTCACTCACCAGTAGACCAACATGGGTACTAGCAAGTTTACATGCCTGCTCATGTGTTCCCTTTGAGTTTTAATCTTAGAGGCAGGTTTGCCCTGAAGGAACTTGATTGCTTACCTTGATGGCTTCCCGGCGAACTACTTGCTTATTCTTTTAGTAGCCAGTCATAGTCATGCTGATAATTTTGTTTGGGGTTTTTCCTGATGATCTTTCTTTGAAGATGTATCTTCTGTCGCTCTAACTGTACCAGGCTGGTCCGCTTGTCCTTTCTAGTGGGAATTTGTGTGAACTAGTTTTTATTTCTTCAGCTTTACCCTTAACTTGCATCTGAGCAATTGATAGTTGATTCCTGCCTGCCCATGACCTTGTTTTGACAGATGACACATCGAACGTGTCCACCATCTCTTTCACTCTAGTCAGTAGTCAGGTTGCAGGTTGTACTCCGTTTGATGAGGTTCATGTGTATAGTCATATTTTATGTTGTTTAAAAAGGTATGTGCAACAAACAAGCCACTAGTCTTGCAATATTCCTTTCATGCCATCTCCAGCATCTTTTCTAGCAGCAAGGCTGCATTTTCCAACTGCCGATCCTTCCTCTTTGTTTCCAACTTTTTCATTCCAATCACCAGTAATGATCAATACATCTTGATTGCAAGTTTGATCAGCTTTAGACTGAAGAAGCTGGTGGTGGCGGTTATGTGCTGTGGAGTCAAGTTACGACTCATAGGAACCCTGCATAGGGTTTCTGAGACTGTAAATCTTTACGGGAGCAGAAAGCCTCATCTTTTTCCTGCAGAACTGCTGATAGAAGAAGCTGGTAGAATTCTTCAGTTTCATCATCACTGACTTTAGTGGTTGGTGCGTAAAGTTGAGTAATAGTTATATTAAGTGGTCTTCCTTGTAGTCACATGGGTATTAGCCTATTATAGGCAGTGTTGGACTTCAAGATAGACCATAAAATGTTCTTTTTGATGATTAATGCAACATCATTCCTCTTAAATTTGTCGTTGTGGGCATAGTAAACCATAGGCTTGTCAGACTCAAAATGGCCAATACCAATCCATTTCAGCTCACTAATGTCTAGGATATTGATCTTTATGCAATCCATTTCAATTTTGGCAACATCTAATTATCCTAGATTTATACTTGGTACACTCCATATTTCGATTATGAATTTTGTTTTATAGCTGTTCCTCCTTATTTTGAGTTGTGGCCCATCAGCATATGAAGGTCCCCAAAACTTTACTCCATTCACTTCATTATAGTCACCTCAACTTTTAGGAAACAGGTCTTCCCAGTTGTATTTTGAGTGCCTTCCTGCCTTAGGGGCTCATCTTGGGGCACTGAGTCTGACAACATTATTCTCCTATTCATAATGTTTTCATTTTACAATAAATACTGTGTCTCACAATGTTCCACTCCTATTCTTAAGGTTTGCAGTGGGTCGCTTGGAGTCGGGGCTGACTTGATGGCAGTTAACAACAGAAAGCATTCAGAAGTAATCTACCTCGCCTTCTTCCTAGTCTGTTTCAGTCTAGGAAACCTGTCCCCCGTGGGCGATCCTATTGGTAATTAAAACACGAGTGACATCGTTTCCAGAATCACAGCAATACGCGTCACCACAGTGTGACGAACTGACAGTGGGATGGTGGGGTTTTCTGTATACTTACAACTGATTGACAATTTTTCAAATGTCTTCCATAACGGTGCTAAAGATGGTGTTTTAATCCAGAAGCACTGCGGTAGGGTATTTTATTTTTCCCCAGTGGGTCCTGGCATGGGATGCCCTTTCCTTCCTTCGACAGGTTGGCGTTTGAAGGAGATTTCGAGCCCAGTTCAAGCCTCACACTTTAAGGGGAATCCCTCCCATTCCTAGACGGTGTTCCTGACCCCTTTGGCAGATTCTTCTTCCTGCTCTTGATTGGGCAGCTCCATCATTGAGGGCTGGGGGAGAGGATTCTCAGAGAGCTCATCACTCTCCTTGCCTCCAAGAGTGGTTCCACCTGGACCTGTTTCCACAAGCCTCCCATCAGACACTGGGAGAGCCTGCTGTCATCTCACACCCAACATGGAAAAACCCCAGCTCGTAGGTTCTCTGAGGCCTTCCTCATTCCTGACTACAGAGTAAGGAACTAGCCTAAACTCAAAACTGAACTTTGTCATAATTACCAAATTCTGTTGATTATTTTCTATTTCAAAGCTGTTTTACATTTGTTCCACCCTCATCCTACCCCAGGATTTCTATAGGACCCTGAATGAATTTCCAACTTTCTCCCATCTAAGCACATCTTGCCGCTACTGTGAGTTTTACTGTCTTTACAGAGCTTATAACAGAGAACAGCAGATATATATACCAAATCCTGCTCAGATATATGTGCTAGTCTCTTATTAGCTCTATAACCCAGACCCTGCCTTCTTCCACAGAAAGCCCTTAGCCCACCCCTTACACAAGTGTATGCCGTTCACATTTCATGCCAAATTGTTTTCGGCTGTGACTTTTGTTGTTCCAGGAGAGAGAGGCCTGCCGAATTCAAGGGGAAAGATTACGTTTGGATAATGGGATTCTGGTTCTCTGATGGGGCATGTATTCCAAGTGGACGCTGGTGGTAGAATCTGTGGAGCAAGGCCCATTACTTCAGACTCACGCAGTTGTCCGGTTCCTCGCCAGGAAGTAGCATATATTACATCTGGGATAGCAGCTTCCCCAGAAACCTGAGAGGCAAAAATGATGCTGAGCAATAAACGAGTATGTCTCCTGGGTCACAGCAGGGTTAGCTAGGACTTGTTGCTATTTCTTCACCAGAGATAGCCTTACATCCATTTGTCTAGGTCCTTTTGTACTTTACTTTGTTGTTGTTAGGTGCCATCCAGTTGGTACTGACCCATAGCGCCCCTATGCACAGCAGAACGAAACACTGCCCGATCGTGGGCCAACCTCATACCGTTGCCACGCTTGAGTCTATCGATGCTGCTGCTTGGCCAATCCATCTCACTGGGGATCTTCCTCTTTTTCTCTGACCCTCCACCTCACCAAACATGATAGCCTTCTCCAGCCACTGGTCCCTCCTGACAATATGTCTGAAGGATGAGAGACGAAGCTTTAGCCATCTTGGCCTCCAAGGAGCACTCTGGCTGCACTTCTTCCAAAACAGATCTATTGGTTCTTTTGGCAGCCCATAGCACCTTCAATATTCTCCTCCAACACCATAACTCAAAAACATCAATTCTTCTATCTTTCTTATTCACTGTCCAGCTTTCGCATGCATATGAGGTTATTGAAAATACCATGGCTTGGGTTAGGCGCACCTTAATCTTCAAACTGACATCTTTGCTCTTCAACACTTTAAAAAGGTCTTGTGCAGCAGATTTGTCTAATGCAATATGTCATTTGATTTCTTGATTGCTGCTTTCGTGAGCATTAATAGTTGATCCAAGAAGAATGAAGTCTTTGACAACTTCAATTTTTTCTCCATTGATAAGAATGTTGTTTATTGGTCTAGTGGTGAGGATTTTGGTTTTCTTTACATTGAGATGTAGTCCATACCAAAGGCTGTGCACTTTGATCGTCATCAGTAAGTATTTTAAGTCCTCTTCACTTTCAGCAAGCAAGGTTGTATTATCTGCATATCGCAGGTTGTTAATGAGTCTTCCTCCAATTCTGATGCCACGTTTTTCTTCATAGAACCCAGCTTCTCGTATTATTTCCTCAGCATACAGGTTGAATAAGTATGGTGAAATAATACAACCCTGTCGCACACCTTTCTTAATTTTAAAACATTCAGTGTTTCCATGTTCGGTTCCAACAACTGCCTCTTGGTCCAGGTACAGATTCCTCATGAGCACAGTGAAGCGTTCTGGAATACTCAGGCTTCTTTAGACTTCAGGAAATTCTTCCTCTCAACTCACAGAAGGAAAAACTCACTGCTTTTTCCTTCTGGCACTCTTGCTATTATTAAATGCTTTCAACTTGGCCCCTGACTCCTGGTTATGGAGGAGAAGACTGATCTGTAGACTCCACTGGCTGGCCTACCCTCTTAGTTCCTCTGAATCTGAAAGCTTTGTTGAAACCAGGTCAGCATCGTAGCAACTTGTGAGTCTCCACGGACAGACGGGCTCCCCCCTGGAAGGTGCGAATGCTCCCACTATCCCCCCCCCCAACCCAACACTATACCTGTTTCATTTTCTTGTTATACAAAGCTTCCTAGAGGGCAGGGGTTAGGTTTGAAAACCCTAGCAGTCCTGTGGGCCCAGCTGTACTTGTGGGGGCGGAATCACAGGTGCCTTATTCTCACAGGTCTTGGCACCTTCCACAAGTTTCTCACCTATTTCAATGAATGAATGAGAAAGAGAGGTTGAGAAAGAAAATGTATACAGCTTTCCATTATTAGATTATCTCTTAGATATTTAACACCCTTGCAAATTAGATTACTTGTACCATGGTCTGGGTGTTTTGTTTCTACTCAAAGACATGAGAGATTAAGGGTAACCCTTTTGCATATGTATGTTGGCATATCTGTGAATATGAATGAACTGCAGAAACCTTGACTGTCTTTCTTGAGTGCACAGTTTTCGCTAGAAAAGCAAATTTAAGTTAAGTGAGATGCCAGTGAAGCTCTAGGCACACCTCTTTCTTTTATGATAGTTAATTGTTGTAAAGTGCCGTTGAGTCCATAGCGACCCTGTATAGGGTTTCCAAGGAGCAGCTGGTGAGCTTGAACCACCAACCTTTGCAGTTCAAATGACTTTGCAGTCTGATGCATTAGCCCATAGCTACCTCATGCTAAATTGAAATATAGGGAATGGCCTCCTAAACTGTGTTTATTTAAAAAAAAAAAAAAAAAAAAAAAAAGGAGCTGTGATATAAGCTATGGTCTAGAAGATTTCTGGCATGTTCACTGGGTTCCTGTTGTTCAAAGCTTGTGAAACTGATTTCCTATTGCAAACAGTACCGTTATCAGTGTAATGACTTCTGACCCTAAGCTGTTCATTGCCTGTATTTGGGCACTTAAATCCTGAACCAGGGCTGTGGGCTTACATCTTGTCTGAGGTAAACCATTACTAAGAAGCAGGGAAGGAGCAACCTTACAGGTCTTCCCCCCATCTAACACGGTCATAGAAGAGTCAGTCACTTTGGCTGGAAGACTTAATAGGTACCCTCTCCTAAAACTCAGTACAATAACATGATAAGGTGGATCATAAAACCCCAAACCCAAATCCAGTCTGCCCCCACAACCAGCATTTCCAAGGCTGTAATCTTTATGGATGTGGCGCTGTGGGTTCATGCTCTAGACTCCAAGGTTTGAAACCCAAGGTCGACAGTTCAAGCTCACCAGCCACTACTCAGAAACACTTGTTGCTGTTGTTAAGTGCCATCGAGTCAGTTCCAACCCATAACGACCCTGTATAGGGTTTCCAAGGAGTGGCTGGTGAGCTTGAACCACCAACCTTGCAGTTCAAACCAACTTTACAGTCCAGCACATTAACCCACACCAGAAGCCCTAGACAGGGTTATTATGAGTCAGAACCGACTCAACGGCACTTCACAACAACAACTACAAATCTTGGCAGAAGCAGACAACCACATCTTTCTCCCATGGAGCAGTTGGTTCATTCGAATAGCCAGCCGTCTAATTAGCAGCCACGTGCTTACCCGTTGCTTCACCAGGGCTACTGTGGTGCATCTTTTTTTATTTTTAAGTGCTGTCCAGTCAATTCCGACTCATAGCTACTGTGTATGGGGTTTCCAAGGAGCAGCTGGTGAGTTTGAACTGCCAACATTTCAGCTCTAACCGACCTTATGGTCCAGTGTATTAACTTACAGTGCCGCAACAGAACTCCTTGGTGGGTCGTACTAGAGATAAAAACCATCAGTGATGGCTTGGTTCTTAGCTCTATCCCCAACTCCTGGTGTACATGAACCGACTCAACTGATCCTCTCTACCTCACTTTCTTCAGTTGTCCAAGATCTTGAACTAGATAACCCATACATTCCAATCTAGAAAATTTTAAAAACCACCATTTCTAATGGTACAATCCTTTCTGTTCAAGACCTTTTATTAATTTTAGGAGCCCTGCAAAGTGAAGTGGTTTTATCTTCAGTATTATAGAAAATGTCATTGACTCTTCTTAGTACAGTAACACATTGGGTGCTTGGGTCAGTTCTAGTAATTATTTTGATCAACCTGATTTGGTCCAGACACCAAAAGATAGCTTTCTAATTTTTGTGCTAAGCAAGCAGATGGAGTCTAGCACACCCTCTCCTCACTTATTTGGTATTCAGTTATTCGATATTTGCATTTACAAGCATAGCAGAACATCCACCATCTAACTGTAATGTGTACATCTGGCTCTGTGAACACCAAGGGTAACGCTGGCCGTGATGGGTCAGGTTATCGGTCATGTGACTGGGCCACAGTGCTCAGGAGTTTAGAAGTTCTCCAGTGATACCGTCATCTGCCATTTTTGCGTAAATTTATTTTCTCAGGATGACCTGATCTTTGGACCTAACCATGACTTGTCAAGAAGTGAGGAGAGTGTGTATCTGAATCTGGTATTATGTAGAAGTAATTGATTCTCCCCTTGGCATTGCCTCCAGAATTTCATGTGGATAATTTGAGAGTGGTTCTGTTTTTGAGTGGGTCACTGACACTTGTAACCTAACGTTTTCCAGAAATCACACAGGAGTTTTTGAAGAGGGTGGGCATAGGGAAGACCATGTCAGTTCCAAAGGAGTATTTAGGGCAATTAGCAGCTGTTAGGAGTGGCCATGTAACAGTCACACAAATATCTAAGCTTGTGGTGTTGCAGAACTCATTAGCCTTGCATAGTCTTGACAGAAAGACCTTTTTTTTTTTTTTTTAGATTTTATAAAGGGAAATCTTTTTTCAAAAGCTTAAGCTGTTTTTCTCATTGTTTTCTTTTTTATTAAAAAGCAGTTTTGAGCCTGTAATCTAAACTGTTTTTCATAAATGTGATAGCTCGAGGCAGCCAAAAGCAAACATGCTTACACAGTTGTGTCTTCAGGTGACTCATGTGTTGATAACACTCGTGCCTGCTGGAATGACCCTTGCTGAGAAATAATGTGGACCCTGAATACAGGAGTTACATGTATGTGACCAGATGTCTGTTGGGTTGTTGCGAACATTCCTAAGTGTCACCTCCTAATTCAGACCTTTCCTTACCTCCTCAAGCCCCCAGAAAGGAATCAGTGTTACATCCATAGCGTGTAACACTTTGTATGGTAGCTATTTGTTTACAGCTTGGTCTGTGACTTGATTGTGGCTTTCAGAAATTGACTTATTTACCTTTGTCTTCCCAGAAGCAGTATAATTTACACTTTCATTATGTGAATTCACCACCAGAATTAACACAAGTGCTCAAGGACAGTAAGACTCTAGTCCCTTTGAGACAAACACTAGTTGGAAAGACAGTGAAATCTGGTTTGCCAGAAATACGTGACGATAATGCTTCTTTGCTTGGTGGGGTCTCTGAGCCTTATCTTTGCAGACCTGAGGAATAGCTCTGAAACAGCAAGGTGAGTCAGCAAAACATCCCTGGATGGTTCTGTTGGCTCAAGCATGGAGAACGAGGGCACTTGGACTTGCAGATTTTCATTAGGAGACGACAATTAAGTCATGTTGATAAACTAGCCTTATAAATCAAAGCCCTGCATTCAAGGTGCGTGCTATTACCTGTACTTAGACTGTTATCACTTCTGACAGCAATTTTAGTTGGGATTTTTGGTGGTGCCAGAGGTACATCAAGGTATTTATCAGTGATAGTAAGAGGGAAAATAGTAAGCTGTTTACATTCTTTTGTTTGATCCTTTGCCAAAAGTAATTCAACTCTTTTAGGTGGTCAGGGAAAGAGAAAATACACTATGCACAAATGTATACATACAGACATGTTGAGGCTTTGCTGAGAAGGACTTTAAGTAGGAAATGTCTAAAACAACAGTTGTTTTTATAGGTAGGTAACTTGTAGGAAGGAATACATATAGGACTTAACAACCAATTAACAAAATGGAAGCACTCATCTCTTTTCATTCTTAAAAAAAAAGGTTTTGGGGGTGGGGTTTTAAAGTGGGCATTTCCTCCAGGAATAATGGCCCCTCTCTTCAGCTGTGGGTAGGTAGATTTCAATAGCTGTTTAAAACTGTTTTGTTCATACCAAGAGTTGACCCAGGCAAAGAGGATAAACCCTGTTTGGTTGAGGAAAAGTCGATTTGGGGCATTGCAGGTCGAAGAATGAGGAAATGTTGCAGTTTCTAGAAACAAGTAAAGAGAGCTTAGTCGATGAATGGAGCCATGCCAGATTGGGGGGGGGGGGGGGGAATTGAAGAGACTGCAGTAGACGTGGTTGGGATGAGGGAATAACTCTGTTAAAAATCATCATCCCTGGCTCTAAAGTTCTGTGTAAGGAAGCCCATTGTCCCTGCCTTTTGTTGGGGCGGCGTGTTGTGCAAAGCCTGATTCCGAATAGGAGTGTTTGTGATGGACTCTAGCCGAATAGTGACCTATTGTGGGAGAATTGCCCATGGGAGGGGGCAGGGGAGGGGTGGAGACATTAACATGGATTGTGAGAATGATATATATTTTTAATTTCAGAATTTCTCAGGAAATCGTCTTCCCTCAATGCCAGTGTGCTTTTCTCTTTTCTTAGTCTTCCTTTACTTCCATTTCAGTTTGAGTTTTCCATCAGTGGTCTTGAAGATTGTACAGTCCACCAAGTGGGAAGTCTAAAGCGCTGGGACCAAGCCAGCATCTGTGTGTGTTTGTGTGTTTGTTTGTTTTATTGAAATAATTATGAACTTAAACAAAAAATAGAAAAGGTAGCACAAAGAGGTTCTGAAACCTCACCCAGTTTTTTTCTCTAATACTCACATCGTGCGTGACCTTGGTACACGGATCAAAACCAAGAAATGAACATCGGTGCAACACTGTTAACTCAATTTCCTGTATCTGTTTTCCCCCCTGATGTCTCTTTTCAGTGGCTGGATCCCTCATTGCTTTAAGAGATAAAGGAGTGTGTGCACAATGCAATGTGTATGTATACAAGGTGGCTGAGTCAGGCTGGAATGCACACACCAACAACGCCTGCTTAGTTCCCTGTACTCTATTACAGAGCTTCGCATTTGTCTTGTTTTTCACAACCATGACACATTTGAAGATTACTGGTCTGTTATTTTGTAGAATGTCATTCAGGGTTTCTGAAGAGTAACTAGTGAGCTTGAACTGCCGACCTTGCAGTTCTAACTGACCTTGCAGTCTAGCATTTTAACCCACACACCACACTAGGACTCCCTCTAATTAGACCGATTTTTTACCTTTTGGGGAAGAATACCACAGGAGTGATGTGTCCTTCTCAGCACATCTGTTCAGGGGCACATGATGTCAACATATCATGTGACTGGTGATACTAACCTTGACCACTTGGTTAAAGTGCTGTCTGCCGGGTTTGTCCTTTGTGAATCTTATTACTTGTGTAACTGATGTCTCAAGGGAGATATTTTCAGACTATACAAATATCTTGTTTTTTAGTTTACTTCGCTCACAAATGTTGACACTTTTCATAGAACTTGCCTGCAACCATCATTTACAATGGTATTGTGATTTTATACTTCCTTATATACTGAGGAGTTGGAAGTTTTCTATAAGCAAGAGCTGCCCCTTCCTCCCAGGAACAGTAGTTTCAGCTATGCTTTTCTCTTGCTAACTTTCTGGGTAGCTGGGGGAGTTCTAAAGAATGGAGATGTCTTTTAAATGCTAAAGTGACAGCAATCTGCTAAGTCCCAAGGGTGCCTTCTCTCCCTGGCATACAGACATCATCGCTGCCACTCTTCCCATTTGGATCTGTTGGGTTGCCAGGCCTGTTGGAACATTTTCAGAATTGGTTTTATGGCTTAAGAGTCTTCCTGAGAACTGATTTTTCCATTGTTACTTTACAGAAGACTGTATTTAGTATGACATTGTAGAACATGTTGGAAAGATGTTTAGGTTTTCTACTTTTAAATCCTTTTCTTTTTGACCACTAGTGAGTGAGGGCATTACCCAGACCCTTTGCTTTTTCATTCACCTGCACGTTGACCATTTCTCTCTGCTTGTTAGCATTTTCATCAGAGTTTGGAAGTTTAATGAATTAAAAGAGCTCTATCTCTTTTGAGTTGTACCAGAAGTGCTAGGTAAAGATTAGAAAGGGAGCAAGTTGCTATTGTTGGCTAGAAGAAGTTTCTCAGATTATCTGTAGATCCCATTTAAAATGTTCTTCAGTGTTAAGTCCCACAAACTCTCAAAGGCTGGCTGTCTTAGAATTGTGGGATCAAGATAGAGTTCTCAAAAGGCGATGGAGGCAAAGTGTACTCTATTTGGTAGAAAGATGGAAATTAAAATGCCCTCCCCATCTTGCATCTAAAGCAACGAGAGGTAACACAAGGGCCCATTAGGAATCAAAAGTATCCGAGGTCAACTGGAGCATGCACGTTTAGGGGATGATGGATTTCTTGCAGCCTACACAAGCTGTGGTTTAGAAGTCAAGTGGCAGCTTATTGCAGGCAGACAAGGCACCTGACGGACTGAGTGAAGTCTTGTGTCCCTCATGTTTTTGCCCATGAAGAGTGTCCAGGCTGACCCATCATGGTTGCACCCATCTCTACCTCCTCAGCACTTCTAGAACACCCCTTAGGGCCCCAGAAGTAGACCTTGTGGTTTCTGAGGTGCAGCTGGTTAGTTTGAACTGCCAACATTGTGGCTTGCAGCCTAGTGAGGATCCTGCAGCTTAAATTAAATTCAGTGAGAGTCTTTCTTTGTCACAAGATTGTATACCAGAGTCCCCAACTTTTTACAGGGTTCTGCCCCAATGAGTCCATTATAAATTGGTTCTGATGTAAGTCGAATACCTCCTTTTCTATTATCAGTGTCTTTATCAATCTGATCTTGATTTGTCTTTAGGTATTAAAAGCATTAGTGTAGACTTGCAGACTTTTTAACATCGTATGTAGTAATGATTTGTTGTTAACTGCATTTGAGTTGGTTCTGACTCATAGTGACCCTGTACAGGGTTTCCAAGGAGTGGTTGGTGGATTTGAACCGCCTACCTTGCTGTGAGCAGTCCCATGCTGATCCTACAATGCCACAGCAGGATGTACAAAAGGCGAGCGGCTAGACAGTTCTGAGGGTCGTTGTCATCAGTTGTGCGTGCAGACTACCTGCACCCCCCTTCTGGGTCTTGCGGTCCCGGCATTGTCCTGAAAACTGAGAGACGATCCTGGTAGAAGAAATCCGGCAGCCCCAGATTCTGGCTTCCCTGTGCTTCATTCAGTCAGTCACTCGAGGTCTGTCTGGCAGCCCTGGGGTGGATGCTAGACTGGTATCTAGGACACTCCATCCACCCCTTCTTCTGGGAAGCCTGGGACTCTCCTTCCTCACCATCTCCCCACTCCTCGTCAGCTGCAGGCATGTCCTGAGTGCATGGATATCTCTGCACAATGGTCCCTGACCTTCATGTTCTTGTGGAAGGAAAGGCATTTCCTACTGTCGCTGCCTGTAATCCTAACTAATTGTATGGCCCTAGCTCTCCCCGTGTTATTTACCTGGTTCAGTTACATTCTGAAAACTCAATTATTCCATGAAACTTTTACGTGGCTCTAGTGATTAACTTTTGCCTCCATAAATGACTCCCCCTTTATAGTTTTAATTGTAGGTTCCATTCTTTCTGCCCTTCCTTTTCTTCTAGCCCAGTAGGGACAGGCTGGCTTTCGGTGGACCCCCACTCCAGGATGGAGGCTTTGGAGCGGGGTGTACTCAGCACTGTGGTTTGAGAACCCTTGTGGTTGTTGAGCAACACTGCAGAAACTGTGTGTGCCAGTGTCTTACTTACAGTGTGCTTTCTGAAGTGGCAGGGTAAGCTTTTTATCATGTTGTTTCTTCTGGTGTAATCTAACCAGTGGGAACAGTGAGTAAGTACTAATCTTTATAAGAAAGATGGTAAGGGAGAAAAGGTGTTGGAGGCCTTGCTTTACCAGTAAGTTGTTTTTTAAAAATTGTGTGTGTGTTGAAAACTACTCTTACTGCCTTCAGGAAGGAAGCTCCCTGGGAAGATGGACGCCTAGCTGATGCAGACAGTTCATGTGCTTGGCTACTAGCCAAAAGGTTGGCGGTTTGAGTCCACCCAGAAGCACCTACTGCCATTAAGTCAATTCCAAGTCATAGGAACCCCATAGAGAGAATAGACGTGCTCCTCAGGGTTTCTTTCCAAGACCAAATAGTTACAAGCACAAGCAGCCTCATCTGGATCCCGCACAGTGACTGATGGGTTTGAAATGCCAGCCTTGCAGTTAGCAGCTCACTGCTTAACCTATTGTGCTACCCAAGCTCCTTCCTTGGAAGAAAGGGCTGGCAATCAACTTCCAAGACAGTTGGAAACTCTGTAGATTACACTCTACCCTGACACACACGAGTCCCCGTGAATCGGAGTCCACTCTGGTATGAAGAGAGCTGGTTCCCAAGGTTCCCAAGGGTAGAGTGAGCGAGACCGGTAAACTGGAGGCCGCATTCAAGTTAGCCCTTCTTTAAAAAATGAGATTGCAATTCCCACCAGCCCATTCAGTGTTCTACCAAACAGGGTTGGTCCGTCGGTACGGCCATGTTCCACCTTCAAGCCTTTTGTGCTTGCCCTTGGTTGACCACTTCACCTGTGTTTATCAAACATTCTGGGTACCGAATGCTTCAAAATACAGAAACAAACAACTTGTAGAAACATTGAAAAAATGAGTTTCAGAAATCAGCCTGTTGGTGAATGAGAGCTTGTTTCCCGTTCCTGTCCGTATCGTGGGCTGTGTCTCTGCCTTGGCCCACGGGGGTCTCCTCTCTGCTCCCTGAGAGGCTCTGGAAGTTCGTTTGTGCGCTGTTGACT
Source organism: Chrysochloris asiatica (assembly GCF_000296735.1). Lineage (NCBI taxonomy): Eukaryota > Metazoa > Chordata > Mammalia > Afrosoricida > Chrysochloridae > Chrysochloris > Chrysochloris asiatica. The sequence goes on along the minus strand of NW_006408666.1, from coordinate 8,383,485 downwards.
TTCTGAGGACAACTGTTGTCATTTCTGCCTTCTGGGAAAGGCCTGGCTCATGGCATCTGCTTTCGAGATTAACTTCTTGCTGTGAATCCTTAGGAGAAAGACTCTGTGTGTTTTGTTTTTCTATGTTTTGTTTATTCCTGTAGTCAAGAGTAAGAGACTGACTAGAAAGTTCCCGCATGTGTAGTTAAAATGGCCTCCTTAGGAATTCCAGAAGAGACTCCTGAGAAGAGAGCAGGAACTGCAAGGTTGGCGGCTCAAGCTCACCAGCCACTCCTCGGAAACCCTATAGAGGGTCGGTCACTATGGGTCGGAACCGACCCCACGGCACTTAACAACAACAGCCAGCCTAGAAAACCTGTGCTATCTACATTATTATGATTTAATTTTCAAGCACAAGAAACTTTTTTCTGAAAGCTAATTTTACTGTGAGAAACACTGTCAGTTGTCTAGTAGCGGTCAAGGCTGTGCCCAAAGAGGGCCCTTGTATGGTTAGGGGAGACGTTTATCAAAACAGAACACTGCAAGGCTTTGTTTACCTGGCCTTCTAAACAGAAGGTCCTTATTTTGCCTGAAGAATAATGAAATGCAGAACTGTAATTAGAAGAGATTGATGTAAAGGGTGTTTAACAACCTTTGTTGGAGAGTTTTTCTCTTTCCCAATTAGTATAGTCACGCAGTTGTTTTTCTGAAGCCAAAATCAGAACTGTCAGGAGAAGGCAAAAAACAGCCTTAGCAACACACTGTCTTTTGGTAAAGACAGACAAAAATCCTTGTTTTCTAGGACAGTCTGTATATGTGTAATGTTTTAAAGAATAATTTTGAAATGAACTCTTGGAATAAAACACTGTTAGAGAGTAATTTTTATGGCCCTGCAATGTGCATTCGACTGTGATCCTAAGATTTTCAAAGTTGAAATATAGTCATAAAAATTCCTTGTTTACTTTGACAGTGGTCTATCTCAGTCTGGTGAGGCGCTGCGGGTTAATGAGCTGACCAGCAAGGAGGGTTTGAACCTCAAGGTTGGTGGTTCAAGTTCACCAGCCGTTCCTCAGAAACCCTATCCAAGGTATCTCTGAGTTGGAACTGACTCAAGGGCACTTAGCAACACCACCAAATCTCAGTCTGAGGGAGCCCTGGTAGTGTTAAGCATTGGGTGCTAACTGAAAGATTAGTGCTGGAACCCACCAGAGAAAGATGGGCCGGTCTGCTTCCAAAAAGGTTTGCAGCCTCAGAAGTCCTAGGGAGCAGTAGGGTCACAGTGAGGCAGAATTGGCTAAACCACTGTGGGCTTGGGTTTGCATTTGTGTAAACGATGTAGAAACTCACTGTTCTTTTTATTAACAAGTGACTATCTACATATGAAATGTGAGATGAATTTTTCAGTGATTTTGTTATTTGGTTTAGAATTTAGTTGGGAAGGTGCAAGTTATAAAAGTCCTTCTTCTTGCAGCAGTTAGCTGCGACTTGGCGTTGGTTGGCTCCCTCTGTCATGTATATTCTTGTGTTGATGTTGGTTGTTGAAAACTCGATTACCATTCTTTATTTTGTAACCTGCTCTGGAAATAAGCTTTACTGTATTTCCAGGCCCTAAGCAGCTGTTTATTTGGGTTCAAAATCTGCTTACTAGGGTTATTCTTCATTGTATCTCAGAGTTTCCCTGAAAATTAGGATGTTGGCAATTCGTTGTTGTTGAGATCCCCACGGTTGTGGCATAAACTCACACAAATGGGTTCGTCTGTCAGTGCACAGCCATATGAGGGCCGCTGTACCGGGCACCATGCACCGAAGAGGAAATCCCTGGAGACCGCAGAAAGAGAACAGTGCGTTTATTGTTGTTTTAAATTATGATTACTCTTTCTGGGTTGCATTGAAAAGGCAATTTCATAGGTACAAATAGTTTAAATAATTTTCCAAGCCCACCCACTTCAGCACTCACTTTCCTGGTGTCGTCCTCCTTGATGAGAGCCATTATGACAGGAATCCCAGAAGTGAGTGACTTGAAAGGTCGGTGAGCCAAGTGTACCCACATGAGCTCATCTGCAGTTTTACAGTTCTGGAGGCTGAAAGTCCATCTAGACTCTGTCCTGGTCGGTAACCCTGGGTGGTCTCTGGGTTCTTAGCTTGTAGAGCGCCCTCATGTGGCGTCTGCTCCTGGTGTGTTGCTTCTGTTCTGATCTGCTTTTTCTATCACTCAGCCGTGATTAGCTTTTGGATCCACTCTGTATTGGGGTGGCCTTAACTTAATCACAGCCCCAGGTACGCTGCTGTTGTTATGTGCTATCGAGTCGGTTCTGAATCACAGCAACCCTGTATAGGGTTTCGAAAGAGAAGCAGCCAGTGAGTTTGAGGTTCAAACCGACCTCATGATTGCGTGCTTATCCTACAGTGCCACAGCAGGACTCCCCAGGTATGGAGGTTATAATTCCAACACGTATTTGGGGAAATACAACTCAATCAGTAACATCTAGTTTTTCTTCATTTTTAACTTGACCGTAGAGAACAATCCTTAAAGAAGACAAACTTCACTTTTGAGTTTTCATTTGAGCCCAAGGAGCACAACAGAAGAAGCTGACTAGTGGCTAGTTGTTAGGGATTTCTTTCTAGTGGGATATATATATGAGTTGTTGTTGTTAGGTGCCATCGCGATGGTACTGACTCATAATGACCTTATACACAGCGGAACAAAACAGTGCCCGGTCACTGCTGTTGCTGTCGATGCTGCCACTTGGCCAATCCATCTCTCTGGGGCTCTTCCTCTTTTTCTCTGAGTAGTGGCATATTAATTAACATTTTCTAGGGGAGAAATTGATTGTAGATAGAGAACTAGGCTCTTGTCAGCAGCCCTGTCAGTCAGTCTGTCCACACGCAGTTGAGACATAAGAATGCTGCAGACATTCCTGAGGTCTGCTGTACTGCTTCCTTTGTTTGTTTGTTTTCCAAGCAGATGGGCATGTTTGCTTTATGCTTAAACATTAATCAAAAATCAATTTATGGCTATGTAAGTAGCATTAGATAATTCTCATTCTGACTACAGTAAATAATACTTATTTGTTCATAGTAGATACGTCTGGTAGCAGTGAAATGTAAAATAGAATTACCTGAGATCCGACATGTGGCCATGTGTTTTATAAATGAATGCTTTCATGCATGTGGGAGGAGAAGTAATTTAGCTTACTGACAAAAGGCAAAGTCAAGGAAATTCCAGAGGAAGAGCAGGATTCCAAGTCTAAATAAATATGGAAGACGAGAGTAGAGAATTCCATTAAATATTGGTGACAGATCATCTCAATTTATATGTTGGGATAAGAAGAGGATGTTTTTGTATTTGTGTACTCTGAAGATGCCTTTTACACTTCCGGGGCTGCTAACAACAACAGGAACCAAGTGTGTTTGGGGACTTGAGTGGGGGCATATCATTGCATATTACTGTATACATTTTCCCAATCTTCTGGCAGAAATGTCTATTTCTAAAAATATTGCTTGAGCTAGTCATGTTCGTGCAAATATAACCTACTTCTCCATGAAGTTAACATATAGACAGTCAGTTTGCCAGAGCAACTTGTGAATGCTTTGATAATAGTTGTGATTTGAAGTACCAAGAAGAAGTGCGAGGTTCATGATACTACCATAAATGTTCTTTTCATAGATCTAGATCTGTTAATCGCAAGAAATCTGGTTTAAATCAGTCAATGGGAACTTTTTTATTTCTTCCCTAAGATTCATCTAGCCTTGAAAAGGCCAAAAGTGTAATGAAGTTTCTAAATGCCAGTCTTCCCTCCTTCTGTTAGAGTATGTTTCAGCCATAATCGTATTTGCGTTGTTTGAAATGTTAGTAATCTACAGCCAGACTTGTGAGGTAGCTGAGACACATGAAAGTCAATCTTGAAGCCATCACCAGGCACCTCTGAAACCCTCTGCACAGGTGGAACAGTGGAGGAGAGCTCACTTTCTGTGCACAAGACCTGCTAAGTGCGTAGGTTCGATTCCCAGCCAGTGTACTTAGCAGTCCCCATCTTTGATCCCCAACTGATCATGACAAGGACCCAGGATCAGGCAGCATTTTATTCTCTTGTGCATGGATTGCCATGAATTCAGGATGACTTCTATGGCAGGCACTGTGAGTTAATGTGCTGGACTGCAAAGTTTGCTTGAACTATAAGATGGCAGTTCAAGTTCACCAGCCGCTTCTGGAGAACCATACACAGGGTTGTTATAACGCATATATGACTGTATGGCACTTATCAACCACCACTACCACCATGCATGCTGTTGGTTAACATGTGTTAACCTAGAACGATCTGATCAATGCTGAAACCTTTGCAAACTCTTATACCACATGTACAGTAACTGAAAGTCTGCAGAGTAATACACACATTCTGATGCTTCATTCAGTGTACTTTAATGACTGTACGACTCTGTGTTTCCCTATGCAATTATTTTTCATTTAACATGACTCATGATCAGATCTGGGATGGTAACCTTGGAGGAGCTCTGTGTGTGTAAGATCTGGAAACGGAGTCAGTCTGAGGCTTGTCGTCCTAGCTGTCACCTGAGAGGAAGCTGTGGAGCACTTTATAGGACTCTCCTAATACTGTAGCTGAACCATCAGCAGCGTCTAACCCTTTTCTCAACACCTCACACCGCGTTGTGCTCTGGCTCTTGTTTGCCCAGAAGTGTTCCAAAGTGGGATTTTAAAAAAGTCTTCTAAGGCATTCTCTCATCTTACAGTAGATTCAGTACACGTTAAATATAGCTTTCTAAGTGACTACATTTTTATACAATTGAATTGGCAGCTTTACAGAATAAATCCGAGGTTAGAATGTGTGCTTGATTCGGGTCAGTTTGGTAGCAGCGCCGTAGGCTGCCTGCCCTGGCATAGTTTATTCGTTTGTCCTCTGTCTCCTGTCACTGGATATTCTCATTTAACCTTTGTTTTTCTAAGAAAGATTGATAATCTTAGGCCTTTTCTGCTATTGACCGAAAGAAAGAAACTTACTTTGATTATATATGTATATTTCTTCCCATATTCTTTGACATTAATATCAAAGTTTTTTCTTTCAAATGGTTTATAAAATGTTTAATTATACCGGTTACATAAGCCCTGCACAGAAAGCAGAGTTAAGCACATGCTGACAATCGATTCATATTTCTGGTGGTTTCTCAGTTTTAATATCCTCAGTTAGTTTCTGTGCTCTGCCTGCTGTGTTGCTGATGAAGCTGCCACCAGTACTCTGGGAGTCATCGCAACTTTCCCAGTGAACATGCCCAGTTGCTGACCCGGAGGTGGGGGTTCGAGTCCACACAGCAGCACTTCAGAAGTAAGACCTGGTCATCTGTTTCTAATATCCACTGAAAACCTTAGGGAGCAAAGTTCTGACCCACATGGGGCTGCCACGGGTGGTAGCTGACTGAATGAGGCCACACCAGCAGAGCTTCCTGAATTTGGAAATATCCCTGGGTTAGGAGAGAACTTGGACACTAGTGAGTTAAATATCATTGATATTAAAGTACAGAGGGGGAGGTATTGAAGGTCAAGAAAAGTGATGCAAACCAACTGGGTGACTTCGTCTGTCTGTGTCGTTAGCTCCCACAAGGAGGCGAGGCGGTACTGATGCACCAGGGATCCGGTCCTACCACCGCTTCTGTTAAACTGACTTAAAAAAATAAGGAATAAGAGGTGCTGGGTAATCCCACCCCGACCTCGAAGAACTCCAACAGGCGTCAGTGTCTTAAGGGGCAGGCCACAAACAACTCCTTGGGATATTTTTAAACAAATGTGTGAGTATATGCCTGTTGACTTCGCATAAAGGAAGTTCTGCCTTGACCCAGGCATTCTGTACGTGGTTGTCAATTAATGTCCCCTCCTTAGACAAAGTGACATCTTAAACACAGAAGCACCAGAGATGGCAGCCCAAGCATACCAGCTCCTTGACCTTCAGCAGCAGAAAGGGGCCCTTCCTGGACTGAGAAACTGAGAAACCAGGAATATTGGAACAGTGTACCTACCACCCAAGAAAGGAGAAAGGCTTTGGAGTCAGCAGCCAAAAACAAAAACAAATGACACTTGGTGTTGACTTGCTTCTCATCATGTGTCAATAGAATTATAGCCGTAGGGTCTCCAGTAGCTGACTCTGGGGCAGTAGGTCCTCAGGCCATCTTCCCCGGTGCTTCTGGGTGGGTTTGACCCTCCAAGCTTTCAGTAGTCTTTGTATTCCCCAGAGTCAAACTCCATCGCTGTCCACTCCTGCCATCGAATCAGTTCCACCTCTAGTGACCGTCCCTACGTAGGGTTAGGCTGTAAATCTTTTAGTCAGTAGTAAGCGTCATCTTTCTGCCATTGAGTGGCCTTGTGTTTGGCAGTCCAGTGCTTATCCTACAGAGCAACTGTGCTCCCTTCAAATCGTTGTTAAGTGCCGACTCACAGCGACCCTATATAGGGTTTCTGAGGAATGGCTGCTAAGTTTGAACCACTGACCTGGCAGTCTAGTGCCTATCCTACAGTGCCACACCAGGACTCCTGAAAGTCAAATGTTGTTGATGTTAAGTGCTGTCGAGTTAATGCTGACTCACGTTGTGGGTGTTAAGTGCCGTCCAGTCAGTTAGACTCATAGCAACCCTATGTATAGGATTTCCAAGGAGCATCTGGTGGGTTTGAACTGCAGACCTTGTGGTTCACAGTCCTACAGCACCACACCAGGAGTCCCCTCAGAGTCAAGTGATGTGCCGTGGAGTCGGTCCCAACTCATAGCGACCCCACACAGGGTTTCCAAGGCTGTAAATCTTTATGGGAGCAGAAAGCCTCATCTTTCTCTTGCACAACAGCTGGTAGTTTTGAACTGCTGACCTTGTGATTAGCAGCCTCTTAACCACTGCGCTACCAGAGCTCCATTAGAGTCAAATGTTGTTGTTGTTGTTGTTAAGTGCCATCGAGTTGGTTCTAGGCCTGCCTAAATTTGAAGTTGGTTTCTCCCACTGAATTCCATCAGGCCTTACACTGCTGAGCACTAGTTGGTTTTTCTATAACATGGGAACAACAATAGCTGCCCCACAGCATGGATATGGCAGTTACTTTGAACCATGAATGTTGCCAGCATAGCCCCAGAATGTTACAAGACTTCTACAACTTGATGAAGCTAATCTCCAGTGTGCATTTCAGTTGATTTTTGTGTCATCTGAGGTTTTTCTGTCTTTGATTCAAAGGTGGTCTAGCCATATATTACGTAAGAATTTCGTTCTTTCCTCTTTCTCCAAAATTCGATAAACACCTTTCATTGAAAGTTGGGTCTGAGATGAAGTTAAGAATGAAGAAGTTTATTAAGGAAAAGCACCTGTAAAGGAAAATGAGAAAGATGGTGAGAAGAAGGAATGCTGATCTGACAAAGTCTCGACCAGCCTCTGGGGAGCCCAGAACAAAGACTGCCCACGAGGAGTCCCTCATTGGACAGACCCAAGGAGCATCACATTGTTTAGTTCTTGGCCAGGGGCTGTGTAAATAAAGCAGGTCTTCAGCCAAGTGCAGAAACACACCCTAGAGGAACTAGGGTGTGGAGACTGGCAGCCAATCCTTTCTGAAAGGGGACTAGAGGCCTGGGAGCGCCTGCCTGCCACAGCCATGTGTAAAGTTGGAACCTCTAGGCATGACAGATGTGCTGGGATGTGTGTTTCAGCATTCTTAAAGGCACACATCTTTGAAACATGTAGCTATGAAAGAGGAAACTTATTCTTGGCTTGTAAAATACCAGTAGAACTTCATAATACTTAGGGCTTGTTTAGATAAGTATGTTGCTGGTACATTCAGACTAGAGGTTCAGGTCCATGCAGAAGCTGCTCAGAGGAAAGGCTTGGTGATCTACTGATGAAAAATCAGCCCTTGGAAACCCTGTGGGACACACTTCTCCCCTGACACACAGAGGATCACTGTGTGATGGGACTGACTAGGCAGCAGCTGGTCTATACAGTCCGCCTGACCAAGATAATGACATGCCTCCTCCAGCATCCACAAAGGCATCAAGTTAGGCTTCCCTAATTGTCACATGGATCTTTACACTGTTTTCTCCTTGTGTCTTTTCAGGAACCCTGGTGGTACTGTGAGTTAGGCATTGAGCTGCTAACTATAAGGTTGGTGGTTCAAACCCCCCAGGCATGCCGCAGGAGACAGATGCAGCAATCTGCTCCCAGAAAGATTTAGTCTCAAAAACCTTTGAGCCCATTCCAACCAACAGCAACCCTAGTTTTCGAGGAGTGGCTAGTGTGTTTCAGTCACCAACCTTGCAGTTAGCAGTTCAGTGATTATCCTACGGTACCACACCAGGTTCCCCTCTTTCCCTTAGTCTCTCTGCATGTGTTGGCTTGGAAGTTTGAGGAACAACATCTTTTCTTTGCTGGAACTTGGCCTTGACCACTTTATATGCACCAGGCCATGCAACTTGCCTGTTTGGTGAATGCTGGGTCACATGGATGAGTTGCAAAGCTTGATTAGTTATCTCAACTTTTTTGACTGTTAAGAGTTTTGACCTTTGATTTTTTTTTCTCCTCTTGTTTTCTTCTACTAGCAGCTGATGGCAGATCCTCTTCTGGTAATGATGTTATGAGCGTTGTTGTTATACTTCATGTTGTTGTTTAGTGCTGTGGATTCAGTTCTGACTCCCAGCAACCCTGTATAGGATTTCCCAGGAGCGACTGGTGGAATTGAACCTCCAGCCTTAGCAGTTCAAGCAAACCTTTTGGTTCAGCGCTTATTCTACAATGTCACACTCTATAATGTGCAAATACTTTCTTAGAAAATATAGAAGGAAAAACTATTTACAATGAAAACAGGAAGAAAAAGCACCCGAGACTTAACAAAAAACCTCTTAAATGCCATTAAGCTACAAAACTGAACTTCTGAAACTTCTTGTGACCCTGGGTAGGGTTCTGCCCTGGGTAGGATAATTGAGACTGTCAGTCTTTCTGGGAACAAACAACCTTCTCTTTCTCTCGTGGGTTTGAACTAGTTAGCAGCCCAATGCCTAACCCACAGTGCCACCAATTATGATCCTTTGTTGTTGTTTTTAGGTGCCATCGAGTCAGTACCAACTCATAGTGACCCTATGCACAACAGAACAAAACACTGCCCGGTCCTGGGCCAACCTCATAATTGTTGCTACGATTGATCTCATTGATGCTGCCACTTTGCCATCCATCTCTCTGGGGTCTTCCTCTTTTTCTCTGACCCTCTACCTTCCAAACATGATATCCTTCTCCAGTATTGGTCCCTCTTGACAATATGTCCAAAGTATGAGAGACGAAGTTTGGCGATTGTGGCATCCAAGGAGCACTCTGGCTGCACTTCTTCCAGAATGGATCTATTGGTTCTTTTGGCAGCCCATGGCACTTTCAGTATTCTTGTCCAACACCATAACTCAAAAACATCAATTCTTCTATGGTCTTCCTCTTTAACTGTCCAGCTTTCGCATGCATATGAGGTTATTGAAAATACCATGGCTTGGGTTCGGTGCACCTTCATCCTCAAGCTGATATCTTTGCTCTTCAACACTTTGAAAAGGTCTTGTGCAGCAGATTTGCCTAATGCAATACATCTTGGATTTCTTGACTGCTGCTTCCATGAGCGTTGATAGTTGATCCAAGAAGAATGAAGTCCTTGACAACTTCAATCTTTTCTCTTTTGATAAGAATGTTGTTTATTGGTCCAGTGGTGAGGACTTTTGTTTTCTTTACATTGAGATGCAATCCATTACTGAAGGCTATGGTCTTTCATTTTTATCAGTTAGTATTTTAAGTCCTCTTCACTTTCAGCAAGCAAGGTTGTATCATCTGCGTATCGCAGGTTGTTAATGAGTCTTCCTCCAATCCTGATGCTACCTTTTTCTTCATATTAACCAGCTTCTCAGATTATTTGCTCAGCATACAAGTTGGTGAAAGAATACAACCCTGTCACATATCTTTCCTTATTTTAAACCATATAGTGTTCCCATGTTCTGTTTGAACAACTGCATCTTGGTCCATGTATAATTTCCTCATGAGCACAATTAAGTGTTCTGGAATACTCAGTACTTCGCAATGTTGTCCATAGCTTCTCTTGAGCCACAGAATCGAAAGCCTTTGCATAGTCAATAAATCATAGGTAAACATCTTTCTGATATTCTCTGCTTTCAGCCAAGATCCATCGGATATCAGTGATGAAATCCCTCGTTCCACATCCTCTTCTGAATCCGTCTTGAATCTCTGGAAGTTCTCTGTCAATGTATGCTTGCAGCCGTTTCTATATTACCTTTAATAAAACTTTACTCACATGGACATCAAAGGTATTGTCCAATGATTTCTGCATTCCGTTGGGTCACCTCTCTTTGGAATGGGCACAAATACGGATCTCTTCCAATCGGTTGGCCAATACACTATATTATTAGTTAGGAATGATCAATGTTATCACAATGTTAATTCTCCCTGAGTTAATTTATAAATTTAATACCCAAATACCAAGAGGTTTTTATTGTGCCTTTTAAATAGACAAACTGAATCTAAAGTGATAGTGAAAGAAATGAAATTAACAAGAAAACACTGAACAAGAACAGTGAGGAGACCTAGCCTTTCATGTATTGAAATATTCCATTGTTGTTTTTGTTAGGTGCCGTCAAGTTGCTTCCAACTCATAGCAACCCTACACTGTGTAGGGTTTCTGAGGAGTGGCTGATGGATTTGAACAGCAGACCTTGCAGCTCACAATCTAGTGCTTATCCTATAGCGCCACACCAGGACTCTGAAATTTTCCACAGAGCCTTAATAACTAAAACAGTGAGGTGCATGAATAGACATACCCACGGAACAGAATAAACAGTCCAAAGACAGACGGAAGTACATGTAGAAATTTAGGGTTTAATAAGGCAGCATCACAGATCAGGGGGTTACAAAAGGCTGTTACTTAATGGGATTGGGTCTCTGCATCATACCAGATACTAGGTTAAACTGGAAATGGATTCCAGATAAAAATGTATGTATAGTTTGAGAAAATACATGTGGAGTTTCTTTATAACACTGAAGTAGGAAGATTTTCTAGTTTTTACTCAAAATTTAGGAACCTCAAGTGAAAGCTTTCATAAAAGTGGAATAATTTTTTAAAAGTTACACATAGCCCAAAGCCAAAAACAAAGACTAGAGCAAATATTTGTCATTCCTATAATAGACAAGAAGGAAATTTTCTAATTAAAAACAAAATAAAAAACCTGGAACTGATAAGGAAATTCAGTAGGACTGGGGCTGAAGACAGTTCACAGAAGAGGGAACACAGAGAGCTAAAAAAGAAGTTTAATCTCACTCACAAGAGGATGTGAATTGCAACTATGCTGAAATGGCTTTTTTTTTTCATCTTGTCATAATGGGAAGACTCCGAAGTGTTTAATGACTTCGTTGGCAAATCTGTGGGAGGGAGGACTGCGAAATATCCAAAGCTGTGAGGGGGACTTGGCCATCTGGTTCAGGTTATCAGTGTCCATACCTATGCCCTTTGACTCAACACCTTTGTGGGTGTTGACCCCATACAGATCTACTCATGTGACATGACAGTTATGTAGCGTTATTCCTTGTAGCATTATTTGAAACGGCAAAGTAGAAAAGAGCTCCAATACTCAACACTAAGGGAATGAACAAATAAATTAGGACAATTGTTCCCAAACTTGTCTGCTGATTAGAATCACTGAGGGATTTTTTAAATCCTAAAACTCAGGTCATATCCTAGACCAATTATATCAACTTGTGGAGTGACAGACACTTTTAAAACTCACCATGTGATTCCACATGCAGACAAGCTAGGGGATTACTAATTATATTATTTACTAATAAAAATAGAATGATGAATTTTTTTTCATTTTCTCAAATGGAGAGATCACCAAGATGTGTTTTTAATGAATTCTTTATCATGCAGATCAATGTGAACATAGTATCATTTGTATAAAAAGGGACAAATAAAAATCTCTCTATTGGCCTTTATGTACATCAAAAAAAATAATAATAATACTGAACACGGACTGGGGCAGGAAAGTAAGTGCTACATCATACATCAAATATGTCCATACATTTATAAATGGATTATAATATTTTTAAGTACCATATATGGTGCTGTAGGATAAACACTGGACTGCTAACTACAGTTCAAACCTACCTGCCGCTTCTCAGAACCCTTACACAGGTTCCGGATGAATTGGGACCAACTCAGCAGCGCTGAACAACAATAAACCATGTAAATCGATGACCTATACTGAAAATTTTCTATTAAAAAAGCAGTCCCTATAATAGGCTTAAAGCTGTTTTGAATTATTATTGTTGAAAGGACTAAATACCCTTTCCTGATATTAATCTGTGTCTGGGGTTGTAAACACAGCATGATACATTGTACAACTCTACAAGGCAGAACACTGAACAGGCCTCACAGAGACCAGCAGCGTGGGAACCCTAGGAGATTCCTGATGCCTTGTTGTTGTTGTTGTTAGGTGCCATGGAGTTGGTACCGACCCACAGCGACCTTATGCACAGCAGAATGAAACACTGCCTGATCCTGGGTCCATCAATGCTGCCACTTGGCCAATCCATCTCGCTGGGGGTCTTCCTCTTTTTCTCTGACCTTCCTCCTTCTTACCAAACATGATCTCCTTCTCCAGCAACTCGTCCCTCCTGACAATATGTCTGAAGTATGAGAGACGAAGTTTCACCATCCTGGCCTTCAAGGGGCACTCTGGCTGCACTTCTTCCAAAATGGATCTATTGGTTCTTTTGGCAGCCCATGGCACCTTCAGTATTCTCCTCCAACACCATAACTCAAAAGCATCAATTCTTCTACGGTCTTCCTTATTCACTGTCCACCTTTCGCATGCATATGAGGTTATTGAAAATACCATGGCTTGGGTCAGGTGCACCTTAGTCCTCAAGCTGACATCTTTGCTCTTCAACCCTCTGAAAAGGTCTTGAGCAGCAGATTTGCCTAATTCAGTATGCCGTTTGATCTCTTGACTGCTGCTTCCTTGAGTGTTGATAGTTGATCCAAGAAGAATGAAGTCCTTGACAACTTCAATCTTTTCTCCATTGATAAGAATGTTGTTTATTGGTCCAGTGGTGAGGATTTTTGTTTTCCTATTGCCTATAACTCCTTAAATGCAGTGAGGCAAGCAGATTGAGCTTGATTTAGTCTTCCTGAAAAATATCTGTCAGAACTGAGGGTGTTTAATGAGCAATCGCTGCTTGAAAACCATTTAGGAAGGAGATGTCCTTCTCCAGAACTGGCCTTTCCTGCTGATGTATTCAAAGTAAGCGAGCCAGCTTCACCACCCTTGCTTCTAAGAAGTATTCTGCTTGTGTTTCCTCTAAGATTGTTGTTGTTGTTGTTGTCAGGTGCCATCGAGTCGGAACCGACTCATAGCAACCCCATGCACAGCAGAACGAAACAATGTTCGATCCTGGGCCAACCTCACTACCGCTGCCACACTTGAGTCCATCAATGATGCCACCTGGCTGATCCATCTCGTTGGGGGTCTTCCTCTTTTTCTCTGACCCTCCACCCTACCCAGCATGACATCCTTCTCCAGCGACTGTTTCCTCCGGACAATGTGTCCAAATCCTCTAAGATTGGTCCATGGGATATCCACTATTCTTCACCAGCACCACAATTTACATGCATCTTCTCTCTTCCTTTTTCATTGTCCAACTTTCCCTTGAAGCAACTGAAAAGCTCAAGGTTGTCTTTTACAGCAGATGTGCTCAGTGTTATTTGATTGGTTAACTGTGACTTCCATGGGCATTGAGTGTTGACCCAAGTATAGTCCAATCCTTGAGGGCTTCAACTTCTTAACCATTTATCAGGATGCTTATTGGTTCCGTTTTGAGGATATTAAGAAATCTTCAATGAAATGGAATGGCCCAGTAACCACAGGATTGGGCTCAAACATGACAATGGTTATGAAAATAGTTCCCAAATAGAGATTATTTCATTCTGTTGTGTATAAAGTCTCCATGACATGGAGCTGACTCACCTAACAACAACAGGAAGGATAACAGAGTTCAGGAAGAAAATAAAACAGAGCTGTTTGTTGGCACGGTCGACAGGTGGTAATTGTGGATGGGTGACCCAGATGGCCCTGTAGTGGATGTGGGATCTGAGCTGAGACCAGAAGGATGAGGGGGAACCAGACACCCCCAGATGTAGAAAAAGGCTTCTAGTCGAGGGAGCAGAGGGACCACGTGGCTGGGGTTGAGAAGATTGAAACAGGCTGCTCTCAGCTCTGGAGCCTGGAATGTGTTGGTTCTGTGGGCACATGGGTGACATCACCTTGTAAATTTAGCCTTTAGCCCTCGCTAGTTTACTGGTCCTTCTAGCAAACACAGGATGCCAGCAGGGACGCTAGACATGTACTGGGGAGAGAGCGTGAGATTGAAGGCGACCCCTCTGAGGCCCATTGGAGGAACACGGCTTATTAGGTCCAGCTTGTGGTAAGTAGAGGAAGTGATTTTTAGGCAGAATAGGAATTGTTTTCAAAGGGGAACAGACTCTCCTATCTTTTATTTCCCTCTAATGGTTTCTAAGGAGCCCTGACGGTCCTGTGAGACAAGCACTGGACTGCTAATTATAAGGTCCACGGTTCAAACCCACCAGTTGCTCGGCAAGAGAGAATAGGAGGTTTTCTGCTCCTGTAAAGATTTACCACTTTAGAAACCCTGCTTGGGATCTCTGTGAGTCCAAATGGCCTCAATGGCAGTGGACTGTGGGGTTACTAGTTTAAAAGACCCCACACCTACACTCTCTACAGCACTGAGTCACAGGTGAGCTACAGGCAGGTGAGACAGAAGGCAGGATTCTAGGCACATGCTTTCAGGCCATGTAGGGGTTCTGGACCCATTCTGAGATTTCCGCTGGGGATGAGGGTTTCTTGGACTGCTTTGGGCGAGGCTGGATTGGGGGGTTGGGCAGAGGGCTTCAGGTGACCTGCTCAGGCCATGTTGCTTCCAGTCAAGGAGAACTTTGTACCCTTAACTTACAATTTAATCGAGGGCGGCCTAGCTGACTGACTAAAATGACTACATGGCTTACTAGACACAGATTCAAAAGGCAAACAAATGAAGTATGGCGTCCTCTTGAGGTTTTAAGGAGCCTGGCTCTAGACAGTGGTGTGTGTAGACGTGGGAGGCAGTGTGGATCTGTGCAAGCTTGGGAGAGAGGCACTTCCAGGCAGTAAAGTCTCTGTGCTAAGGAGGCAAAGTAATGGGGAGGCCAGAGGAGGAATAGATTGTGACTCCAGTCAAGGCAGATGCCAACCTCATGAGTGAACTACACCCCCTATGGAAAATGCAGGCTAACTGCTGCTTTATTATCAAGTGATCCCAATACCGTGATCTCCGTGTCTGTTTATAGAGCCTCAGAACTCGGGTACTTCCACCTGCCATCACAGCTCCAAAAACTTGTGAGGAGAAGATCTAAAGTGGCAATTCAACACTATGCCATTAACGGGTACTATGTGAGTCAGGAAATAGGTTTTACTTCAGGAATTTGAAACAACTTCTAAAAAGATTGAACTAAAAATTACTCTAAGAAGAGGGCATGGGAAAACTAGATATCACTCCCCTTGGAGAATTTAAGAATAAGGATAGGAGGATTATGGAAACAAACATGATGGGAGGCTGCAAGTCAGCAGTTCTTGATGGATCGGGGGCTCTTCCTTGCCCATGGTGGCTTTCTTTTGTCTCAGGAGCTCCCTGCCAGACCAGACGGGGGAAGAGGGAGCTGGCACCCTGCGCCCTCCGGCAGCCACGGACCAAGGTTGTTTACTACTTTCTACTCCGACTAACACGCCAATCACGAGGGCCCGCCCTCTGGGCCGCCCAATCCGCTTATTGGGAAAGGCCACCTTTCCAAGGGGCTTGAGCAGTGACTGGCTGCAAGACATGTCAGTCACATGGGCATCCCACAAGGATGCAGCAGGAGAATTAGGAGACGGATCACCAGAGCCTGGGAGGAGTAGCCTTCCCCATAAACAAGACTGGGAGGCGGGCGCGGGGAGCCGCAGGCCAGCACAGCCCAGTCAGGGAATCCCTCCCTGCCTGCCTCCCTCCGCCTCCAGCCACCCTGCTGCAGTTGTAAACACGTTTCCCTCCATGTCTGTTTCTGTTCGTTCTCTAAGCGAGGCTGTTACTGCCTGCTGTTTACAGAAATCCTCCAGTGGACAGCATGCGCTGCCGTTCCCCTTTCCCCACCAATGCAGGAGGCTGGTTGTTTTCCTTTATTGATCTCCATGTGAAAAAAGTCATGCTTTGTCGATTGCACCATTTTCTCCTGCGTTCCTCCTTCCTCCTCTCAAGGTGTGGACGGACGAGGTTGCTTTTCATTAGTAATGCTGCAGCTGCAAGAGAAGCAGGGGCAGCTCTGGGAGGGATGCATGAATTAGTGCTGATGCTGTTTCATTCCTCATTTTCTTCCAAGATTAGTCTTAAATGCTTTCCATACTTGCAGGTTTGAGATGACAGGCTATGTGCCCCGCCCCCAATGTATTTCTTTATTGACTTATTCTTAAGGCATTATTGTGTAGAGCTAAATGTTTTTCCACCTCGGTCTGGGAACAGAATTAGGTTCCCCATTCCTACCCCAGCAGCACAATGTGGTTGTATTCGATGGGATGGGGCAGAGTGGATCAGAATTATTTGCGACCCGGCTGCCTGGAAAATGCGGAGTGGAGTTTCTGTGGCCCGGAGCAATGCCCGTGTCTGAGACGTCTCTGTTACCCTGCCTCCAAGCAAATACAGCATATGTGACATTCTGTTAAAAGGGCTCTTTTTCAGAACTGTTATTCCAGATGACATTTAATTTTATTTAGTTTCTCTCTTAAAGGAAAGGGGAAATAGTCTTGAAGATCGCTTGTTTGGTGTGTTCCCCCCCCCCCCGTGGTGTTTCTGAATCTCTGATAGGAGGAAAAGGCATGCTCTTCTGGGTTTGTAAGGTCTGCAGCTACTTATACCACAGCGTAGCCAGTTCACCTACCAAAGGGGGAACTGTACACTGGAAAACGAAAGGAAGATGTGTGCTGGCCAGGATTTGCAAGAGCAGTTTCCAGACCTACTGGACCTCAGAAAACATGTCCTATTTCAAGTTAGCCATGCCAGCCATTTCACTCAGATATTTCTCTCCCTAGCTGTCTGTCTCACTCCTTTCTCTTCCATTTGTCTTTCTCACTCTCCTTCACAGCCTCTATGGTGCCAGTAAGTCCCGTCTGAGTAACCAAAGCAAGTACTCTGCTAGGTAATGCTGAAGCTAATGTATATGATAGATTATCCTTAGAAGAGATTCAGCTTTTGCTTTATGACTTAAGGCAAATTGTTCTCATAGAACATGGTGATCATGGTTGTTGTTGTTGTTAAGAGCCGTCGAGTCGGTTCCGACCCATAGCGACCCTGTAACAGGGTTTCCTAGGGTGTAAATCATTACGGGAGTAGAAAGCCTCATCTTTCTCCCGCGAACGGCTGGTAGTTTCAAACCAAGGTTTACCTTAAGGTTCGCATCCCGATTCGTAACCACTATGCTACCAGAGCTCCTTAAAACAACTTGATAGCAACCAATTAATGAGGGCCAAGGGAGGATTCTCTGTTCTGTCACAAAACTCCTAGCATGTTCACAGCAAGTCAGGAAGCTACACAATGTCACAATGTGGTGTGCCCCAGGCCTTGTTTTCATCTGAGTAAGTGATTTCCCCTCCCTAGGCCTCAGCATTCCCACCTCCCCATGAGATGGAGGAAGTGCTGGCCCCACCTGAAGCTCTTGGGTGATTTGTCCCCTTCACCTGAGCCTCCTACATATTCAGGGTAGCATGTTGAACTCATCCTTTGTCGCCTGTTCTCTCTGGCCAGGTCAGCCAACAATCTGGACAGTGTTAGTAAGTCACATCTGAGTAACCAAAGCCTGTTGCTCTGTTGAGTAATGTCAGGGCAGGGGGACCTCAGAGAAGTAGTGGGAACCCAAGAGGCCAGGCTGCTTTGTCCCTGTGTGACTGGAGACAAGTAAATCTTCCGGAATCATGACTTTAAGCCTTTCTGCCACCCCAGTGTTAGCAGCCACATGTCCAGGTGGCTTGGCCTGCCTTTGACTTTCGCTTTAGCCTCCAGAGCCCACACCAGACTGCTAAAGGTCCCTGTGGGCACAGGACACCCAGAGTCCCTGTCTCTCCAGGTCTGGACTGGCAGCCACCCTGCCATGAAATAGCCACACAGCACTGATTCCGACTTCCTTCTTTTTGTGAATGTCTCCCCCACACCCACCCCCAGCTAGGGCAGCGATTTGGTCTTGTCTTGTGTTCTCTGGGAACCTCGTGTGCTTCTGAAACTCCTATTTGGAAGTCATTTCTGTGTATTCCCCAGTCAGGGTGAAAGGCAGTCCCACATAATGGCATGGTGAGCTGCTGAGCTGGGTAAACCTGTGCTTTCATCCAGCATACACCTCAGCTGAGCAGCAACACCTCCCTTAGTTTGTAAGAGAGAAACAGTAATTCCTAGCCCTTAAGGGGGCTGTGAGGGTTAATCATGCTTGGCACTGACTTTATACCTAGTAGGTGCTCAGTAAAAATTAGGTACTGTAAACAGTGCTGTTTTATTATCTGTAAATGGACCTATTGCCTATTTAATAGAGCCTTTGAGAGAGTTAGTGGAAATGATGGACAGTCACTTTCCTCTATGAGACCCGGTTCGTTCCTAGTTGCTATTGAGTCATCTCTGACTCCTGGTGACCCCTGTATTTCCCAGTGAACCATGCCCATCGAGTTCCCAGGGGCTGATCTTTCCAAAGTACATCTCCAGGTCTTTCTTGTGAGACGTCTCTCGGTAGATTGGAGCTTCCAAACTTCCCATTACCTGCCACTGTCTGTGTTAACCTGTTCACAACACTCTACTATAACTTCATGTTCACCACATGGAAGCCCTCAATAAATATAAAACAAAAAGTTGGCTCTTCCTGTATATACATTTAAGATTGGTTGCTTTTCCAGTGTTGATTTTTATTGAAATAAGTATGTACAGGGCAGACTTCTGGAAACCTTAATGTCAGAGAATTGGGCCAAGTAGAAACGTCTGGGTCTTGTGACCTGGAACACAGCAGGCCCTTACTAAATTATTGTCAAGTGTGTTTTCAAAATACTGGGGTAATTGAGTGGCAGCTCTGAGTAGCAAGAAAACAGGGACTACTTGGTGCACCACCAGCCCCTCCATGCACCGCAGGTGGTGGTGCGCAGAGACTAGATGGCTCCCCAAGCAGGTGACCATGAAGGCTGTGCCATGTGACCTGGGCGTGGAGCTGTGCGCTGTGGCTCACTGTCTTTTCAGTCACCATTAGAGGGTGCTGGGTGTACTGAGCTCTGCCCACTGCTGAGCTGTCTTCCCTGAGCCCCTCTAACTGTTGAGTCTCTTTAGCAAACCTTTGTGCAGTGCCTGGACCCTTGTCATCTTTCTGAGCCAACTCGGAATTGTACCATAAGGCAAAATGGTGGTGTGACCCATAATTGACATCAGGGAACTTTTCCAAGTCACCTTCTTTATGTGACCTTGAGCAAGTTGCTTTCCTTATGCCTTGATTTCCTTGTGGAGAGACTGCCCGTGAGGGGTTGATGAAATCGCCTGTGTAAAACGCTTGGCACTGCGTCTGGCCCATGGCAGGACTGCAAATCCTTCGCTCTTCTCTGACTATGGCATGGCGCTCTGCCCTTTGCAAGGGGCCATTGCTGAGTATGGATTATATGGAACTGTTTCGTGCAAAGTTGGATGAATCCTTCTGCTCAGTTATTTTAAGTTTATATTTGAAAATAAAGGGTGAATTGCCATCCAAATATAAAGAATTGGATCCAGGCTCTAGAAGGATGTTTTCTGTTCTTTAGCAAAATACCATTCTTCTTAAGTTTCATTCAATCATTCCACAAAAATGTGAGCATCTGTTTTGTCCCAGGCACCATGCTTGGTGATGGGAGTACAACAGCAAACAGAACACTTGCTTTCTGCTTTCACAGAGATGACAGTTTGGCAAGAACGTAAAATTTAAGTAAATATAAATGTGATGGTAGCCATCCAGGGGAGTCTTCAGGGTTACCTGCCATGTATACATTGATATTTACATGTATCTTGGGAAGATCTCGCTATCTAAAAATAATGATTTGCCCTTTTACATACAGATAAATAAGTCCTTTCTCTTTATCCTCCTTGCCATCAAGTTGATTCCGACTGTTAGTGACCCCGTAAGACAGAGTAGGATTGCTCCACGGGGGTCTCGGAGGCTGTAAATCTTTGCAGAAGCAGACTGCCTTATCTTTCTGCTGCAGAGCAGTTGGTGGGTCCAAACCGCCCACCTTTCGCTTAGCAGCTCAGCACTCAACCCACTGTGCCCGGTCTCCTTTGTTTCCCTATAAATTGTAGAAATCCTACTCAACTTTTGGGTAGGGGGTTCTAATGCTTGAAAAGCGAGAGAGAGGGATTTCACAATGATACATAACTGGAGAAGTGCACAAAAGAGACTGCATGTTGGGTTGTGGTTGGTAGTTGCTCAGAAAAACACAATTGTGTACAACTGGGAAGAGGATACTTCAAGGGAATCCCATAACTCCGGTTAAGTCACTTTAAGTACATCTTTTAAAATGCATTTAAATCCTCAGAACTCACATCTGTGTTCTTCCATTTGGATGAACTTACTGTGATAGGGGGAAAAGTTCTGTCTTTCGTAGGGGACTCTTGGTGTAGTGCTGCGTGTTGATGCGCTGGACTTCAAAGTCATTTTGAACCACAAGGTAGGCAGTTAAAGCTCACTAGCCACTCCTTGGAAGTGGCTATACAGGGTCACTATGAGTCGGAACCAGCTCGATGGCACTTAACAACTATGAACTTGAATTGTGCCCAGTGATACTGAGGGACCACATTTGTCATTTCATTTAAATGAATTTAAATAGCCACCATGCAGATCTCGACATAAGATTGCCTGACTTAATCCTTTCCTCTTAGACTATATATTTATTTTGTAAAAGATTGCTAAGATTCGTACATTTTATTTTTCCTGTCATTTTTAAGGTTAATAAAGAAGGTATGGGAAGTACAATGGTTCCACATGATAAACACTAGACTGTGAATCTCAAGGTCATGGTTCAGCGGGAGAAAGACGAGGCTTTCTGCTCCAGCAAAGACTTAAAGCCCTGAAACACTGACCACGGTCACTGTTAGTCAGAACCACCTCGATGGCACTTAATAACAAAGGAGGTATACAAATTAGACCGGCGTGCTAACATGTATGAATTTTCTTCAGCTGGTACTGACTATTTGCAAATGCCATGTGCTCATATTGACCTTAGAATTCAGAGAAGTCAGTCTAACTGAATGTCCGTGGGTTAAAATATTGAGTACAATGGCTGAGGGAAAACAACCAAGCAAGTCTTCCTGTTTTTACCAAATACACTGCACTCGAATATTGATTAATGGACACTCCAAAGCTTTAGTTGCTACAAAAATAAGCTAGATGTTGGAAAATTTCAAACAAAACTGGAACTCTCCGTTGAGTTTACATTTTTAGATGACTTGACTTGTTTTTCTTCTTTGGGTCCATTTGTGGTTTCTCCCTGCTTTGGCGCCTGATCAGGTTTGAAGAATGAAGCCTAGCTGGTCAGTTTCAGTTTTACTTAAATTCATTTTGTCTTCATTCCTTCTAATCTACCACAGTGCTGTAACAGATTGAGATCAGAGTGGTCCAGGGAAACATTGAAATATAAAAACATTTTCATGAAAACATTTCCACTTATATCTAATTTTTCTTCTCAATAGAAAAATATTTTCAATGTATCCTCCCTACCCCTCCTCTTGAAATGAACTGTGTGCTTTAGAAATGATATCAATCCGCCCAAGTACACAAGGACAGTTTCAGCCATTTAATGTTAAATATGGGCGCTGGGCCGTCTGTCCCTCACCAAGCACAGAACAAACCAGCTTAGGTCTTAGCTCAGGGCCTGCCTCAGAGAAATCTCCCTCGATCTTAAACAAACATCATCATTATCCTTATCACCAGCATCCAAGGTTTATTTTGAACAACTTGCAAGTGTTTGCCAAAGCTAGTAGATGTTGAAACTTCCTCTTTGCGAACCTGACTTGACATTTGGGACGAGCTACACCAGGTGTTTGAACATGCAGTGGAGGGTTCTTAGGGAAGAGAAGGAAAGCCAGCCCATCTCAGGGGCAGAATCCCATCCTCACTCTACCGTTTTATTTTGTTGTTACTGTTCCTTAGTAACTTTATCCGCTTAATTGGAAGCCCAGGCTCAGGAAAAAGTGAGACTCTCTTCCAAGGAAAGAGTAAGACATCATAAAGAAAAAACCGATACAGTCTAGAAATAATACATCCAGTTTGAAAGTCATTGTGATACCACTGTAGTTACAAAGTCTATATATCAATTTATGCATAAAGGAGTGGAACAAACCGAAAGTTGGTGGTTCAAGGCCATCCAGAGGCACCTTGAATGACAGATTTGGCTCTGTGCTTCTGAAAAATTAACCATGGAAGCACAGTTCTACTCTGACACACATGGGGTCTCCATGGGCCAAGTAGACAATAAATGGTTGTGCTTACTTATTAGTTTTTATAATGATTTGAGGTAAGTTCTACCAACATTGCTTTAAAGTTGAGCAGAGACTCAGAGAAATTGTCCAAGTTCACACACCTGGCAAGTGGCAGAGGCAGGCTAGGAACCCTGATTTTAAAATGGGGCTTTTCCTTTGCTGTTGTGTGCAGTCTTTTCACTCAGACATTTGGGAATTTTTCCTGCAAGAAAAAGCCCATTAAAATGAAAATTTCCAGTCTGTAAACTTTGTCCTCAAGAATGAAAAGAAACTCTGGGGTTTCTAAGACAATGTGAACATTAGGAGCAACTTTATTGTATATGAGGTTTCTGATTAAATTATGGTTTGTTGGGATTGCAATATTGAAAGGTCTAGATGTTTTCCTTTCAAAAAGTAGAGTCACTTTTTAAAATGCAAATGTCATCTTTTTAATGCAGTTATTAAATGTATAGTGACTCCGTTTTAAATAGGATTCACAACCAACATAAAAGAACAGCATATGTGTAAGAACTGATTTCCTCTACAAGGAGAAAGAGTTGGTAAGGTCAGGAATTGTTTGCTTGGCTTTTTGTATTGTGTGCAAGCCTTGGTCTTGACTTTCTGACTCTTCATTGACTCCTAACTGTGTGATGGAAAATTCTTCAAATCTCATGTTGTGCAATGTGAGGCCCGTTCCGAGTCCTCCACACAGAAATGCACTCCATACCTGGCGCTGCTGTGTGCTCTCCCGGTTGCTCTGGAGGGCTGTAGACACGTCCTAGATTGGGAACTCCTTGAGGTCAGGAGCACTGATCACAACAGCCCAGTGTGCTCTGTCGATTGCAGATTGGTTGAATGAATAAGGCTGAGGAGCCAGCCTGAGACTACTGCACCGGTTTCTACCGAGATGATGGAAATGTTTCCAACATATATTATGTATTTCTTTGCTTCTTACTCTAGTGAATCTAATTTAATCATTTCTGGCCAACTCAGGGACATCAGTGAGCATAAATTGTTGTTTTATACATAATACAGTGATACCCTCCAGGCCAAGTGGGAGGCAGTTTGCCCGATACGGTGGATTTCTTCTGCTTTTTGTGTTCTTGCGTCCGGCTTTATCATTTTGTATGTCTCCATTTCTGTTTAATAGACTTACTGCAGTAAAAAGAGAAAGCTGTCGCGATCAGCTCCTCTCTTAGGTGATTATTTACTGCTGTTTCTTTGCTGTGGGTCCTTTGAAAATAGATTTCCAAGCTTGTTAAAATTGTGTGTAAGAGTAAGTAGGTAGTGAGTGAAATCCAGCTTCCTTCTGGTCTTTGATTGTACCCCAGAATTGTGTAGTAACTGAATAGTTAAGCTAGGGAACAGTGAAGTATCCATCTGTGAGAAATGTTTTCCTCCCTTTTCCCTCCTCCATCAATCTCCATCCATATCCCTGTGTGTGTTTGTGTGCATATAGATCTATCTCTTCCTGCTCTGGACACACACACAACACAGTAGCACTTGATGGAATAAATTAAATGAACAGAACACATTTACCCACCCTGAAACTACACAAAATGTATGCTGTCCACACCACTGCACCCTAAAACAAGCCCTTCGCCCCTGCCCTAATAGCATGGTATTTTAGCAGGGTCACCTCATGTATATATTCCTCAAGGGGCTTCCCTCCTGTCCTACAGTGAGCTCTCCACTCTTGGCCCCTTTGGGCTCGCTTGGACCCAGCTCAGTTAGCAGTGCTGCGTTCCTCTGGCTCATCTTCTTGCCCAGGGTTTTCAGCATTTCTTGGCTTCTCCAACAATACAAAGTTAAACCTTCCTAGGGGCACTACCTGGAGTTGTGGTGTGGCACTGTGAGTTCATGTGCTGGACTGCATGATCGGTTAGAACGGCAAGGTCAGCAGTTAAAGTTCACCAGCCGCCCCTCGGAAACCCTATGTAGGGTTGCTGTGGGTCAGTACGACTCAGTAGCAGTTAACAACAGCCACAGGGGAACTGAGGCCTTCCGTCTTCCATACCACTCTGGCCCTCTCCCTTGTCCGATCCTTTGTGGTTAACTTGATTTTGATTTGGAGTAACAGGCTGTGAGTCCTGGAGGAAGGCCAGTATGAATCTCCATCCCACCGTGTCTTTCAGTAACACTGACTCTACCCGGTACCTTAGTTAAGCCTGCCAAGTCCATTTCAACTCATGGCAACCACATGTGTGTGTGTGTAAGAGTAGACATGTGCGCCGTAGGATTTCCAGTAACTACAGTCTGGAAGTAGATTTCCGGGCCGTTATTTAAAGGGGCCTCTGGTTGGACTAGAACCG
Source organism: Chrysochloris asiatica (assembly GCF_000296735.1). Lineage (NCBI taxonomy): Eukaryota > Metazoa > Chordata > Mammalia > Afrosoricida > Chrysochloridae > Chrysochloris > Chrysochloris asiatica. The sequence continues at coordinate 8,358,598 of NW_006408666.1, read as the reverse complement.
ACTGACCATGTTACCCTTTAGCATTACCTTTTACTAAGAGGGTTGCTTACTAAAAGAGCTCTGGTAGCGTAGTGGTTATGAATCGGGCTGTGAACCTTAAGGTCAGCGGTTCGAAACTACCAGCTGCTCCGTGGGAGAAAGATGAGGCTTTCTGCTCCCGTAAAGATTTACACCCTCGGAAACCCTGTACAGGGTATCTATGGGTCAGAACCGACTCCACGGCACTTAACAACAACAACAAAGAGGGTTGTAAATTCCTTAACAGCAGAGTTGCCACCTTCTGTTGCATCCCCCTTAACGCTGGGAACGCCAAAGTAAAAATAAAAATGGTAGCTTTTGTGCAGTAAAGCATTGGCCTCACTCTTCATGATTCCCTGGTGAAGAACATTTCCTTTGAGACTAGTATGGGGGGAAAAAGTAAGATCAAGCTGTTTCGATGAGCTTCCTGTGAAGCCCTGACCCACTGTTTGTATTGCCTTTGCTGCCACATGGTGGGTCAGGACAATGTAGAGCTTGAGATGCTGCAAAATTGCTGCTGAGGCGTCAGTGAAGGGTTTTGCTGTTGAAATAATTTGGTCTGCTTTCTGCTTCACATGTAAAGAGCAGAAGCAAATGTCTGCTGCAGATGAGTCCATTTCCTAACCAAATTAGAAAAATATGGTTATTACTACATTTAAAACAGATTGTTGTTTAAATTTAAATGCATCCAGGAATCCTGGGGTATCACACACAGGTTGTTTTTGATTGTTGATAGTTTCTCTTTGTATTTGTCAACCACCGTACTTACCACTACTACCTTATTGAAGAGAGAAGCAAAGATCAGTTGAATGCTAGGCTGAATGAAAGGAGACTTTTTAACATGGATGTCTGAGTAAACTCCATCTTGAGTTAACATTCATTAACTAATACTCTTACTTCTCCGGGTCTCATCTGTAAAAAGCATTAACTAGGGATTTGCCTTATCTGCCAGCGACATCCTTATAGGGAGAGGTTAGTCATTCTGGTGCAAGTGAGAGGGACACAGAATGTAATCTGTCATTCACAAGATTTGTGAGGTGTTACCAATGATAGGCTTGTGTGCCCATTAACTTAAAGAGCCTTTTTGTTTAGCTGATGATCATGCTGTAAGTTGCTTTTCTTTTTTCTTTTACTTTTTTTAACTTTTTAATTTGAAATCATCTCAGACTTAAAAACCTGATTCCAGTCTCACCAGTTGTGCCACGAGTACGGGATCCAATACAAGAGCCTAACTTGCATTTGATTAAATTGAGGTTATTAAGCATTTAGCGGAATGTCCTTCTGCACACGTAGTAGAAGAAGACAGAGTTGCCAACATAATTTTATTTCTAGTGATGTTCACTTTGATCGCCTGATGGTTTCTGCTAGCTTCTCTGTTGTCATTACTAGTTCTCTCTTTGTAATTGGAGTGTGGCACCCTTGGATAAGCACTGAACTGATAACCACAGATGGGCAGTTTAGAGTCCTCAGCTGCTTCTCAGAAACCCTGTATGGCGCCGCTTTGAATCGCGACTTAACAACTTGAGACCATCTAGAACTGTCTGTTCCTTTCACCCACTGAATTTTAATACCTGTTTCTTTGATGTTTACCAAATGGTGGCTTCTGTTTCTGTTTTCTACATTTAGTCATTGGATTTCTACGTTTAGGATTTTATGCGTTGGTTTTGTTTTTTAACGAAGGACATAAAACTTTTGAAATAGCAGTGGCAGTTCCACGCTTATTTGGGAGGACAATTAGGATTGATATGAGACAAAAAAAAATCGGGAGACGCCTAAGAAATCTCAAATATGAATGTTATTTGAAGTATCCTTGCTATCCCCCCCAGAAGGTGAAGGACAAGGGAGGAGTTCTTAATTACCAACAAAGTCCCTTTACTTTCAGTCTTGACTCCACGATTTTCTTGCTGTTGAGGGCTCCAGAGAAGAAAGCCGAAGAACTGAGTAGGAGTTTAGTATGGAATCACCCGAGTTTGTGTGTTCTGTAATTGAAAGAATTCTCCAGGGGTGATTTCTGCCTTTTAGAAGACACGTTGCCACTGACACAGCAAATGTTTCAGAGGGTTTCCCCATTGAAGTCCGTTTCAGCAGCCCGAATCCCATGTTTTAAAGAAAATGCAATTCTGAACTTTTCATCGGTAAAGAATGCGAAAAGCGACCTTCCCTGGAAAAGGAGTATCTTTACGGCATGGCTGCTAGGCTCCTTGCCGCCCGGCTCCTCCTCCGCAGTCATGGCCGCGGGGTCGCCCTGCAGCCCGGCCGCTCGGGTGGGGCCTTCCTCGGCACGACCCCAGACCAGCGGGGCCTGGTTCCCGGTGGGGTGGGGGCCCAGCCTGGGGTAGTTCCGAGGAAGGGAGACCCCATCTCGCTGCGATGCTCGGGCCGGGCCGCATGAAGGGACCAAGGAGGGATTCTGCTGGCGGCCCGGGTGGGGATCGAGTTTACGTGTTTTGTGCAGTTGCTTTAACGCTCAGAGGCACGGAGTCCAGGCCGAGTATTAAGTGTTCTTTGGGCTCGGTCATTTCCGGGGAATGTTTTGGCGATCGCTGCACAATAGAGGCCGATAAGGCGCGTTAGTGATTGCTATTTCCGGACTTGTACCCTAGAGTCGGAACAAACCCCCACGTCTCCTTTAAAATTGCTGCACGTGGCCACGTGGACGCGCGCTTTGGAATGCTGGCGCCATCCCTCGGGCAGCGGTGGCGCGCTGAAGGCGGAGGCGCGCTGGAGGCGGCGCTTGGCGCGCACCCGGCTTTGTACGCATGTCCGCTGGGCGAGCGCGCGAACAGCCACACGTGACCCCGGGCACGCCCACCACCCCCTCTCGGGGTCTGGGGCCCCTCGCTTCTGCATTGGGAACCCGAGACTGGCTGGAACTCGGAGTGGGCTCGGGTGTGGCCATCCGGTTTGGAACACATTCTCGGCTTGGTTGTTTTTTTCGTTCTTTAACCCCCACAGTGGCTCAGAGCAAATAGTTTCTCAGTCTCCAAATATGTCTTCCAAACATACCAAGGGTTCAGATTTCTCCTGCTCATTCGGAGGGGGCCCCACAGCCACGTCGGCTCCCTCGGGACGCTGGGCTTGGGTTTCCTGATTATGGAGGAGCCATGTTACAACGGAAACATAAACTTTGCCGAATGGTTTCACCGAAAACACTAGTTTCTTGGTTCCCGTAGTTTGGCTCCACAGAAAGTGAGCAGCCCAAAGGGGTGAGGGCTGGCTGGCGCCGTGGCGGTGTCGCCCGGAGCAGACCCACGAGGCCCCGCAGCTTCCGGTGGGGCGAGTTGGCTCGGCGGCGCGCCATTTACCGCCCGAAACACAGAGCCGTGTTTGTGAGGGAAAGTCGCACTAGGTGGGCGCTGGGGGCTTCCCAGCAGCCCGGCCACGTCCACCCCAGAACCCCACCACACAGGCCCCCTCCATGTCCTGGCGTTGTACTGCCCGAATAGCCCAGGGTTCCGAGGAGATGATCGCAGCCGGGAACCCTGGGGCCGATGGGGATACCACGGGCGCCCAAAGTTACTCCTCAGCACACGCTCCGTTCCTCTAACGTTTATTGTTTACCCACTTTCATGGGAATGCTAGAAAGCAAGCCGTTTATTGCTGGAAAACCCCGGGATAAAAGCAAGTCCTTTAAAAGAACATCTCAAAATATTAAACTTTTATCTTCAAAATCACAAATACTCCTAATAATAACTTGAAAATCGGGGAGTCCAACTTGTGAGAAACTGTTTCTGAGGAGCAGGCCTGTGTCTAGACATCTTAATTTCCTTGGATCCGCAACAAAAAAGGAGAATATTCATGCGTTGGGGGTCTGCCTCAGACCTTGTGGAGCCGCGGGCCGGACATGATGGCCGCTGGCTGCAGTGGCCAGCGGGCAGCCGCTTGCGTGTTTCCTGCTTCTGAACTTAGATCTGTGAAAGTTTCTCTCCTGCCCAACGTGTGGCCCTGTGTAGAACTCGCTGGAAACAACGGGGAATTGTTTTTGTCCTTGCGAGTTGATTTAGAGCCCTGAGTGGGCTTTTGTTTTTCGCTCGCTGTCTGCCCCCCTTTTGAAATTCCTGCCACATGGAGCCCCTTCTCCTTTGTGATGAGGACACTGGGAGGGGCAGACACCAACTGGCGCTCACAATGGAGGTTGTTTGTGTATTTTTTAAATGCAATGGAAGGATTGTAAATGGTTTGAAATTCCCTTTTGCCAGGAAAGACCGAAAACAAAGAATTAGCTCATTCTAAACAACTTTAGAGATCGATGATCCGCAGGCGGCACTAACTCTGGACCACGAGGGCCGCGTTCGGAACCTCAGTCTGTGAGGTGTTTGTCTAGTCAGATTTGATGAAAATCGTTTTTAAAGATAAAATGCACCAAGCCCATTTTTAAAAAATTTGGAGTTGCATATTAGAAATCAAGGATTTGTGAATTTCGGAGACTCCTCTGTTGACCGTTCCCTGCGGAAGTGTTTTGTCCTCCGAATTTGTGTCTCTGGTGACAGCAATCTGCTTTGTACATTGTTTCCTTATCTTGCCGACCAGGATTACAGACAGGTACACTCATTTGTTAATGAACAAATATTTAATTTATAATAACTTACGAAAAGAAAAAGACCTCCAAATTTGTACGTTAAAAAGCCATGGTGATTCAACACAAAGTTTGGCATAGTCCTCAATTTGCACTCTTCCAATTTATGTGAATTATGACAAAGTACTAATAACTGAGAAATCTTTGAAATGAGATGAAGCACGGTAGTAAATTGGTCGCTTTTTAAATAATAGCCACATTCTTTGTTTGGGGTCCTTTGGGACAGTCCAAAATGGCCCTGAGAAAGCCTCGTGTCTAGAAATACGCCTTGCGTCATCGGGGGACTGGCTGGAGCTGCGGGCTCTGGACTTGGCAGCAGCGTCTCAGATACTCAGTGGAGGCTCAGTCGGCTCAGCGCTCGGATTCCGAGAGTCACGGGGAAGCGCTCGCGCCAGCGGGCGGGTGGCTGAGGACCTCCGCCCACCGGGGCCTGGAGGAGCCAGCCATCTCATCTCACTCCAGTCAGAAGAAAGGAAAGGCACGAGCTCCCCCTACAGGTCGTTGCTGAGATGGAACCCTCAGTCAGCCTGTGCTCGCTAAACTCTTAGCGTCTGTTAGCACGTTGTTGTTGTTGTGAACTGCCCTAGAGTCCATTCTGACCCATAGCGACCCTGTATAGGGTTTCCAAGGAGCAGCTGGTGAACTTGAACCACCAATCTTGCCGTTCAAACGACTTTGCAGTCTGACGCATTCGCCCCCAGCGCCACACCAGGACTCCCATAAATGGGAACAAGTTATGACTGGTAATAACGTCAACAGTAATTGTGTCCTAACCCTCTTGTGTCTTCAGCACTTACACTGAGCCCTTGAAACAGATTTTCCTGACCAAGTGTTCAGTCTGCTCATGCGCCACTGTGAGGCTCACAGATATGAAAGAGGGCTGTGGCTTGTTAGGTCAGAAAATTGTTGGGGGCTTTTTGGGGGAACGGAGCTCTGCTAGCGTAGTTCTTAACGAATCGGGCTGCGAACCTTAGGGACAGCAGTTCGAACCTACCACCTGTTCCTCTGGACAAAGATGAGGCTTTCTGCTCCTGTAAAGATTTACAGCCTCGGAAACCCGATTCCGCGCACCTAACAACAACAACATTCTCAGGGAAAACTAGCTAAGAAACACAGACAAAAGGGTGTCCATTGTTTCATTCCGCATCACCTAACAGGGACTTCCGTCCCTTTGTCATTTCCCTTCTAACTGACTTGCCATGAAGTCAGTCCTGACTCTTCCTCTGGACCCTGTATGGGTTTCCTAAGCATTCAGTCTTTATGGAAGCAGAAAACCTCAGCTTGCTCCTGTAGCATGAGTGTTGGCTTAGTAATTCAGTGCTTACCCTACAGATCCATCATGCTTCTCCAGGTATAGATTATTACCATGGGAACCCCCCTAGGGCAATTAGGGTCCTTCTGATTCAACCCGCTGACAATCGGTTGGCTTTCAAAGTATAGAAAGTTACTTAATTCTGCACACACACAAAATCTCTTCTTTTTTGCTATTTGTTTTACATTTATACATTGCCCGATTCCAAAGAGAATTTGAGACAATTTCATGAAAGAAAAAGCGCTCCAGTGGTGGCACGGTGGATTAAGCATTAGGCAGCTGATTGGAAAGTTGGCAGTTTGAACCCACTCCAGGGGAGAAAGATGATGTTTGCTTCTCTAAAGATTTACCCCCTTTGAAGTCCCGTGGAACACTTCTTCTCAGTCTTATAGGATTGCTGAGTTGGAATCATCTAGACAGCAGTGGGTTTGGGGTTTGGTTTGCAATGGAAACAAGGGGGCATAGGACATTAATGTTAGAGTTAGGAAGATCACCACCCCACAACAGAGGATTTTTTTTTATCCTGGAATTTGTTTTCTCTGGGGTTCTTGGCAGCCAAGACAAAAGGGGCTTTGCTTTTGGAAAATGTGTATGAGAAATGGTCAAGGGTTAAATGAACACCTCACTATACTTTGGTGTGGAGTCCTAATGTGGTACTGTAGAATAAGCACTGGACTGCAAGGTCAGTTTGAACTGTAAGGTTGGCAGTTCAAATCTACCAGCAGTTCCTCGGAAACCCTATACAGAGTTGCTATGAGTTGGAACTGACTCGATGGCACTAAGCAACAACATACTTTTGTGTGGATTCCTGGTATGGCACTGAAAGATAAGCACTGAACTGCAAACCACAGAATCGTTGGTTCAAATCGACTAACCGCTTCTAGAAACCCTATAGAGGGTTGCTATGAGTCAAAGCCGACTTGATGCTGCTTAACAACAATAACAACATACTTTTGTGTCATGTGCCCTGGTGGCACAAAATAAAGCACTCAACTGCTAACCAAAATGTCAGTGTTTCAGATCCGCTAGGGCTCCGTGGGAGTAAGCTATGGCAGCCTGCTCCCATAAGGCTTTGCAGTCATGGAAACCTGAAGGGGCAATTCTCTTCAGTCCCATAGCGTCTTCATGAATGGGAATCACCTCAGAGCCCGTGAGATGGTTGTGTGTAGGCAGTAGTAGGGTCAATCTTGCCCTGCATGCAGAAGACCAAGGAGCCCTGGGAGCTGCTAACTACAAGGTCAGCAATTCGGGTTCATCCATCACACTGCAGGAGGAAGACGAGACTTTCTGCTCCTGTAAAGATTTATAGCCTCCGAAACCTACCGTCACTGTGAGTCAAAACCAACTCAGTGGCACCTACTTCCGCTACCACACCCGCACGTACACCCACCACCCACTGCCGCCACCACCTCCATGTTCACCACCATCGTCACCACCTCCACGTTCACCACCATCATCACCACCACCTCCATGTTCACCACCATCATCACCACCTCCACGTTCACCACCATCATCACCACCACCTCCATGTTCACCACCATCATCACCAGCACCTCCATGTTCACCACCATCATCGTCACCACCTCCATCACCTCCATTACCACCTCTTCCACCACCATGTAGAAGACCCGGGTTTGATTCCCAGCCAGTGCACATCAAGTACAGCCATCTGTCTGTGAAGGTGTCCGTGTTAGCAGTACTGGATGACATTTCCTAAACTGAATTCGGGAGAAAGGTGTGGCCATCGACTTCTGAAAATCAGCCGATGAAAAGCCTGTGGATCGCAGTGAATCTCAGTGGTCACCATGAACCAGAGACTGAATCCGTGGCAGCTAGCAGCAACAATGTACTTATGTGGAAGACTTATGAAGAAAGCTGTGAGGAAAATAAAATGTAAGGAGTGATGCCCCTGCCCTGGTGAAGGTTACAGCTTACTCGGAAACATGTGTGCATATCATTGAGTCCTTGGACTAACCACCTACCATGGGCTAGGTTTTGGGAGCACTAGCCTGGAAGACAGACATGAGTCTGCCTGTGCCGTATCCAGTCTAGTGGAAAGAGAGAGGGACCCTAAATACAAAAATGAGCCTTGTGCTTTAAAGAAGAGCATACTGTGATCTAAAACAATGTGGTGACAAGAATGGCGCTTAACCCCAAAGCTGGTCAGGAGATGCTTCTTGGAATTGAGGCCAGCCGGGCCAGGCACTGCCGGTTGGGAAGGCAGGTCTGAGCCAGAGAAGGTGTAAGTCAGGAAAGGGAAAAGAGCCAGTGTGGTGAGAAGTGTGTGTGTGTTTGTGTGTCAGGATTCAGTAACTCCACCAAGTGCAGTTGTGCCAAAGTCTGGAGTACAAGCGCCCTGTTACATCCCAACACATGGGGAATATAGAGTGAGGGCTGCAGGCATGAGTGGGCGGGGAGTGATGGGAGACCCCTTTCCTCCCACTGCTTTAGTGGTGAGTGGTGTGAACATGTTGGGGGAATGTCCCCTGATTCTCTGACGCTGCAGCTGTGCGTTCAAAATGGCAGAGGTGCGCAGGGAGAGCTTGACCAGCTGACCATTCTCCTCCTGTCCACAAGGGGGAGCCAGACACCAGTTGCCAGCCGACAAAGTCAGAGAGCCTGCACATGTTCAGCCCGGGATCATGGAAAACAGTGGATTCTTTTTTGACCTGGAAACATACTAGCAGGGGTTTTTACCCTCAAACAAGCTCCTGGGGAACGCCTAATTTTGAGTAGCCTCTACCTGAACCTGTCAGGGGAAACTAGTTAGAGCTCTTCTGAGTAGAATGTTGTTGTTGTTAAGTGCTATAGACTCAATTACAACTCGTAGTGACCCTGTACAGGGTTTTCAAGGAGCATCTTGTTGGTTTGAACCACGGACCTTGTGGTTTACAGTCCAGTGCTGATCTTACAGTGCCACACGAGGAGTGCAGAATTGTTTGTTGCTGTTGTTAAGAGCTGTGGAGTCAATTCTGACTCATAGTGACCCTGTTTTGGGTTTCTGAGGAGTGACAGGTGAGTTCGAATTGCTGACCTTGTGGTTCAAACTGACCTTGTGGCCCAGTGCATTGAGGACGCTCTTTCGCATACATTGGCACGGTCACAGTGTCTCTGACCCTCTGCCTCCATCTCAGTCCAGTCACCAATAGCAAGGGAGATCCTTCTTCTTCTGTCTTTACTGATTGGAGGAGCCTTCCATTGGCATAGAGGCTAGAGTTTATTTCTTTCTTTGTTATGGAAAGAAAGTCTTCTTTTAATCCAGAAACGTTAGCTAACCTGATTTAGGAGCAGATTATACTGGGAGTTGTTTTGTTTTGTTTTTGAAGTGCCAAGTCTTTTGAAATAGAAGATTCTTCTTGTTGCAAAGGAGTTTACTCCCTGACAAACGTTGCCGACTTAGCTTCAAAGCCTATGACAGCTTTCTTGGAAGGCTTTGGAAACTGTGTTACCCACAGTCTCAGCAAAAAAAGCCCAATCTCCACCTGTATTTAGGAGAACTTTCCAAATAGAAACTGTTTTACATAAAACCTTCAAATAAATTAGTGACCACCATGAACTAAATGAAAATGATTTAGAAGCCAGTGGATTTAGCAGTACTGAAAAGCTGAAATTAAAAAGCCAAATTGATCTGAAATTTATAACATTTTGATGTGTTTAAGCAGAGATAGAATTTAAAATATTTTAGAATCCTATCCTTTAGTTTTATTTTTTCTCAGCCATATAACCTTACCCTGAAATGAAATCCTGTGTAGATCCTGAATATATTTCACTGATAAAACATAGGGACCTAGGTCTACCTTGTACCCCTTCCCAGTACATGATGATTGGTAAGCCACTGAGGAGAGGGATTAAACAACCAATACAGAAACACAGAGTGGACCGCTCATCTATCATATCCCATGTATACTTAAACTAAGCAAACAGCTGTTGGCAGAGCCAGGTCTAGAACCCCAGGACCTTATTTCAGCTGCTTGCTGTTGTTTTAAGATGCCATAGAGTTGGCCCCAACTCATGATAACTTGTGCCTAATGGAACAAAACCCTGCTCTGGAGGCTTCCTCACAGTCAGACCATTGTGATCCTAGGGCTTTCTTTCATTGACGGCTTCTCAGAAGTAGATCTCCAGCCTTTCTTCTTTGTCTCTCTTAGTCTGGAAGCTCTTGTGAAACCTGTTCAACATCATAGCGATACAAGGTAAATTGGCCAGCAATCGGCCCAAGGCCTCCTGCGTGAAAGGGAGAGAGACCACTGAACCACACTTGTCAGCTCATGCTTGCAGAACATCTACCATATGCCATGAAAGATACTCAGTGCATTCACTACCACATTTAAGCTTGCATTAGTAGCCTACGCCATAGGATTTGTCATATACGTATGCTGAGGAAACTGACTCCCTTTGCTAATATAGCAACCAACAAGTGACAAAACTGAAATATAAGTGTGTTTAAGTCTGACCCCAGAGTCCAAGTTCTTCTCTAATCTTAAAACCCCTTTCTATCCCGTACTGTGACTCTTAAATGGAGTATGTACTTGACAATCTTAAAATCCTAAAGCTTGAATATCCCAAAAACCAGTTGTAAAAAAGTAGACAGACAGACATGACTTGCTTGGCCCCTTAAAAATGTGACCAAGCTGGTACATAAATGGGCATAGGCTGCATCTAAACTGTCGGTTTAAATTCTGCCAGCATAGCTCTGGGCTGCTAGTTTTGTTTGCTTAGGAAAAAAAAAAAAAAAAACCCACACAACTTTTATTGTGAATTGAGTGATAGTTTACATGGGAGAGCATCAGTTTTGCACTCATCCTATTGTAGTTTGTATTTTGTTTCATTGCAATGATTACCGTCTCCTCTATTGCATCATCATTCGACGCTGTATGCTTCTATTCCCTCTGTTTTGTTTTGTTTTATGTGCATGACAACACTCAAGAATATATAATCATTTAAACAACCCAAGGGCACATTCTGCAAGCCTGCCTCCTGGCCGTCAGCACACAGCCTTTCTCTTTCCATGAATCTAGAGCCCTCAGCTGCTCTATCTCTCCATGTCCTCATCTCTGCCTCTGTATCTGGTGTTGCTGCTTCTCTGGATAGGGTCCTACATTCTGCTCATGCTCTTCCTTGATAGTCCTAGGGTCCTCTGTTCCTGGAATGTAAGATTAACCACTCCCCCATTTTTGTTATAAAACTTATACCTTTACAGTTGTGACAATCACAATTAGTCATGATAACAGTTATTCACTATTGAATCATAAGAATCTAATCTCCATCTCCCTTCAGCAGACCCATCTAGGCAAGATGAAAACTATTCAGTGGGGCTTCTACATCCCCCGCACACTCTGAAACTAAACTTCTTCTTGAATACTTGTAAGTCAGCTACTTAGTACCTTTGTTTGTTGTTGTTGTCAGGTGCCATAGAGTGGGAACCGACTCATAGCAAACCCATCCACGGCAGAACGAAACAATGTCCGATCCTGGGCCAACCTCAGTACCACTGCCACACTTGATACCATCAATGATGCCACCTGGCTGATCCATCTTATTGGGGGTCTTCCTCTTTTTCTCTGACCCTCCATCTTACCCACCATGACATCCTTCTCCAGAGACCATTCCCTCCTGACAATATGTCCAAAGTATAAAAGACGGAGCTTAGCCATCCTGGCCTCCAAGGAGCACTCTGGCTGCACTTCTTCCAAAACAGATCTATTGGTTCTTTTGGCAGTCCATGGCACTTTTAGTATTCTCCTCCAACACCATAACTCAAAGGTATCAGTGACTTTACCACCCCCTCATTTTAGGTAGCCAATGTCTAAGTTACCCATCCCTATCTACCCTGAAGGATTCTCTGGACAAATGATTGAATGATGCAGAAAGCATCAAGAGAAGATGGAAAGAATACCCAAAGTCACTGTACCAAAAGGAAATGGTTAATGTTCAACCATTTCAAGAGGTAGTATATGATCAAGAGCCAATGATACTGAAGAAGTAAGTCCAAGGTGCATTGAAGGAATTGGCAAAGAAACAGACACCAGGAATTGATGGAATACAAATTGAAATCTTTCAAGAAAGTAAAGCGGCACATGACGCACTCACTCATCTAGGCCAAGAAATTTGGAAGACAACTATCTGGCCGACTGGAAGAGATCCATATTTGTGCCCATTCCAAAGAGAGGTGACCCAATGAAATGCGGAAATCATTGGGCAATATCTTTGATAACCCATGCGAGTAAAGTTTTACTAAAAGTAATACAGAAACAGCAACAAGCATACATTGACAGAGAACTTCCAGGTTCAAGCTGAATTAGAAGAGGCTTTGGAACGAGGGATATCATTGCTGATGTCTGATGGATCTTGGCTGATAGCAGAGAATATCAGAAAGATGTTTACCTATGCTTTATTGACTACGCAAAGGCTTTTGATTGTGTGGATCATGACAAGCTATGGACAATATTGAGAAGTATGAGTATTCCAGAACACTTAATTGTGCTCATGAAGAATCTGTACCTGGACCAAGGGGCAGTTGTTCGAACAGAACATGGGAACATTGAATGGTTTAAAATTAAGAAAGGTGTGTGACAAGGTTGTATTCTTTCTCCTTACTTATTCAACCTGTATGCTGAGCAAATAATCTGAGAAGCTGCGTTCTATGAAGAAAAACGATTCATCAGGATTGGAGGAAGACTCATTAACAACCTGTGATATGCAGATGATACAACCTTGGTTGCTGAAAGTGAAGAAGACAAAATATTTACTGATGATATCAAAGAGCACAGTCTTCAGTATGGATTACATCTCAATGTAAAGAAAACAAAAATCCTCACCACTGGATCAATAAACAACATTCTTATCAATGGAGAAAAGATTGATGTTGTCAAGGACTTCATTCTTCTTGGATCAACTATCAACACTCATGGAAACAACAGTCAAGAAATCAAATGACGTATTGCATTAGGCAAATCTTCTGCATAAGACCTTTTAAAAGTGTTGAAGAGCAAAGATGTCAGCTTGAGGACTAAGGTGCGCCTGACCCAAGCCATGGTATTTTCAGTCTCCTCATTTGCATGAGCAAGCTGGACAGTGAATAAGGAAGACCATAGAAGAATTGATGCTTTGAGTTATGGTGTTGGAGGAGAATATTGAAAGTGCCATGGGTTGCCAGAAGAACCAATAGATCTGTTTTGGAAGAAGTACAGCCAGAGTGCTCCTTGGAGGCCAGGATGGCCAAACTTCGTCTCTCATACTTTGGACATGTTGTCAGGAGGGACCAGTCGCTGGAGAACGACATCATGTTTGGTAAGAGGAAGACCCCCAACGAGATGGATTGGCCAAGTGGCAGCCTTGATGGACTCAAGTGTGACAACAGTAGTGAGGTTGGCCTGGGATCGGTCAGTGTTTCGTTCTGCTGTGCATAAGGTCGCTATGGGTCGGTACTGACTCTACGGCACTTAACAACAACAACAACAACAACATCTACCCTGTATGCAGAGGGGATTGGACTGATCCTTGATGTGAAGACTCCTTCCCTCTCAGTTGGTATTTTGAGCTACTACATTGTTTGCTTTTTAATATATTTTTGACAGTATTTAAATGTAAAGGAGTGTTCCCACATACCATTGTGCCCCACCTGGATGAGGGCAAACCAGGGCTGTGAGAGGCCACATCAAGGAACATGTGCCCAGCAGACAAGACTGCACCAGCAGAGGGCAGTGGCATTCGCAGAGTGCTGGCCAACTTTTCAATCAGAGCCTCTCACAAAGACCGATGGGGTGTGTTACATGTAACGTGAAGCATAGCAAAGGCTGTTTTCCTGTTCTGTCTGGTTTTGTTGATACTTGTTTCAAAAATATCTTCAGTAAGTTTTAGACTAAGTTAAAGAATTATCCTTAGAGAAATTGCATTCTGGACATCCATCATCATCCAGTGTAAAGCTAGAAATGGGACCCCAGATAATGAAACAACCTTGTTGGCTTCTTTCTCTTGGCTGCTGAACACTTGGTGGCTCAAATCTGCCAGCCACTCCTCCCTCAGAAGGAAAGCGCTTCCCTGAAGATGACAGCTTTGCAAACCCTCTGGGGTAGTTCTACTCGCTCCTACAGGGTCACTGTGAGTCCCTGGGTGGAATTAATCTGCTAACCAGAAGTTTTGAGGGGTCTCTTAGAAGCAGCTTGGGGATCTACTTCCAAAAAACCAGCAACTGAAAACTCTTGTGGATAACAGTTCTACTTTGACACGCGAAGGCTTGCCGTGTGTCAGGCCAACTTGATGTCAAATGGTTGGGATGCAGCTTAAATGCAAAGTGGCCAATGTAGGGTCATGTGTCCATTGGCCCTCTGGGCCCGTAGGCACCAGGAGAGTTGCCATATGTACCCCTTGTAGTTACAGCGACAGGACATGAAGAGCAGCTTCTTCCTCAGGGTTATTGGGTATTGCAGAGGGTGTCTTTTGAAACACAAGACTAGTGCATGTTTATGGGTATGTTAATGCAAATTAGTAAGAATGATATTTTTAGGAATTCCAAATATTGAGTCTTGGAAGAAGAGAATATTTTCCCTAAATGTTCCTCCGTGGGGACTGTTGTCTACAATACCTTGTGGGTGAAGCGGACATTTCTAGCATAACTGAGCTGATTAAGAACCCCCAGGCACTTCCTCTACCAGGTGTTAGAAATTTCAAGGGAAGAGCTGTGGGGGAGGGAGGAATTGTGGGCATATGATGTAGCCAGGACGGGAGGATGGAAGTAACAGGTTCAAAATACATCCCTGCCAGTACTTGCGGGGGCCGAGAATGTTGATTTAGGAAGATAAGGCCTTGCCACCTGATGAACAGGAGAATACAGCCTGCGTTGATTCCTTAGGCCAGACATGGGGGAGGAGTGTAAATGCAATTGGGGAAAATAAACCCTATTCAAATTTATCACCACTATTAGAGAAGGTTGGTTGAGTTGCTTATTGAAAGAGATTGGGCACTTTAAGGTTGGGAAATCTGCTCTTTGCCAGGGAGCAGGAAGGAACGGTGTGTGAGAAGAGCTCTGGGCTTGGATGCTGGGGACCTAGGTGCTCTGCCCAGCACTTTCACCAGTGACCTTCTGAGTCCACTCCTGGCGTCACTATCTGCCAGCTGCAGGTGCTTGTGCCCAGTGTTGGGGTTGCTTTTAGCTTCCGAACCTGATGACCCCACCCTTTGGACATTCGTCTCCTTTCAGAGCTGGGTCAAGACTCTGATGGAGTAAAGGAAAGGCGCTTGGAGTCAGGTGGGTCTTAGGTGGAAGGCCTTCCTGGAGAAACGGGAATCCTCGTCCGGAGTCTTTGTATAAAACCAGCGATACTGTCCAGCTCAGGCTGTCTGTGGTGCGCGAATGATGAGCTCAGCCTTTACCCGGGGCTTCACGGCACTCTGGGTTGTTCGCAGAGTATGGTCTTGTTTTGACGCTTGCTGGTATGTATTCCCTCAGTGAGTAAAACACGAACACATCCTGAGAGATGCTTTGCACTGCACACCAGTGGCTTCTCGAGCCTTGCATGGCACCTGCGCCCTGGCCTCCAAGGCCCACGTGCCTGAGATTGTGGGTGTGAATGTGGAAGACAGTGGTTACTTTGACAAGAGCTACATTTCAAGGAAGTTGCTATATAGCTGAGTCTTTTACAGCAAAGAGAGAGAGAGAGAGGAAGTTTTCACTTGATCCTTGTTTTCAGTCTGTCCAAGTTTATATTTCTGGATAAAATTGTTAGTGAAGAGGTTTATGCTCAAGATTCCTCCCTACTTTGTAAAGTGACATTGGGGCCAATTTACACTTTACAAGGTTCTGGGAATGGGGTAAGAAGTTGATTTGGAAACTATAGCCATGTGTTTTAAAACTTGCTGTCTCCTGACCCCGTCATTTAGCAACTAAATCTTACACTTTCTCATGGTGTGTTGACCATGTGGTTCGTGGGCATGATCGTGGAGCTTGAGTGCTGTTGGATCCCACTGTGTGGAAATTACTAACATCTTCAGACTAAGGCTGGACTGAAAACATGATCCGTGGATGTGGTTTCCACATTTGGGACCACGTGTATGATTTGTCTTTTGGACCTGCTCCTGCTAGCTAGCTTGTTTGTTTGTTGTTATAAACGCATTCCTGAGTGTCTAGTTCTCTCTCTCAAAGCATATTCTGTTGCCCCTGAAAATCATGCTGTAACATCTAACAGATAATGTTGGGAGGTAGAAAAGTGAGTGTGGGGCGGGGTGAGGGCTGTGCATGTGGGAAGGAAGGAAGCAACCTTCTTAGGACGCCCCTGGGCTCTCTCGGCATCAGTCCAGCCAGGGCTTCAGGGTGATGATGCAGAGGTGGTGACAAGCTTCCCAGGGGAAGCGCTTGGATTTCTCACTTGCCTTTTCAGAGGGAACGGTAGGTTGGCATCTTTTGCATCAATTTCCAGGTAACAGTAGGTGGGCCTTCAGTAGTAGCATTTACCTTCTAATGCCCCGGAAGAAATCTAAAATCATCAAATAAACCAAAAGGTGGTTCAGAGAGCAAATGAAACTTTACTCTCAAATTTGTTCTGATTAATTTGAAAAAGCAGAATGTGCTGGTGAACCCACCTCCAGAGTTTAGGATATGACATTTACTGAGGATTTTTGCCTTTACAACTGAAACATGTAGTTGAAGCTGCTTCATGCCTGTGTTGGCTCTTCAGGTGTTCATTTGAGCTCAGCTGTACCTGTCATTTACAAAAGCTGCTCATGCCCTCAACTAATAGGTAGTTTGACTAATAGATAGAACCGACTCACGGTGACCTCAGGTGTGCAGAGTGGAACTGCCCCACAAGACTGTCAAGGCTGAGACCTCTCAGAGCAGAATAGCTAGTAGTCAAGTGATTATATATTTGCACCATTCAATGAGCTAGTACCTCAGCTAGTGTGGGTGAGGCTTCAGGGGCAGGAGGAAGAGTTTAAAACTTTTAAATCCTTCAATCTACCTTTCCAAAATACCGAGTTGGGTGTTTCCGGTGTGACTGGGTTGACATCGCACAGTAGGGTTTCTAACGCTTTGTAATCTGTCATGGCAAAGCCAATATGATTTTATCAGGTAGATTGCTTTACCACGTCTACCACCTACAGCACCCACAAACAAGCAAATGAAGCAATGCATAAATCAATCTTTTAGACTGCGTGTGTGTGTGTGTGTGTGTGTGTGTGTGTAATGTATGTCTCTATATACATACATAGTTGTTGTTGTTAAGTGTCATCCAGTCGGTTCCAACTCATAATGACTCTGTATAATGTTTCTGAGAAGTGCTTGTTAGGCTTCAACCACCCACCTTGTGGTTCAAACCGACTCTGCAGTCCAGTGTATTAACCCTGTATTATAGATACAGGATTGATAGGAGAGTTGTTGTTGTTGTTGTCCTTAAGTGCCCGTCGAGTCGATTGTGACCCTTAGCGACCCTATATAGGGTTTCCAAGGAGCAGCTGGTGAGCTTGAACCACTGAATTTGCAGTTCAAATGACTTTACAGTCTGGCGCATTCGCCCCCAGCGCCACCCCAGGTTTTTAAAATTACTAGTCTTTACAATAATGTGTAGACTTTTCTCAGGTGTGTTTGAATCAGCAGCTAGATTAAATGTAAGTTCCATGTATTGTTTTGTGTAGCTGTTCTGTGGACCAGGTCTCCAGAAACCGGTTCTTCTAAAGTTTGTGTGGTAATTTGGTTAATCAGAATGTAAATTATCTGGAACACTTTGTTCCCCAGCCATCCTAGGTTAACACAGTTTACTTTTTACTGTGATATCTACACAGCAGTAAAAGTATGTTACTGTTAGGAGATGGAGCAATCAGAATTGATCATAGAAAAGAATAATGTGCATTCTAGTATGATATATGCTCTAAAATTAATGTTTACAAGTTCAAAGTGTGCTATGAGGACGTAGCCAGAGCATGGGAGAGGAAGGATGGGAAGTAGTAGATGGACAGCTTTCCAGGTGACAGACGACAGCTGTGGATGCCCACACGCTTAGAAAAAGGAGCAGAATTTCTAAAGGAAGGCATTTGTTTCTCAAGGGACAGTGTTGAAATGTTGTTAAGTGCTGTCTAATTCATAGTGACTGTGTAGGATTTCCGAGGGGCAGCTGGTGAGTTTCAACTGCTGACCTGCGGTTAGCAGTCCAGTGCTGACCCTACGGCACCACACCAGGACTCCAATACTCTACAATGTTGTTAGTGCTCCGGAATCAATTCCAACGCATAGCGACCCTGAACAGAGTTTCTGAGGAGCAGCTGGTGACTTTAAACTGCCAACCTTGTGGGTCCAGTGCTTATCCTATACCAGGAGCTCAAAACTACAAGTTTAAATACTACATTATGGTGGTTCACACTCACCAGCCGCTCATCGGAAACCCTACACTGTGGTGGTTCACACTCATCGGAGACCCTACACTGTGGTGGTTCACACTCATCAGAGACCCTACACTGTGGTGGTTCACACTCATCGGAGACCCTACACAGAGTTGTTATGAGTCAACATCGACTCAGTATCACTTAACAACAACAACACACTTTAAAAAACATAGACTTCTTTAAGAGCACAAGTAAGTTTAAATGTATAGTCAAAATTTAAGATTCCAAGAAGAAAATGAACTCAAGACGTTACATTGCAAAGAAGGGCAGAAAGGCAGCTCACTATTACCACAGAACTGAGATGAGACCACTCTTTCCCCGTGTGGCATTAGCAAGGAAAGGTAAATGGGTTCCAGGCAATTTTTCCTTTTTACAGGATTTGCCACTCTTGAGGCTGTATCAAAGACCATAGTGTTTCTGGATACATTTTTCAAAGGAGGGTTTCCGAAAGTGTTTTTGCAAAACTGGGAGATCGTTGAATAAGTGAGTTTCTTCCTAAGGTGGTAGCTTTGATGGAGCTGGTTTTAGTTGTATAGTCAGCATGTAGGATAAGCACAGGACTGCAGTTCAAATCTACCACCACTCTGTGGGAGAAAGATGAGGCTTTCGGCACCCGTAAAGATCGGCAGCCTCAGAAACCCTATACAACTTGCTGTGATTTGTATCAACTCGATGACAGGGTGTTTGGTTTGGGTTTTATTCAGCTCCCATGAAGACGCTTCCTGTTCAAGATGTAAGATATATGTACTGGTGTACACAGAAAATCTAAATTTCATAGGTTCTGTCAAAGTCTACTTTCACCAATATTTTATACATTTATCACAGTTTCCTGATAAACAGTTGTGTTGTTATTAACAAAATTTTACCAAAAACATTGTAATCTGTTGTCTAAATAAGAGTTTCCCTACAAAAAGTTGTATTCTATGAAGTCATTTCAATTCTTTTCAGTTGCCGTCCAGTAGATGCTGAATCATGATGGCCCACATGTGTTGGAGTAGAACTGTGCTTCATAGCACTTTCAATGGCTGATTTTTCAGAAGTAGATTGCTGGTGGCCTTGAACCTCTAACCTTTCAGTTAGAGGCTAAGCATATTAACTGTTTGCACCACCCAGAGACTCCCACTTAAATTAAGTTGACATAAATGTTACTGTATTTGGAGAAAGAATTTTGTGTGAATGTATTGAAACATTGCACTTTTTGGAAATGCAGTTTCTACCTAAATAAAAGTGGCAAGGTGACAACCACAGCTGTAGAGCACTGAGTTGTGAATGGGTCTGTGAAATAAACACAGTGTCAAGACATTGATACTTTGGTCAACACCCATCAGAGAAGTCATTGCCCAGAAATGGACCCCCCAGCGATTTTAAGAGATGATACTCAAACCAGAAAGCTGGAGACTTATCCCTCAGCGTTGGCCCCCACCCAAACAGAACAGCCCCCAATGTGTCCCTGTGGGACACAGGCCTGCCTTGTTAGAAAATCAGAAACATTTAGGAGCCCATAATGCTTTTATAGCTCTGTGTCCAGTGACAGACAGAGAAGCATGGGCTGTAAGCATGAACAACCAGACAAGTTATAAATATAGCATGCTTTCTCAATTCCACATCAGTTAGTCATGGAGGGACAGTGTGAGTTTTATAAACTTATAAGGAATATACAAACAGTTCCAAATTTAAAATAACTTGGAATGATTTTTAAGTGTGTGAAAAGAGTAGATTTTCCACCGTGCCCATCTAAGCATCCGAGACAGGCGGTACTAATGGTGTCTTCGTGTCTGCTAGTCACAGAGCTGAGGAAGAGTTTCAAGAGTTACTCATTCTTTCGTTTTTTCCTCTTTTCTGTCTTGAGTCCCTGCGTGGTACAAATAGGAAATGCACTCAGCTGTTCGAGTCCCCTCACCAACAGGCACTCAGAAGAACCACCTGGTCTTCTACCTCTGAAAACCCCCACAATTCCCTCTAACTGCCCAGGGCCACCATGAGTCGGAGTGAAATCAGTGGCAACTGGTTTTTCTTTTTTGAGGAAGATCCAGTGAGTTGTGTATAAAAGAGATTGTTGTGTGAGCGTGAGACTCCACGTGTACAAGCCCACCTTCTCCTGACTTCGTCACAGCTCCCTGGAGCAGTGAAGACCCCATCTGCTCACCACATCTACCCCTGATCTTTTCCCATTAGTGTCCTCTGCCTTTCCCAAATCTTTCTGTGGACTTTGAATATGGGTTTAGAAGGAACAATTTGTTGGACAAGTTTAAAGTACATTAGGATTGTTTCTATTAAGAGTAATCTGATCTATGAGAATCTGGTAGCTCTGTAGGTTGGTAGCTCAAACTCACCAGCCACTCCTTGGAAACCCTGTACAGGGTCACGAGATCAGAAGCAACTCGACAGCACTTAACAACAACCACAACAAGAGTGGGAAATCAAACTCGTTCCCCTTCCTTAATATTTCATTTTATTCATTTCCTTTCCCCTTATTTCTTCAGTGATATAGTTTTTAGCTATTGTGGCATTTAAGAATTAGGAAAGAAAAAAAAAATCAAGAAATTAGTATCTTCCCAAGCCTTGAAGGTATATATTGTTATTGTCAGGTGTCAAAAAGTCAGTTCTGGCTCATGTTGATGTTGTTGCTGTTAAGTGCCATCGAGTCAGTACCGACTCACAGCCACCCTATGCACAGTAGAACGAAACACTGCCCGATCCTGGGCCAACCTCACAATTGTAGCTTGAGTCCATCGATGCTGCCACTTGGCCAGTCCATCTTGTTGGGGGTCTTAGTCTTTTTCTTTGATCATTCACCTTACCAAACATGATGTCCTTCTCCAGTGACTGGTCCCTCCTGACAATATATCCCAAGTAGGAGAGATGAAGTTTGGCCATCCTGGCCTCCAAGGACCACTCCGGCTGCACCTCTTCCAGAATGGATCTATTGGTTCCTTTGGCAACCCATGGCACTTTCAATATTCTCCTCCAACACCATAACTCAAAAGCATCAATTCTTCTATGGTCTTCCTTACTCACTGTCCAGCTTTCGCATCCATATGAGGTTATTGAAAATATCATGGCTTGGGTCAGGCGCACCTTAGTCCTCAAGCTGACACCTTTGCTCTTCAACACTTTAAAAAGTTCCTGTGCAGCAGATTTGCCTAATGCAATATGTCATTTGATTTCTTAGACCCTCTATAGGGTTTCTGAGGCTCTGAATCTTTGAGGTAGCAGAAAGCCTCATCTTATTCCCAGTGAGCAGTTGGTGGACTCGAACCACTGACCCTGTGGTTCATAGTCCAGTGTTTATGCAGTGGAGACACTGTGTTCCTGAAGTGACATATATGCTACCCACAATAAATATGGTATTTTCAATAACCTCATATGCATGTGAAAGCTGGGCAGTGAATAAGGAAGACCGTAGAAGAATTGATGCTTTTGAGTTATGGTGTTGGAGGAGAATATTGAAAGTACCAATGGGTTGCCAAAAGAACCAACAGATCCGTTTTGGAAGAAGTGCAGCCAGAGTGCTCCTTGGAGGTTAAGATGGCCAAACTTCATCTCTCATACTTGGGACATATTGTCAGGAGGGACCAGTCACTGGAGAAGGACATCATGTTTGGTAAGGTGGAGGGTCAGAGAAAAACAGGAAGACCCCCAATGAGATGGATTGGCCAAGTGGCAGCATCGATGGACTCAAGCGTGGCAAGAGTAGTGAGGTTGGTCCAGTATCGGGCAGTGTTTCGTTCAGCTGTGCATAAGGTCGCTATGAGTCAGTACCAACTCGATGGCACGTAACAACAACCACCACAATAAGTCTACCACATTTTATCCACAGCTCTGAAAGACTTCATTGACCAGACATTCCTATGTAGGGTGAAGTCATTGGTAAAGTTTATCCTGTCCTAGACAAATGCTCAGCACAGAAAAGTGGTCTGAGTGGGTGCCTTCCCTCGCAGACATCACTGTTGCTCTTTATCCCCTGATACACATGCAAAAAAAGACAGCTTTTAGTCAATTTTATAGTGCTCTCAAGACCCTCTCTTTCTTTCAAATAAATCCAGAATGTGACTAGATTCTCTAGTACAAATGCCCCACATCACCAGCTGCCACCAATGAACCCTTGATTCTGATGACCACACATTAAGAGAAAGGCCTACAGCGTTGATTTTACCACCTGTGAATTGTGAACGTCAACCTCGATGAAGGACCCACAACAGGATGAACCAGAAGGTAGCTTAGAGATTACCTGTTATTGGAATGTTGGTATTAGTGCCATTGAATCGGTTCTGACTCATAATGACCCTGTATGGGGTTTCTGAGGAGTGGCTGGTGAGATTGAACCACCGACCCTACAGTTCAAACCTACCTTGCAGTCCAGTGAAATAACCCACAGCGCCACACCAGGACTCCTGTTATTGGACTGGTGGGGGTAAATGAGGAGTGACTGCTTTTTGAGGTAATGAAAATATTTTTATATCAATTATGGTAATGTTGGCACATCCTGTGCATATATAGAATTGTTCACTTTAAATGGGTGAGTTATACGTAAATCCTGTGTTAGTAAGAGCCCCAGAGGCCTAAAGAGATACACACTGGGCTTTCAACTACAGGGTCAGCTGTTCAAATCCACCAGTGCCCCCATGGGAGGACAATGAGGCCTTCTGCTCCCAGAAAGGTGTACAGCCTTGCAATTGCTCCATAGGGTCTCTGTGAGTGGCCCTGGGACTTGGTTGTGTGGTTTCCTGAGGGCACGGTCATTGGTCATTCATAGGTAATTGTCTTGCCCAATGGAGTGAGTCCTAACTAAGTCCTCACATGAGAGAGGCCGCTGCTTTAGTATTGTCAACAAATGGGATGGGACTCATCTGTGCCGATTTGTGCTGGGAAATGCCCTGCAGGGTTCATCTACTTGTTATAACTGAGTAAGTGAAGAAAGCTGTAAGGACTGCATATTATCTTCTTTACATAGCCCGGAACTTGAGCCTTGTTCGGAGTGTGAGATTTCATGAATTTTAGCCTTTGACTGAGCCGTACCCTGGGATAAAAAGGTGCTTGGACTAATGATTTATTTCTTCCTGGTAAAAAGCAGCTTAAGAAGAGCCCGGTAGTCCTTCTCTTCCAGAAACCAAAATAGCTGGAACAACATGCTGTCTCAGAACAGTGGGTGAACCAGGTGCTGCTCCTGAGTAGGAAGGCAGTCTTGTGCTGTGTCTGGAGGGTTCAGCCAAGGGGCTGGTGAAGGAGCATTGTCATTGTCTCACTGTAGTCAGGTGGGTCCAGTGTGTGCACTGGGACTCCAACTCGTCCCTCCCGCTACCCTCCCCATAGGTCCACAGTGTATGCTGGGACTCCAACTCGTCCTTCCCGCTGCCCTCCCTGTGGTAGCTGCTGGGGTCAACTCCTCTTCTTGCCAGGCACGAGACCCAGACACCCTTTGGACCATGTGTTTCTCTAGAGCACTTGGACTTACGTACAATTCACTTTATGCCATTAGGAAGGGTGCCCACCTTCTGTAAGGATCACTGGTGCTTTACTAAGTTGTACTTCAGCTGCTTTGTATTTTGATTCAGAAACTGAACTTTACTTGAACATCCATGAATTATTTCTATTCTTTAGCAATTAGTTGGGCTTAAAAGACAACAAAGAAATATTTGTCATTGAGTTGATTCTGACCCACGGCGACCCATGCGCCAGAGGAGAACTGTGCGCCGTAGACTTTTCACTGGCCAAGTTTTCAAAGCAGATCCTCAAGACTTTCTTCCAAGGCATCTTTGGGTAGATTCGAGCCACTAACATTTGAGTTCGTATCTGAGAGCTTAAAGTTGTTGAGACACTTAAAAGTTGTGTGATTAGTGACCCCTCGGGTTTGTTTTGTTGTTGTTCCTTGTGAAGAGGTAGGGATCTTCCTTTTTCATCCAGTAGAGCGCTTTATTAACATGGGCTTTTACAAGTAATTTTTCTTTAAGATTCTTAAAGACCTTACTGGAGAGAGCAAAACAACATCAAAAAAAGTGTTAAATCCTAAAAGGAGTTTAATAAGGATTGTGGGAAGGGAGAGTCAAAGCCTGGTGTGTGTGACTTTCTCCTCTCTACAAAGCTGAAGAAAACAAGTTTTGAAAAGCTGTGTCTTGTTTTTATGTGATTGCAGCCTTTTCAGTGGTGGATGTGGGACATGTTAACTTTTCCTACAATTTAGATATGCTTTTGTTGTATTGCTGGTCATTGTAAGAATTCCGGAAGCATAGAAGGACCCCATAGGCAAAATCAACATGCGTTCTCCTCTCTATATTTGTTAGGGTTCAACAGCATCAGCTTTCCTCTCATCTTATTGTTTTAAGGTAGCACTGCCTTTGATCACTCTAGGTCTGCCCCTCCTTCAACAAAGCAGGGAAGGGGTTCCCTTCCTTTGCCCTGTGGTGCCATCATTGGGATTTAGGTATAGTGCCGAATTTTAAGTTTTGGCATCCATATTAAGCAACCATCCATCTGCTGGTGAGACACACTGCCCTGGGCTTCTCAAGAAATCCCTTAGTAGTGCTGAGCACAAATAATACTTATATACATTGAGATGAGGCATGTACACTGCCAACCTCCCAGAATCCTCTCAGGCTAGTGCCCAGGAAGGTGAGTGCTGGCTTCCCCTGCAGTGGCCCCTTGCTGATGGAGTGTCTGCTCTAGAAAACAAGTCGCCCCGCCCCTGGTGCACCATGTTCTGTTCCCCAGAGGGTGTGCCATGTGTCTGGGTGCTGTTTGCATCATCTAACATACAGGACCTTTTCTCTGCTCCCTTTAAAAGCAATTATTCTGTCTGTAGTGAAAAGGATGAGGACAGGCATGGGTCAGTTGGCTTTCACTTTCTATGTAGGAGATGTGGGTTCAATTTCCCATCAGTGTGCACCTTGGGCAGCCGCCACCCTCTGCCAGCAAAGGCGTTCTTGTCGCTATGATGCAGAACACTGTGTGTCTCAGCTTTTAGACTTAAGTGGGACGAGGAAGAAAGACCTAATGGTCTTCTGAAAACCAAAGAAGATGCTGTGGGCCACAGTGGTCCAGTCAGGAGCATGACGCCAGATCAAGCAGCATCCTATGTGGGCAGTTGGACACTGACTCAGGGTCAGCTAGCCAATACCAATTTCAGCTTCATTAATGTGCTTTCTGAAGTGTCTCCCATGACTGAAGTAAAACCCTATGTGCCCGCCCTGTGTCTGGGTTGAGTTAAGAAACGAACTGACCTCACATTTCTGTTTAAACACCTCTTTGGGGGCCTGAATGGATCACTGTGCAGTGGGCACAGTGAGAAGGGGACAGAAATGCAAAATATGAAGATGCTTCACACTTACTTTTTCTTTTACCTGTTGAAATGCCAACATTTGCATTTGGGTGTAACTGACTTCAAGCATGTGCCTCGGGATATTTTTCTGTCATTTTTAAACATTCTTGAGTGTTCAGTACTAGTAGTTATTTGATATTAACATCTATTACTCATAATGTTATCACACATTGTATTTAAATTGTAAGTGAGAAAAGGGGCTTTATCAGTAGATAGAGGGATGGAAAAGTCTTAGCTTTGCGTTGTTCCAGTTACTAAGCCTGCGGGGGGGCTACTGCCAGTATTTTCTTTATCTCCTCTTTTATTACCGGTGATCTAATTTTTTTTCTATTATGTATTTTTATTTTAAGAAAAACAGTAATAGGACCTTCATTAAGTAATGCATGTTGGAGTAAATTTCTAGATATTTTAATAATTTTGTGTTGCTTTCCAATTCTGAGAGCATGTAGGAAACAGATAATATGAGTCAGTTGCCCTGTTTTGTTGTTTATACTTGATCTGTGAGTAAAGTCAGCACTCCACAGAGCATAATCATGGCAGGACTGGGGTGACAATAAACGTCAGCTCCCCTGTTTGGAAGATGAACTGTGGCTCTGTGGTTAGGGGATACAGATCTCACTTCACGATAGCATGGAGGGGCTTTTGTGTCTATGACCTATGGTCCACCTGCACATCCACTTATCCTGTATTAAGACTAGAACCATCGGTCATAGTAACTTCTCCATGATTTACTACATCAGCAAGTATAAAGAAACTGACAGCTGGGATCATTGCTTATTTCTCAGCTGGGAGGTAGAACTCTGATGTTACTGTTGCAAACACAAATCCCTGTGGTTCTTACACATTACCACATGGTCCTCAAACAAGGTGAATAGGATCACCCTCCATTTAAAACATGAGAAGAGAAAGGGTTAGAGCCACTCAGACCGAAGGATGAATACATGCAGGGCCGAGACTTAAACTGGTCTCCCGACTTGAAGCCCCGAGTGTTCCCCCTGCCGTGGTGAAACTTGGACTCTGGTCTACAGAGGACCAACATCAAGTCTGAGGAAGTACGGAGGGTACGTGTTTGTCCTGGAGATTTGCTTGGAGTTGTTGGTTTTTCTTTACTTGCTCAAGTGAGTGATCTGGTGCTGGTGGTCGTGAAGACCCAGAACTGAGTCTGACCCTGTCCCCTCTGTCCACAGTGTGCCCCAGCGCGTGTGGGAAGCGAGCCTGCTCCGAGAACAACGAATGCTGCCACCCTGAGTGCCTGGGCAGCTGCAGTGCCCCTGACAACGCCACGGCCTGTGTGGCCTGCCGTCACTACTACCATGCAGGCACCTGCCTGCTCACCTGCCCACCCAACACCTACAGGTTTGAGGGCTGGCGCTGTGTGGACCGGGACTTCTGCGCCAACATCCCCAATGCCGAAAGCAGTGACTCTGAGGGCTTTGTGATCCATGAAGGTGAATGTATGCAGGAGTGTCCCTCGGGCTTCATCCGGAACGGCAGCCAGAGGTCAGTGTGGGAGTGGAGTCCCAGTCACTCTGGTGGCTGTCAGGAGGAATGCTGTTTCCTTCCTTCTGAGAGGGCTAGCACGGTGGGCTTCATGCTGGAGTCCTGACTTCAGGTCCCTGCCCAGTTCAATTGCACAGCCATCACTCATTTCTCAGTGGGAGTCTTTCTGATGCTGAGCAGGTAGAGAAGGAAGAAAGGTCTGGCAGTCTGCTGTTGGTAAATGAGCTAGTGGAAGCCCCGTGGAAGCACAGTTCTCTTCTGACACACCTGGGTCAGCAGGAGTTGAAATACACTTTAGGACAAAAAAGTTCATTCTGGAAGCAAAAGAAGTCAAGTTTAGGTTGTTGTTACTATGGCAGCTGAGAAATTCTGAGAAAAGTGAGTTCAGCCACGCAGGCCTGACTGATGTCTCCTTCGGGGCTAGCAGCCTCTGGGACTCTTACACGGCTGGGTTCTTTAGAATAACGATTCCATAGATATAATTACCGTTAGACTTTGGCCTGAGGTTTGTGGCGGTCTAGATCTGTAAATCAAGTTCACAGCATTTCAGGTAAGTCTTTATAAAAGGGGCTCTGTTTCTGCTGTAACATTTGGAGACATTGCTTCTGCCACGCTTACCTTCACAGCCACCGTCAAAGATGAAACTCACATTTTTATCATTATATTAGATACGTACCAGTAGTCCCTGCAAGCATGAACACTTAGCGTTCAGAAGGCAGACCTGACCCTCTGTTTGTGGAAAGCCCTATGGAGCGCTTCTACTCACCCAGGGTCACCGTAACTTGGAATCTACCTAGCGACAGTAAGATACACACAGCAACTTTCTGGGGTTTTAGTTTTTGTAACTATTGGAATAGTGAAATAAGTAAATACTTCCAAATGATAACTGAACCAAGGACTCCAATGAGCCACCAAGTCCACATATTCCACCCCAGGTAGTATACCAAGTTTTAGTCATGTTTCCTGAAGTCTCAGAACAGGTAGGCCTTTGCCAGTATACAGTTTGGACCTCACAACCATGCTGTGTTCCTCCTGGGAGTGGGATGGGGACAGAGGAGCGGTACCTCAGCTTGGTGTGGTAGCATCTGTGTCCTATGGGCCTGTTTACTAAGATGTCTGGAAGCAGTCAGTCATTCCACAGCTCCCCAAATAGTAGGCAGAGTAGAAATGCTGTCTTTTCACAGGGCTCTTGTTTCTTCTTACGAATCGGGCTGCGAACCTTAGGGTCAGCGGTTCGAAACTACCAGCCGCTCCGCGGGAGAAAGATGAGGCTTTCTACTCCCGTAAAGATTTACACCCTTGGAAACCCTGTACAGGGTCGCTATGGGTAGGACCCGACTCGATGGCACTTAACAACAACAACAACAACATTGTTTCTTCTATGACAGAAGAGAATTGAGCCATTTCTTCCAGCCCATTCTTTGAGTCTGTTCAAAGCTATTGATGTACCTTTCTTCTCTTAAATATCACACCATCAGGAAATCTTCCCCCTGGCAGCCTTTAAGGTCTATGTGATGCTCACTTTAAAGTTTATACTATACAAGCCTTCTCGGTTCGAGAATGAATTTGAGGAAGCATCTGATCAAAGCACTGGGACTCCTGGTGTGACACTGTAGGATCAGCACTGGACTACGAACCACAAAGTTGGTAGTTCAAATCCACCAGCTGCTCCTCAGAAACCCTACACAGGATCACTATGAGTCGGAACTTAACAGTCAGAGCATTTCCTTGGAAAAACATTTAACTGCTGAATTACTCTTAGATACTTTGAGAAAGATGCGTGGTTTAAAAATTGTATATTAAAAATTAATGGGGGGAAATATAAACACTTCATAGCCCAGAAAGGTCCCTCTTGGGCTGGCAGGCCAATGATAGAGTTGTCACCATGCATGTGGGAGAACCAGGCTAAGGTCCAGGCTAACGTGCTCCATGTGGAAGTCACATGGAAACTTACATCCACACGAAACCCTAAACATGACTGTTCATAGCAGCTGACTGGCAATGACCCCAAAGTGGAAACAACCCAATGTCCTACACTGGGTAAATGATTAGACAGAATCTGACAAGTCCACATCATGGATAACAAAGAATGACTTACCGATATGCAAAATGGAGGTGCCTCAATGGCATTAGATTGCTGAGTAAAGAAGGTTCATTTTAGAAGACACGTCGGTCTTACTCTCTTGTGTAACGTTCTTTCATTATAAAGATAGAGAAGAGACTAGTGGTTACCAGGGATCAGGGATAGCAGAAGGAAGGATATGATTATGAGGGGCAGTGTTTGAGGTCAGGCCATGGCTGCTCTGGGGGTTGCACAGATCTACAGTGTGACAGAATGCCAGAACTATGACACACATGGTAACAAAGTCGGTTCCCTGGTGATTGCATTATTATTATTGTAAGCATTGGAGGAACTGGATGAAGGCACCTGTGACCTCCTGTCCTAATCTTTACTATTTCTTGTGAGTCTATAATTATCTCAAAATGAAGTGTTTTTAAAGAGACTATGTGGGAATAACCCAGTAGGTAGGTCAATTAAAAACAATAGAAGACCAGGACAGGATGCTGCGGAGAAGACCCTACCCCCCTATAAATGAGGATGCGGAGCATGGTGTCTAAGGACATCCACCTTCCTTTGGGACACCTGGTGCTTGCTGGAACCTTTGGAAATCTTTCCTCCCATTTTTCCAACATGTAATAGGAAAATGCCAGAGAAATTTTCTTAAATAAAGCAAAACAAAGCCCTACATCTTTGCCTTAATTTTCCAATAAGTATTCTAGAGGGAAAACAACAACAACAAAAAACAGACTCTAATAAAAAAGAGCTATGTTGTTGTTAAGTGTGGTTGAGTTGGTTCCGATCCATAACAACCCCATATAGGGTTTCTGAGGAGTGACTAGTAAACGAAACCACCGACCTTGCAGTCCAGCACATTAACCGCAAACACCGCACCGTAATGACACTATTTTCTCTAATGTTTTCTAATCTTCATGAAGTTTTAAAGGTCAGCTAACCACAGTACCATAAATGTCATCACTTCTAGCTCACTGTTCTGTTACACACACATCACATAAAATTGTAATGTCCACTTTGTTTGGAAATCAACACAATTTTCTAATCTTTGTTCCATGTAAACTACAGAGCCAACAGTTTCAACAGCTCGGAGTGGCTTAGCGTTGTTGTTATTGTTGTTGTTATGTGCCGTGGAGTCAGTTCCGACTCACAGTGACCCTGTACAGGGTTTCTGAGGCTGTAAATCTTTACAGGAACAGAAAGCCTCATCTTTCTCCCACAGAACAGCTGGTAGTTTCGAACTGCCGACCTTGCGGTTCACAGCCTGAGACGTAACCACTACGCTACCAGAGCTCCTTGAGTGACTTAGCGTAATGTCCCCTCTTTCTCTCAATGACGCAGTGTGAGCAGGAAAAGTACCAGTCCCTCCTCTGCACCTTGTACGCCACTCAGTTGTCCTTGACTCTCAGTGGCTTGGGGCATATTGAGACTGGCATTTGAAATAGCTTATTACAAAGTAATGGAAAATCTTGCAGAGAAAACAGTACTTGGATCAATTTACAAGTTTCTGCAGAACACTGTCAGGAAAACCATTTGAGTCATGCCTTGGTAAGGAAAGCATGGACCTGTGCTGTCCCTACCACATGCCTTTTGAACCCTGCAATGGGGCAATGGCTTCAGGACGTGGGCTCCTGGTGGTGGGAGAGATGCCGCCATCCCTTCGCTGCCCCTATTGGCTCTCCAGGGGGGCCCAGCAGAGGTCACGCCATGAGAAAAGCAGCTGTTTTCCTTGGGATCCTCCAGGGTTTCCTTTCTGCCTGAAATTCCTCCCATGTGGAACCAGCTGACTCCCCAGTCGACAACCTATGATACACACATCCCTCAAGGATGCATCATGGGTCTTGTCTGGAAACAAGCAGTGGGTATTTCCTTTGTAGGCACTTTCTCCTTTTGGTTGTTCAGTGTGGATTCTCCCAAGTAGGCTTGGGGATGGAGACACCCTCAGACAACACGAATGCTTTAACACTAATTGCAAACTGGTTACTTTTTGCAGTGTGTCCTGTAAAACCAGCAACTAAAGACCATAACCTTACAATTTTTCAATATGAGGAGACAGACTCAATTCTCTGTTTTGGTTGGTTCTTTCTCTTCAACAGCATGTACTGCATCCCGTGTGAAGGTCCTTGCCCCAAAGTCTGTGAGGAGGAGAAGAAAACCAAGACCATTGATTCTGTAACTTCTGCACAAATGCTCCAAGGTTGCACCATCTTCAAGGGCAATCTGCTCATTAATATCCGGCGAGGCAGTAAGTATTTTACCCACTGGGAGACATGCCTGGGTCTCTGGGCTTGCTTTTGTTGTAACTTCCCTATCCCTGAATCACAACTAAACTGCGGGGCTGAAACACAATATGAGGGTTATGCCTTATACACAAGGGCTCTCCTTGGGGTTTTCCTCAATGATTACAAAACACCTTTAAAGGCATTCTACTTCCTAGCCACTGGCACACAGTTAGTCCTACAAAGACGATCACCGCTCCTTTAGTTAATCACAGCTTACAAAGGAGAGGCACTTCCTAACACACACAGATCCTGGATGAGACAAATGGATCAGAGCTACAGCTGGGCTGACCTCCTCTGAAGCCAAACCCAAACATCTTTGAGTCGAGTTTGGTTACATGGATGATGCTGTGATTGGGTAAAGAACGGGTTTAATGATACCTGACGGAGCCCTGATAGCATAGTGGAATACACACTGAACTGCTATCCATGAGGCCAGCAGTTCAGTCTACCAGTCGCTCCTTAGGAGATGTTTCTGGTCCTGTAAACATTTACAGCCTGGGAAGTCCTAAACGGGGCAGTTACAGGTGATACACAGCCATACCACCATGACTGACCACCACTGTAAAGATTGGTTACGTGCGAGAGAGGGCTTGGGCTCCCATTGTACTTCAGAGAGCTGAAGAGATGAAAGTGTGTGCCATCTTGGGATCCATTCTCACCCTTGCAGGATTACCACCTTTTACAGCAGACAGCATTCCTGGTGAACGATCCTCTTAGCTTTTAGATTGCATTTGTGTAAATCATTTCCCATTAATCTCTTATTCTGTGAGACTGACCCTTCGGACCTGTAATTGACAAGGGTTATGAATACTATTCTTGCCTTAAATCCTCTGTCACTGAGACCACCAAGGCACTGGTGGTCTCTCAAGCTATCATAAATGGAGTCGAAAGACCTTGAATTGGAAAGGAATTACTTACAAATCTTTTTTTGAAGAAATTTCTTTTATAGTTAAAAAAAAAAAAAGACTGACTTATTTATTGTGAAATTTAATTTTACTTAATATTTTTAAATGTATATGTTATCTTCTTAAGTTTTATAGATGGCAGAAACAAGTTTTTTCTTGTCAAAACACTCTCTACCCTTCCAAAGGGAGGTAATTTTGTCTCCACACAGCTAGACCATCTTACCTTCAAACTACCTCTAAAACTTTATTCTTTTTCTTTAACTTCTATAGAATTCCTAATTTATTTTTAATTTTGTCATTTCCTAGAAAATGCCTTTTTAGTGTCTAATCCTTTGCCATTTTCTATTCTGATGTGTAGCACTGTAGGCTAAGCACTGGGCTGCAAGGTCAGTTTGAACCAAAAGGTTAGAAGTTCAGATCCACTGACTCAGCAGCACTCAACAAAGAAACAGGAAACCCTAGAGATAAAAGTGTAATCTGTCGAGGAATCTTGGAAACATCACACAGAGTTTATTTTAACCAGTTGCAAAAAAGACAAATACAGTATAATTTCAATTATATGAAATAATCAGATGTGTGAGGGGCTTAAAAGTGTTTGTGGAAAAGTGGAATTAAACGGTGGAGTTTTTTTCTGGAACTTTCTCAAGCCCATCCTATGGAAACCAAAGGTGATCAGTGGTTAGTAAGGGTGGAGAGGAGGAGGAGGAGACAATCCTGCTTAGTGGTACTGAGTGTAAGTTAGTGGTTGTGGAGGCATTTGGGAAAGGTTGCAATAATGCAAAATGAAACATGTAACCAGAGTCACTGAATTACACATATGTTGTCATGTGCTGTCAGGTTGGGTTCGACCCACAGAGACCCAATATAGGGTTTCCGAGCAGCAGCAGCTAGTGAGCTTGAACCACTGACCTTGCTGTTCAAATCGACTTTGCAGTCCAATGCACTAACGCACAGCATCACACCAGGACTCCAATTATACATATTGTTGTTGTTGTTAGTGTCATCTGATCGGTTCTGATTCATAGGGACCCTGTATAGAGTTTCCAAAGAGCGGCTGGTGTACTTCAACTGCTGACTTTAATCTACCACTCGCCTGCCGGTTGGACTGCGGTGGCTTGTGTGTGGCAGTAATGATAGAGGCTATGCCACTAGCATGTTAGGGACCAGCAGGGTGGACACCTTTCAGCTGAGCTTCCAGACTAAGATAGACTAGGAAGGAGGAGAGATAAACGACTTCTGAATGTTCCCCCAATGAAACATTAGGAATAGCAGATCGCTGTCAGGTCAGAGTGTCAGAAGAGGAGCCCTCAGGTTGAACTGGGAAGAGCTGCCTCCTCAAAGTAGAATTGACCATGACGATACAAATACAGTAAAGGTTTGGTACCTTCTTTTGCTGATGGGGCACAACTCAGAATGAAAAGAAACAGCTATAAACATCCTTTAATCATCAGAACACGAAATGTATGAAGTATGAATCTAGGAAAACTGTAAATTGTAAAAAATGAAATAGAATACATAAACATTGATAACCTAGGCATTGTTGTTGTTGTTAAGTGCCATTGAGTTGAGTCCGATGCATAGTGACCCTGAATAGGGTTTCCATGGAATGACTGGTGAGCTTGAACTACCAACTTTGTAGTACAGTGCATTAACCCACAGGGCCAAACCAGGACTCCATCGTAGGCACTGGTGAGTTGAAATGCACTGGCATTGGCCCTTTTGCATCTGACAATTATATGATTTACTATAATGGGAACAACAAATTAAAAAAGAATGGTGTCACGTTCATTATCATAAAGAGCATCTGAAGACCTATCTTGAAGTACAGTGCTGTCTGTGATAGGACAATAGCCATACTCCTACAAGGAAGATCAGTTAATACTATTATTCAAATTTACCTGTCCACCACTAAAGCCAGTGATGGTAAAATTGTACTCATGGTGTGGTACTTGTGGAGTCCTGGGGTGGCGCTGTTGGTTAATGCTCCAGACTGCAAAGCTGTTTGAACTTCAAGATCCTGTAGTTCAAGCTCACCAGCTGCTCCTTGCAAACCCTATACAGGGTCGCTATGGGTTAGAACCGACTCGACAGCACTTCACAACAACAACAAACCTTGTTGAATTGGTGAATGTTTTGTTGTGTGTATTTTCACCATAATTAACTAAAATGAATTTGTGGAGAAGTGTAATTTGAGAAGGAATTGGTACATATTCATGCATTGTGATTTAAAGTCTCTCCCAGTTTAAGTCCAATACAGGAAATTAGTCAGATTTAGTAAGATGGGATGTCTCATGGAAAGTCATTTACCTGGTGTTGACTAAAATGCATACATCCTGCCCGCAAGATTAAAGAGTTCTTCCTTGAAACAGCAACTGCAAACTGTCTTTAGTCTTTATACCTTGCATTTCTCCTCATTTCCTCTAGGAAGACCACTAAAGTGTACATTAAGCATAGGGTCTTGTTGTTAAGTCAGTTCTAACTCACGATAATCCCATGTGTGCCCAATGGGGTCCTCAAGGGGCTGCCATTTTGGAAGCAGATCATCAGACCTTTTGGGTTACATGTCCAGCTTTGAACAATTGTGCCACCAAGAACTCTATAACCCTCCAGGAGAAGACCATTTTATTCTTCTGGCTGTATCAATTCAAAATAAAACATTAAATGTTGTTGTTGTTAAGTGCCATGGAGTCGATTCCAACCCATAGCCACCCTGCATAGGGTTTCCGAGGCTATAAATCTTTACAGGAGCAGAAAGCCTCATCTTTCTTCTGTTGAACAGCTGGTAGTTTTGAACTGCTGACCTTGAGGTTAGTAGTTCAACTCATTACCATCTGCTATCAGAGCTCCTTAAAACATTACATAAACCATCAGAAATTACACACAGTGAAATCCCAGTAATTGAACCATACCCAATTCATTATAGTAGGAGAGCACTTCAAAAAGTTCATGGAAAAATAGATTGAAAAAATAATGGAATCTTTCCCTGAACTTTTTGAAGCCCTCTTTAGATTTATAATAATTTTGGCGTAAGTTGGACCGAAGCTTACTTTTCACTGGCTGTGAGAAAAAGATAGGCCCGACAAGATGAAAAGAAACAAGCTATTTTGATATTGTTTTCGCCTATACATTCACAACTACTTTTCCAACTCTTCTAGTTTTGAAACTAATGCAAGTGCATGAGAGAGAATGTAGAAACACAGAAAAGGATTTTTAGATCACCTCCAATAGCCATTGTTAACATTTTGGTGTGTTTTCTTGGTAGGGTGGAATCATTAAATATAGATTCCTGTACCTTAGAAACTAGAATGGAAAGGTGACAACAGCAGTGAAGAGATGGAGAAAATGGTGTCGCTTCAATCGTGCACCATGGAGGCTGTACTGTGTGTTGGCAGATTGTGGTAGAAGATCTGTCCCTAGGTTTCTCAGCCCTTGCTAACTGGCAGTCTGGCGTCCATGATTCTGCATTCTGCTAATCAGCCTGGGAAACAGTAGCGCCCAGCCCCACAGAAACTGTCTGTCCTCTGGCCCTCATGCCTTGTCTGGGACTGGTGTGGAAAGACAGGCAGGCCTTTTAAGAAAGGGTCCACCCTGAGCGTCTCAGTCTCCCCGCCCACATCCTTGTTTTAAGGGTTTTTTTTTAAGATACAAACCTTGAAAACTTTATGTGGAGTAGCTAGCCTAAGTCAGTCACAAACGGACAGATATTGTATGGTCCTTATGGCGCTGTAGGATAAGCACTCAACTGCATTGTTGGTTTGAACCATAAGGTCAGCAGTTCAAATTCACCAGCCACTCCTTGGAGACCCTACACAGGGTCACTATGAGTAAGAACCAACTCCACGACACTTAACAACAACAAGTTATATTAAATACCTCAAGTAGGCAAATGTGCAGATACCAGAGTTTGCTAGTGGTTACCAGAGGAGACGGGGAGAAGGGAGAAAAGCACATGTCTTTGAGTGAAGGATGCTGAGCTTCTGTGGTGGAGATTTGGAAATGGATCCCGTGACCCTTGAACAATGGGGTGAGCATAATTAATGACACTCAACTGTAGATGAGGAGATTCTTAAATGATAAATATTCTGTTTCATCTACAAGGGGAGTCATAAAGCATCATTAAAACTCGTTGTTGTTGTTGTTGTTGTTGTTGTTGTTAAATGCCGTCGAGTCAATTCTGACCCATAGCAACCTTGTATAGGGCTTCCAAAGAGCAGCTGGTGAGCTTGAACCGCCGACCTTGCAGTTCAAATGGCTTTGCAGTCTGACGCATTAACCCACAAAGCCACACCACAGAGCCACACCAAAACTTAATTAAACAAAAGTATTAAGTGTGAAGCTGTTGCTTCTTGATTTATCCTCCATCTAGGTCTGTCCTCATTGGAAGGTGGTGTTCCCAGCTTTCTAACCATTTCTGGAAAAGTGGCATCCTGGGGTGGTGCTGTGGGTTCATGTGCTGGACTATTTGAACCACCAGGTCAGCAGTGTAAGCTCACCATCTGCTCCTCAGAAACCCTACGCAGGGTCACTATGGGTCAGAACCGACTCGAAGGTCCTTAACAGCAACAACAACCCTTTCTGGGAGAATTCTGCACTCTTGATTTACACTACATTCAAAATGACAGTTTGACATCCTTAAGGGCTCAAATTGTGTGAAGGGGCAAGCTTGGGCTGTAGAGTGGATGGGTAAGGTTTCCCAACAAAATTCTTGTAGACAGCCCTTGCTACCATCAGAGAATGAGCCGGTGCAGCCTCGTGATGGCAAAATGATCCCAGTGCAATTTTCCTGGCCTTGCTTCTTACCCGTGCTGTTTTCCATTTCTGCAACTTCTCCCTAATAAGTCCCTGTGATCGCCCTGTGTCCTTAAGAGAAAGACTGTCAAGATTATGTCTTTGGAATAAGAAAAACAAGAGTTGTCATAAGTTTCTGAGCTGACCTCTGTGCATTGAGTTTAACTAACCCTGGAAACCCCTGGGAAACCTGTGCTTTGATGGGACTTGTGTTTTGAAGGCATCCAAACAAAACTAAGGAGTCCTAGCGTGGCGCTGTGGGTTAATGCGCCAGACTGCAAAGCCGTTTGAACTGCAAAGTCGGCAGTTCAAGCTCACCAGTCGCTCCTCAGAAACCCTGTATAGGGTTGCTATGGGTCGGATCCGACCCAACAGCACTTAACAATAAAAAACAAAACTAAGATACGTATACATTGAGAGAACTGGTGTGCAGCCATCCACATACCACAGAAACGTCTTTTTAAATGTTTTGTTTGGAATAAACTTGTGCAGGTGTAAACTGGAACCCCAGTTGTTGTTAAGTGTGTCCAGTCAGTTTCAACCCATAGTGACCTGGTATAGGTTCCCAAGGAGCAGCTGGTGAGCTTGAACGGGCAACCTTGTAGTTCAAACCAACTTTGCAGTTCAGCGCATTAACCCACAGCAATACTGTTTTACTTACACTCAGAAAGTTACCACAATAAAAAATGTTAATAAACACATAGAGTTTGTCACCCTGAGTCTATGTGAACACTTAGTAACACTGCCCCTTCTTAATTTAGATAACATTGCCTCAGAGCTGGAAAACTTTATGGGGCTCATCGAAGTCGTGACAGGCTATGTGAAGATCCGCCATTCCCATGCCTTGGTGTCCTTGTCCTTCCTGAAAAATCTTCGCCAAATTTTAGGAGAAGAGCAGCTGGAAGGGTAAGTGTTCCAAATGCCATGAGCTGGCATTCCCGTTTTACAAAATAACAGTGTGCCTTTAAAATTCTGCGTTACTCAGCGAAGATCCATGTTTTCTTTTTTTTTCAATAGAAGGAAAAGAAATGTGTAGGTGAAGCTGGTACGACCTGTGGGGTCACCTGTTTGTGCACTGACTTTTGTAGAGTTGTGATTCTTTGTCATTAGGCGGTTTGGTATGTTTTCAATCTTACTGTGTTGGTCATCAGCCAAAGTTTGCATGTCTAACTGATGGCCCTTTCTGCCAAGTGATAGGAGCCCAGTGGATAAACTAACCTCCCAGAGAAAGTGCCGTTCCATACCCCTCTTCCACCTCAGGGTACACTGGCCCCAGACGCACCACAACTGGTCCAGATTTGCCCAATGCACTGGGACACAAGAGATTGGGACTTGTGTTGACAGCTCATTTTGTGATAAAGAAATCTTGATTTACAAAATGGATTTCTTAGATTTGTTTCTAGGATTCACACTGTTGGTGGGATTTTCCCTTCTACAGGGATGTGTCATGTACTAGGAGCTCTAAAGTAACTGTAGGCTTTTCACTGGAGCATAAAGCTAATGTTTACTGTGGGCACACCTTCTTCTCAGGAGTGAGTCCAGATGTACTTTCCTCTTGGTATCTGCCTGCTTAAACACAGCTCATGTTTGACTTAACCCTAGCATGTTACATCAAAGGAGATAGCTATTAATGACTATATTCCTATAAAGAGAATGTGGGGAAATAATTCAGTGGGAAAAGGCAGGTGGGGATGGCATGGGAAAGGTGGTCCTTGCTGACTTATTGGCCTCAACGGCCTGAGGTCACCACATCAGGGTTTCTTTACAGCTAATTCCTAGTCAGTCTTAAAGTCTTAGAATTCCACCATCTCATAGGGCTGAAGAGAGAGGGAAGTTCTGCAGTCCATCTTTGAAAATCACACTGTCCACCAGCTGGACGCACTGATGCTTGAGGACAAGTTCATTCTTCTGCAGATCCCAGAAGGCAACCCTGGACCTATCTGAGAGTGACTCCAGTCCCCTGTGTGTCAACATGGGCGCTGCCATCGGATCTGGTGCTTAGGGAATGTTGTAGTGTCAGCTTTCTGGACTGTGGTGCCTTGCTATGCCATTAGTATTTTGAATACCAGCCGGGTCACCCATGGTAGACAGGTTTCAGATGAGCTTCCAGACTAAGAAAGACAAGGAAGATGGAAAGTTGGACTACTTCTGAATATTTAGTCACGGAAAACGTTATGACTAGCAGTTGAACACTGTCAGATGTCACCAGAATACTGACTATTAAAACATGATGAAGGAACACCAGAATATTGTCGGATATAGTGCTGGAAAATGAGCCCCTCAGGTTGGAAGCCACTCAAAATAC
>NW_006408666.1:8315610-8318481 GCF_000296735.1 Chrysochloris asiatica | reverse complement strand
GAGACAATGGAAAAGCTTCATATCTTCAGTCAATGCAAGGCTAGGGGCAGATTGTGGAGCAGACCATCAACTGCTCATATGCAAATTCAAACTGAAGCTGAAGAAAATGAAAACCAGTCCACAAGAGCCAAACTATGACCTTGAATGTATCCCACCTGAATTTAGAGCTCATTTGAAGAACAGATTTGATACATTAAACACTAAAGACTGAAGACCAGAAGAGTTGTGGGATGACATCAAGAACATCATACATGAAGAGAGCAAAAAGTCATTAAAATGACAAGAAAGAAGAAAAAGGTCAAAATGGATGTCAGAAGAGACACTGAAACTTGCTCTCCAGCGTAGTGATGCTAAAGCTAATGGAAGAAAGGAGGAGGTCCAAGAGCTGAACAGAAAATTTCAAATACCAGCCCAAGAAGGTAAAGCCAAATATTACAACAAAATGTGCAAAGATCTGGAGCCAGAAAACCAAAAAGGAAGAACATGCCCAGCATTTCTCAAGCTGGGGGAACTGAAGAAAAAGTTCAAGGCTTGACTTTCATTATTGAAGGATTCTTTGAGAAAATTATTGAATGATGCAGAAAGCATCAAAAGAAGATGGAAGTAATAAATAGTCACTGTACCAAAAGGAAATGGTTCATGTTCACCCATTTCAAGAGGTAGCATATGATACTGAAGAGCCAGTGATACTGAAGGAGCAAGTCCAAGGTGCATTGAAGGAATTGACAAAGAATAAGGCACCAGGAATTGATGGAATAATACAGATATGGCTGCAAGCATACATTGGCAGAGAACTTCCAAAAGTTCAAGCCAGATTCAGAAGAGGCCATGGAATGAGGAATATCATTGCTGATGTCCGATGGATCTCGGCTGAAAGCAGAGAATATCAGAAAGATGTTTACCTGTGCTTTATTGACCACACAAATGCTTTTGATTGTGCGAATCATGACAAGGTATGGACAACATTGCAAAGTATGAGTATTCTGGAACACTTAGTTGTGCTCATGAGGAATCTGTACCTGGACCAAGAGGCAGTTGTTCGAACAGAACACTGAAGAGTTTAAAATTAAGAAATGTGTGCAACAAGGTTGTATTCTTTCACCATACTTATTCAACCTGTATGTTGAGCAAATAATCCAAGAAACTGGGTTATATGAAGAAAAACATGGCATCAGGATTGGAGGAAGACTCATTAATAACCTGCGATACGCAGATGATACAACCTTGCTTGCTGAAAGTGAAGAGGACTTAAAATATTGACTGATGAAGATCGAAGAGCACAGCCTTCATTATGGATTACATCTCATTGTCAAGAAAACAAAGATCCTCACCACTGAACCAATAAACAACATTCTTATCAAGGGAGAAAAGAGTGAAGTTGTTAAGAACTTCATTCTTCTTGGATCAATTATCAATACTCATGGAAGCAGCAGTCAAGAAATCAAACGACGTATTGCATTAGGGCAAATCTTCTGCACAAGACCTTTTTAAAGTGTTGAAGAGCAAAGATGTCAGCTTGAGGACTAAGGTGTCTCTGACCCAAGCCATGGTCTTTTCAATAACCTCATATGCATGTGAAAGCTGGACATTGAATAAGGAAGACTGTAGAATAATTGATGCCTTTGATTTATGGTGTTGGAGGAGAATATTGAAAAGGCCATGGGCTGCCAAAAGAACCAACAGATCTGTGTTGGAAGAAGTGTAGCCAGAGTGCTCCTTGGAGGCCAGGATGGCCAAACTTTGTCTCTCATACTTCGGACATATTGTCAGGAGGGACCAGTCGCTGGAGAAGGGTATCATGTTTGGTAAGGTGGAGGATCAGAGAGAAAAAGGAAGACCCCCAGTGAGATGGATTGGCCAAGTGGCAGCATCAGTGAGCTTAAGCATGGCCACAATAGTGAGGTTGGCCTAGGACTGGGTGGTATTTTGTTCTGCTGAGCATAGGGTCTCTATGAGTTGGTACTGACTCAATGGCACCTAAAAACAACAGCAACATGCACATGGACCTCATCAGCTAGAATGCACAGAAGTAAAATTGACTACATGTATGGAAAGAGATGATGGAAAAATTCCTTATTATCAGTCAAAACAAGCCTGGGGTCAGAGTGTCAACTAGACCATCAATTGCTCATATGCAATTTCAGACTGAAGCTGAAGAAAATGTTCAAAAGTCCGAGAGAGTTAAAATATGACCTTGAACATAAACCAACTGAGTTTAGAGATCATCGCAAGAACAGATATGATTAATTAGACACTAATGACCAAGGACTAAAAGAGTTGTAGGATGACATCAAGGAAATCATACAGGAAGAAAAGCAAAAGGTCACTAAGGAGACAAGAAAGAAGGAAATGAGCAAAATGAATGCCAGAAGAGAATCTGAAAATTGCTGTCCAGGCTAGAGATAGTAAAGAAAATGGAAGAAATGAGGAGGCAAAAGAGCTGAATGGAGGAAGAGTCAGTCAGACAGAAGAAGAGTCAGAGGGAGGAAGAGTCAGTCAGAGGGAGGAAGATTCAGAGAGAGGAAGATGACGAATGTCGAGAGAGCACAGAGGAACCTGCCTGGTACCAGGAGGGGAAGACAGAGACTGCGTCGAACTGAAGAGACGTGGCATTTTTGATGAGCCTTGAAGGGTTTGTGGAAACACTCAGAATGCAGTGGGTGTAAAACAGAGGTTCAGGGGAGGGCAGCAGAAGCAAAGGCACTGAGGCAAAGCCTCCTGGGGTCTGTTTGGCAAACAGTGTTGGAGAGATAGGTGGTATTTGGATTACCTAAGGTAAAGCCAAATACTATAATAAAATATGCAAAGATTTAGAGTTAGAAAACCAAAAGGGAAGAACATGGTCAGTATTTCTCAAGCTGGGGGAACTGA
>NW_006408666.1:8252881-8314025 GCF_000296735.1 Chrysochloris asiatica | reverse complement strand
AGTGAGGTTGGCCCAGGATCGGACATTGTTTCGTTCTGCTGTGCATGGGGTCTCTATGGGTCGGTTCCGACTCGATGGCACCTGACAACAACAACAACAACAAGGTCTTATGCACCAGGTGTGGAGGTTATAATTTGGGTAGGGATTAGGATTTACACAAAGTTTTTGAGTGGAGGAGTGTTAGTGTAGCTGTCTGAAAGTTTAATTTGTGTGTTGTTGGTTTCATCCAAGGTAACGTCTAACTCACTAGTGCTGACATTTCTCTATATTAGAGTTGACTGGGGAGCTTTAAAAAAACCTTAATGCCCAGATTGTACTCAGTTTAATGAAATCAGAATGCCCAGGGGTGGGATGTGGACATCAGTCTCTTTTTAAAGACTCCTAAGTAATTTTAAGTGAACAGGAAAGCTTGGGGGCCGTTGCTTTTACCCCTTTTCTCATATTCCTTTCCCAAAGCACCTTCATTGATTTTCTGTAGGTATTTTCTTGACACACTACAACTTTCTGTGTGCCACTTTCTGGAATCTCAGCTAAAGACAGTGAGAACTGAAAATAAGTCCAAAAGAACCAAAGTTTTCTCAATTTTTGTTTGGTTGGAAAACAAAAATATTCGAAGTGTTGAGACCCTTCATTCATCTGACATAGAAAACTTTCTGACAGTTGCCTGGGACCACTTCTAGAAGTTACTTGAGCAGTCTGGACTCTGCTGGTGTTGGGCTCAACTTCAATGAGGGAGACCGAGGTTCGAGTCCCCACCTGTCAGCACATGGGTTTCAATAGCGCTACCAGAGTAAGACAGACTAAGATGAAAGGTTTGGCAAACTACATCCATAAATCAGCCAATGGAAACACTTTGGGTCTTGGCAATCAGATTGACAGCCCATCTTGGGATGGCACAGGACTAGACAGGGATCACACGGGATCACACACTACAGGGTCACAATGAATCGGGGGCTAGTTCAGTGGTGTCTACTACCCATTCAGAGCGTGCTGACGTTCACTACACACACAATTTGAGCCAATTGTGTGGTCAGGTTTCTGAACAAGCCATATTACAACAAAGAAGAGAGTCAGGTGGCCTTGAAGACGAAGGCATAGTCACACCAGGCATCCTCAGTTTGTCCAGAAGTGTACAGCCAGCCAGGATAGTTTCACTAGGGGGAGTGGGAGGGACAGTCCAGACTCATGACTAGGACAGTAAGAAGGAGCTGGATTTCTCAATCTACATGTACAAGATAATTATAAAATGGATCATTTTAATCCTTTGATTTAGAGAGAATATTTGTTATTTGAAAGCTTTTCTTATTTGGAAAACCTTATTTTCTAATATCAAATAAGTAATTATTTAAAATTTCACATTCTTTAGGACTACCAAAGACTCTTGCCTGACAAGAGTCAAATAGATGGATGTGGTCTGGTATGAGAATGGAAATTCTGAGATTCTTGCACGCATGCGTCCTCCACCCCTCACCCCTACACTCTGAGAAAGCGTGCCTGCACAAGTTTCGTATGCAACTGTTCACAGCAGTATTGCTCATGATAGTTTCCTTCTCCT
The DNA here is from genome assembly GCF_000296735.1 of Chrysochloris asiatica. Lineage (NCBI taxonomy): Eukaryota > Metazoa > Chordata > Mammalia > Afrosoricida > Chrysochloridae > Chrysochloris > Chrysochloris asiatica. Next base: position 8,312,470 of record NW_006408666.1, on the reverse strand, counting down.
TGTCCCCAAAATTGCCCACTGGAACCAATCCAAATGTCTTATTAGTAGATGAACGAATAAACTAAGTGTGGCGCCGTACCATTCCGCAATACAAAGGAATACGCTTCTGATACATGTAACAGCATGGGGAACCTCATGAATATTATGACAAATGAAAAAAGCCAGACACGAAGGCTACCTGTAATATCATTCCATTAATATGCAATTTCTGGAAAGGCCAAACTATAGAGACAGAAAGCAGACCAGTAGCTGCTGGAGGTGAGAGTGAGGATTGACCACAAATGGGCAGAAGGGAACTTTGGGGGTGATGACATGTTCTAAAACTGGATAGTGGGTATAGATAGACAGCTATGTAAGTTTACAGACGCTCAAGGAACTGTGCACTTAGAATAGGTAAATTATACTTCAGTAAAGTATAATTTACTTTATTGAATATAATTTGAATATCAGTGAGGTACTGTTGGACTTGCTGAAACCCCAACGTTTGTAGGTGGTGTAGGCATTGGACTTGGGGAATTGGATTGTATAAACCAGCCCGTTTGCAGATTGGTTGAAAGATTAGGTTCCTCTGAGCTGGAGACAGCCTTGTGAGTTGGGCTCGGCCGCCCCCTAGAGGCAGTCTTGAAGAGGGGCATTTCTCTTCTGAGAAATGAAAGGGACTGTGTATCTGCACATTCCCCCCAGTATGTCTGCAGGAGATGAAAAGAAGGAATGGCCCTTCCCTATCCATAGTCCAGAGTCCTTGGTCAGAGGACAGGGCTTTCCTGTTCTCCAGGACTCTTCCGGGGCATTTTGATACTTCGGAGAGCAGTCATCCCACACCTTTATGAAGTGATTTTCAAGTTCACGTGTCCTTTCATATAACCTCATGCAAGTTTTCGCTCCCACCGTGAGGCCAGGAAAAACAGGAGACAGCTCCACTTTGCACTTGGGAGACTCTAGACCAAGAGAAAACACACCAAGTCTTTGTCCCAAGTTGGTGCTTAGTGTAAGTGGCAGAGATGATGCCCAAACCCGGAAGTGCCTTCCAAGTAGCCCTCCACTGGATTGTAGTTATGCCCATGTGATATTGCTTCTCGCCCTTCATGCCCTTGGTTGGAACAAGTGGATGGAGGTGGTGGTGGTGACAACCATGACTAGCAAGTGTAATATGTAGCATTAGAATATCAATACACATAGTATCCAGATGCCTTCCAGGGAAACAAGCCTCCTGAGAGAGACTAGGACTGCCCCACAGGGTTTGTTGTTATTGTTGTGAAGCGCCGTTGAGTCCATTCTAACCCATAATGACCCTGTACAGGGTTTCCAAGGAGCAGCTGGTGAGCTTAAACCACTGACCTTGCAGTTCAAACAACTTTGCAGTCTGACGCATTAGCCCACAGCACCCACACCAAGACTCCACAGAGTTTACAAGACTATCAGTCTTCATGGATCTAGATTGCCTTATCCTTTTCCATTGGAGCAGCTGATGGGTGTGACCCGCTGACATTGTGGTTGGCAGCCCAGCGCTGTAACAACTGTGCTACCAGAGCTCCTTGCAGGCAGCAGGCAGCTGCTTCCAAAGGAGCAGGACCTGAACCTATCCAGAGATGAACCCCCTGAGTTCCATCAGTCCGTATACAGATTGGCAACTGGGCCCACTCAAGTAAAAAAAAACCAAAAATAGCTAACAAATAACTTAGTTTAAAAAGACAAAAATGTTCTTTGAATTGAAAAAAAATGAACTTAGAAACAATTAGGAAATTACATTTAATGAGTAATTTATTTAAGTACTCATTTCCTCCAAGAATCCGTGGAAATTTAAGGTTTGTGACTTTTGAAGACAAGTAGCTGCCCCTGGAAGGAATTGGGGAGCCAGACCCCAAGCTTGGGGCTTGAAACAAGAGCAATCTTGACAAGCAGCATATGAATGGCTTAACGAGGGTCTTGTTTTCCATTTTCTTTAACTGTCACAGCCTCCATAATGTGTGAGTTTTATTAATATTGGCATCCTGGCTCCCAGCCTTCTTGATACTGTAAAAATATGTTTGTGTTTACTGTGAAAAGATAATCTTGCTTTTGAAAGTGATTAATCACGACAACAGCCTTTCAGGTATAAATGAACGTGCCTGCCACTCATTTGTCACATTTGTGATTTATAACTCCGGTTTCTTCCCATGGAGACAGGGGTTTTGTTCAGAAGGCATTTCTAGTGTAGGGTCATTCCCTGCAGTTAAAATTCATTTACTGAGTGGGGCCTCATCCTGACTTGAGATGGAAGTTTGACCAGATGAATGGGTATCTGCTGTCCTAGGAGTCCTGGTGTGGTGCTGTGGGATAAGCACTAGACTTCTAACCTCAAGGTTGGTGGTTCAATCCCACCAGCTACTCTTTAGAAACCCTATACAGTGTCCCATGATTCGGAACTGACTTGAGTGCACTTAACAAAAACAATTCCTGGTCCAGAGGTTTCTTCACCGACAAGGAAAGATGGTTTCAGGAGCTACTTCCAGTGTCCAGGAGCAGCCAGACACATTGAGAGAGCCCTGTAGGATCTTGGGAGCCTGAAAGCTTCAGTGAATGTTATCTGCCATCGAGATGACTTGAACCCATGATGACCTCAGGATAGGAGGAGTCTGTTTCCTCTTCTAATTCCTTTCTTCATTTCCATGACAACCTGACAGCGGGAAGGAGAGGGACTGGATGGTCCTGCCTCAGGGACACAGAGCTGACAGCTGACATTCTACCTGCCCAGTGTGTCCTCCTGGACTAACTAACTAACTAACACTATGTTAGTTAGATGGACCATGCAGGATGCATATGGACAGCATTGTAAGTTGCAAGCTAACACCCTGTTTGGTGACCATTCATGTTTAAAGGGAGTCCTGGTGTGGCGCTGTTGGTTAATGCGCTGGACTGCAAAGACATTTGAACTGCAGTGTCAGCAGTTCAAGCTCAACAGCCACTCCTTGGAAACCCTATACAGGGTCGCTGTGGGTCAGAACCGACTCGAAGGCACTTAACAACGTTTAAAGACATTTCAGGGTGGATTTGTGTGGAGCCTGGGTTGGGTTTGGAGGAGCTGTCTGTGGATTCCAGCTCTCCCACCGTGATGACCACCTCTGACCACCAGTGCCTGCGAGGTGTTGGGCTTCAGGCTGGTATGGCAGGCAGATTGTCTCAGCTCTGTGACTCGGTTTGGGAATTAGGGTCATTAAGGCTCACATGTCACCTGTTCAGACCCCTCTTCCTATGAAAGCGAGTGCCAAGTGACTTACCTATGGCTGTGCAGCTCATCAGTGCCACCTGGACCCTCCAGGTCTCAGTGGACAATGTGGTGAGAACTTGCGCTTCACTCTAAGTCTGTGTGGGCTTTGGTTGGACAGGTGGTTGGAGATCCCTGAGAGGTGGCCCAGCGGTTCGGGGTGACCACTGACCATGGATTGTCCTGGCTCTCAGGAATAATTCTAAGTGCGGCCCTAACTCCTAAACTGTCTCATCAGTATGAGCGAGTGCTGCAGAAAGGCTCTGGGTCCCCTGCACACAGGACTTAGACCCCAGCCATGACCTCCTCCTCCTCCCTCCGTCAGGTGAACTTGCAATGGTCAGGGGCTGCCTGCTTCTGCCTCTCCTTTAGCAGACCCTGGGGATGCCACTGCCCTGCTCACTCCCTGGGGCAGCATCCCTTAGAGCATCTGGGAGGGCCCAGCAGCATCCCAGTCCCTGGGAACTCCTGGGAAATGCAAGTTCTTCACCCACCCCAGGCTTGCAAAATCAGCCACAGCCTCCCAGGTGATGTGACACACACGACACATTGAGAACCTCTGTGCTAGACACCGAGTGGTTGTTACCTAAACAGGTGGCCCAGGGAAAAGGCCTGTTCTGAGTTGTTTGTCATCTCCATGACCTCTCCAAGGTAGGATGTGACTCAAGGAGTGAGAGCTGGCTCACAGTGATTCTGATTCCCTGTCCTCTCCACTACCCTTCATGCCCTCCTGACTGTGCACTGAGGGATTTACTGTGACCGTAATGAGAGTGTTTCCGGAGCAAATTTATAAGCTGTTCTGGTTGGGTGGCAGAGCACATCTGTTTGCCCGTGTTCTGATCTCAAGCCCATTGTACACATACTGTGCCCAGAAAACTAACCAAAGGTATTTCTAGGGAATGATTCAAGTAACATCTCCCAGTGTGGGAAACGTGATTTGTTGGTAATATGGATTACAAGAATTTGTCCTTGAATCATTTGGTTGCCGTTGTTAACATTAACTCTTGATTCTGTAGTGTATAAGTAACTAAATCTATGACTGCCAAGGGCACCGTGTTGTACAGCAATGCTAAGGAGAGTGGGTGCAGCAGACGTGTTGACATTCCATTCTGTTCTAGGAATTACTCCTTCTACGTCCTGGACAATCAGCACCTGCAGCAGCTATGGGACTGGGACCACCGCAACCTGACCATCAAAGCAGGGAAAATGTACTTTGCTTTTAATCCCAAATTGTGTGTTTCGGAAATTTACCGCATGGAGGAAGTGACAGGAACTAAAGGACGCCAAAGCAAAGGGGACATAAACACGAGGAACAACGGAGAGAGAGCCTCCTGTGAGTGGACAGCAGGGCGGGCAGGTGGGGGCGGGTCAAGGCACCCTAACATAAACACGAGGAACAAGGGAGAGACTGCCTCCTGTGAGTGGACAGCGGGGGGGTGGGCAGGCGGGCACCGGGGCACCCTAACCAAACCAGCCCTCTGCTGTGCCTGCATATCTCTTAGCACCTTCTGTTTGCTAACAGTCCTTAGTTAGCACCTTAATGCGCACATTAAATGTTTATAAATAGTCCTTCAGGACACAGATAATGTCTTTATAGACATAGTCACACAGGTAGATTGGTTTTCAAAGAAGCACCAACACTTTTCTGTCCTGAGAGCAAGCCAGCTGAGGCCAGTCTCTAAGACAGTTAGTGGGGAGAGGTGGGAGAGAGCCCAGCTACCAGCATGGTCCATTCAGGTCCCCAGATTACTGCCACCACAACATGGGAAAGAAGGTGGGAGGCTGCACTCCCAGTGGGCTTGGTGTTGGTAAGCGCTGTTCAGTCGGCTGTGACTCACAGGAACCATGGAGCGTTTCTTAGGCTATGCATTTTGACGTGCGCAGAAAGGCTGGTGGGGCCTCCATCCCCAGCTGATGACCAACCTTGTGATTGGCAGTCCAGTGCTTATCCTACAGAGCCCTTTGCCTTTAAAATTTACAATAAAAGTGTAGCCTGGAACCAATTACACAACTTCTCTCCAAGGTCTTAGATCTGAGATTAAAGTACTCCTAACCTTGTATGTAAGGAGCTCTGGTAGCATAGTGGTTACGAATCGGGCCGTTAACCTCAAGGTCAACGGTTCGAAACTACCAGTTGTTCCATGGGAGAAAGATGAGGCTTTCTGCTCCCATAAAGTTTTACAGCCTCGGAAAGCCTGTACAGGGTCACTATGAGTGAGAACCGACTCCATGGTACATAACCAACCAACCAACCAACTTTGTATGTAAAACTGTTTCGTTGTTGTTGTTTTAATTTTTATGGCTGTGTTTGCCTGCACTGAGTTATAAAAGTACATTTTCTTTCTCCAGCTTTGGCTTTTAATAAGGAAAAAATTGAGTAATTTATATAATCAAAGGTGATTTGTACACACAGTCTATAAAACGACTAGCCTTTGGCTCTGGTTTGGTCTCTAATGTCTAGACGTACATAGTAGACACCACGTTGCTTAGGAAGAGCTTTTATAGAAAGAGCTCTTATGTGAGCTGGAGAGCATCTTTATAACTTTATAACTTCCCCCCCCCTTCCACCCACTGGGGTCCCAGGCATACTCCCTTTTCTCAATCCATGGCAAAAAGTGGATGTAATAGAATATTTTCAGTGTGTTTCTCTTTAGCCAGTCAGAGTACAACAGCCACATACTTTCCTTTGAAATCAGTGTCTTGGTTTTCTTTCTAAATGACATTTCACCATGAACCCTGTACATTTTCCTGATCTCGATCAAGCCACATGAAACCCTGGAGAAACCCTAGAGTCTTCTCTTTGGGGGCTGCTTTTAGTCTCTCAGCCTCATCTCTTGTATGAGGAGCAAGATGAAGCAAACATGAGTGTGGCAGGCAGACAACTTGTAGGGGATCTTGAGGTCTCCATGAGGGCAGGCAGTTGGGTCTCCCCATCATTGGTTCTTCATTGTTCTCCTACATTGCACCTGGTCTACAGAGCAAGAGGACGTGAGGGGGCTTGTGGAGGGAGGGGAGGGTTCCCCGCTAGACCTCACCTAGAATGACTTTCTCTCATAGAACAGAGACACTGCTTCAAGGAGTTCCCATGTCTACCCAGTTTACTCCTCAGTTTAGACAAAGGGAAGATCTCTGTAGCACACTCGATTATTATCTGCCCATGGTTAAGATCGCCCACGAGCAGACAGCTCTGTAACTCTAAGACAGGTGCCTATATCTCTAAGAAGATTTCAACCCAACTTGGAAGTATACTCTCCCCATTCCAGGGCCCCTTGAAAGCCAGCATCTTAAGATAAAGCAACCTTGTCCCTTAAAGTGAGCCTTCTCCGTCAGGTAAGGAAACACTGCCAGATCCCTGGCATTCATCCAGTTGATGAGCTCCAGCTGCTGACCAAAAGGCTAGAGGTTTATGTCTACCCAGAGGGGTCTCTCAAAGGTCTGGTGGTTTATGTGCAAAACATCATCCATTGAAGACTCTGTGGAGTGCATGATAGGTTGAGTGTAAAACTGCCGATCTGTCTCCTCTGTAGACCTTCAGTCAGTTTACAATAAAGCATTAAAAAAAGGAGAGCGCGAGAAAGCCCTCTTTATCACTTCCAGTCTCCTGTTCATGAGACACCATGAGTTAAGGGTGCCTGCCAGTAATGAACCCTGGAAGCTGTCTACATAGTAAAATGTGTGCGTTCTTTAGAAATAAAAAAGTCACCTAGGAACTTGAGAAAGGGGCTTAGGTGGGGAACCCAGAGGGACGAGAAGGAGAAGACCATGTACTGTGGTGCTTGATGGCTGTACCTCTGTGCCCCAGGTGAAAGTGACATATTGCATTTCACCTCCACCACCACGTGGAAGAATCGGATTATTATCACCTGGCACCGTTACCGACCTCCTGATTACCGGGACCTCATCAGCTTCACGGTGTACTACAAGGAAGCGTGAGTCTGTTTAATCCTGTCCTCCTGCTGTGACTACCCTTCACAGAGGCAACAGTGCTGAGTGTCCTACTAGTGGTCCTGTGATGGTCATCAGAGCCGGTGACCCCCACAAGTGGCCACGTGTTAGTGTGAAGGCTTTTACTGTTTAGCAGATCATTAGAGATACTTAAATACAGTAAGCACAGAGGGAAAATGGTTTCTTTCCAGAGAACTGGATCATTCCAAACTTGGTGGTGGACACTGTTCCTGTCCCTCACCTGCAGAACTCATGGCTCCCTGAGAAAACCCTGGCCTTCTCCCTTGTCTTATTTCTGTCACTCTATCCAGGGTCCTTCAGAACAGGGAGGAAGATGGAGACTAAACAGCGTTCAGGCCTGGGACCTCCCATGACTTGTCCCGAGTCTCCAAGGAGGCTCTTCCCCTGTGGCTCACCTGCACAGATAGCCTCCGTCCAGTCTCTTTTGTTCCCACTGTCCCCTTACCAGAGTCTAACGTTAGTGCTGTAGACCTTTCCCTGAGATGCTTGACTTCTGCAGAGCGAGAGTCAGGACTCACCAGTAGCCACAACTTGTCCTCTCTGCCCTGTGCAGAGTCCCAGTGAGGAGAAAAAGATAGGGACTCAGGATTACTAGCCTTCGGTCTTCATCTGTATGGGGACTCTTCATCTCCTCATCAGCCAGCAACCAGATGACATTAATGTCTGTTTCGGGAGCCCATGACCAATGGTAGTGTTGTCCTTTCATTGGACAGATGCAGAATCCCTACCCAACCGTGAGACTTGGATCATCTTACCCATGCGGTCACAGTGTAGGCTAGTAATTTTACTAAGGAGTTGATGATAGTTTCTGAGACATTCTGGAATTAAGATATTTTAGGATTCCTAAGCATCAAAACTGTTTGTGAAAGAAGTTTTTTCTGTAGGAAAGAACTTTTTCTCGACTGGTTATCCCTTATCTAACCACATGATGTTTACGTTGACCATGCTTGTTTTTAAATGATGCAACAGGAAGAGATGAGAAGACCCTTTGTGTATATTAAAGCGTGGTCAACCCCCTGTAGTTATTGAGCTTGGGTGTCCTAAGGTATTCAGTGCTGTGCCGTGGTGGAAGCAGGATTGCTCAAGGAGCATCTAACTGAGTGATATATCTACAGAAAGTGTGATAGGCTAGCCACTGAGGTGGCCTTTTGACAGCTCTGGTGGCAGCGTCCGGGAACATCCTCTGAGTTTGACTGACTGTCTTTCAGCCCCTTTAAAAACGTGACGGAATACGATGGCCAGGATGCCTGTGGCTCCAACAGCTGGAACATGGTGGATGTGGACCTCCCTACCAACAAGGACATCGAGCCGGGCATTTTGCTGCATGGGCTGAAGCCCTGGACACAGTATGCTGTGTATGTGAAGGCGGTGACTCTCACCATGGTGGAGAATGACCACATCCGTGGGGCCAAGAGTGAAATCTTGTACATTCGCACCAATGCATCAGGTATCAGGGCCGATCTACCCCCAAGCCCATGCTCCAGCTTGAGGTCACTTGTCTTGCTTGTGGTAGAGTGCAGTGGGCAGGCTAGCACTGAAGGATGCTTCTGTCACTCTGTGTCTTTAAAGTCAGTATGCAGTGTTGTTGTCGTTGTTAGCTGCCTCTTTGTCATTCCAAATCCTGGGGGCTCCTTGTACAGCAGTTGAGTGTTGACCTACTCCTACCTGACCCTCACCATCACCAGCATGTCCAGTTTTACAGCTGTGGCTATTATGCAGTTCCTCTCAGTGAGGCTGTCCCATACCCTTGCTAACACTCATTTCCCCACACATGATGATCTCTAATGAGTCGTCCCTCCCGTGGTTTCTGTTGGATCCCATAAGGTTTTCACTGACTGATTTTCAGATGTACGTCTCTAAGCCTTTCTTCCCAGTCTGTCTTTGTCTGGAATATCTGCTGAAACCTGTCCACCCTGGGTGACCATGCTGCTGTTTGAAATACTGTTGGTGTAGCTTGCAGGATCACAGGCTACCAAAGTTTGACAATCTGACAGCTAGGTGGTGGGGGTTTATAATGCTTTCTCTGTCTCTTTCCCACTTGTAACAGCTCTTTTTCTGGACTTGGTTCCAGCTCCCGGCATGTCTCTGTCTGCTCTGTGTGGATGAACCCAGACCCCTAGATACTTAGTTGGTTTCGCTGTAAGGACTAATCAGAACACAGAACTCACTGTTTTCGCTCTCACTCTCCATGCCTGGAAACCGTAGCGTTCAGTGTTGCCGTTACCACTCCTGGTTTACCAGTTTTCAACTCCCTTCTGGAGCTACTAAGATTCCACAGGGCTAGAAAGAAGTGGAGTCAGATATAGTATGTTGTGGCTATTCAAAGTATTCACTGATGGAAATTTCCTCCTTCCTTTTATGCATAGCTTCATTTTCTAAACCACTTCTTTTCTCAATTCTACCATTTGGAAACAATCCAAACCAGCATTTGTGTATCTTTTCCAAGTTTATAAAGAGCAGTGTAGAAGTTAGTAGCCTACCTCAGTGTTGAAGATGCTGATAAACATTCTTGGACCATAGACATTGTTAGGATGAGTCTCCCGTAAGCACAAAACAAGTTTCAGTAGCAGAGCAGGTGAGGAACAGAGGCGCGTGGAGAAAGCGTTTGCTCATGCCCAGCCACTTCCTCCTCATCGTGGGCAGACCAGTGCCCAGCAGATGTTTGCAGCAAGACACATGGCACAGGCTTTCCCTCCTGGGGTGGGTCGGGCGGTCCAGCTGGGACCGTAGAAGGTGTTCACTTTCAAATTGGTGAGTACGCAGAGCACTTGCTAGCTATACAGTGTAGCATCTTTGAAGGAAAATGGAATCTCTTTTTTTTTTTCTGACAAATTCTTAGGAATACTGGTTCCTTTTCTCAAAGTTGGAAAACCAAGCCCTGTATAAATTGAGCCATTTCACTACATTTTAGCTCCTATTCTTACAAATGCTAATAACAGAATAACCAATAAAGCCAGTATACTTTATTTGGCACCCATTACTGAAAATAGAGTCCTGTGTGGTGCTGTGGGTTTGATGTGCTAGGCTGCAAAGCTGGGCTGGAAGGTCAGAGGTGCAAGGTCACCAGAGGTTCCTCAGAAACCCTATTCAGGGTCACTGTGGGTCAGAACTGACTCGACGGCACTTATCAACAACAACAGTTACTGAAATATTTAGGGACAAGTCATTTGTTTTAAATACCTAGTTTTGAAACGTTGATGTGGCCTACATACATGCAGTGGCCGTCTTTACTGTGATAAATCATTAGTTATAGTCTTCTCCCAGAGCATCATTCCGAAGGTGTTTCGAGTCTGGTGTGTGATGTGTATTTGTACAGCACCCTTAGCTGCTCGTGCTTTTCAAGCTGCAAAATGTGTTGCCTGAAAATGTTGTTTGAGTGGCTTATCTTGGAGGTATCTCTTATGCTTCGGAAAACTTACAAACATCAGTGCCCTTTTTTAGTCGAGTCCAGAGGAGTACAAGATTTCCATGGTACTGGGATGCATTTGGAATCCCTGGGTGGTGCAGATAGTTAAGAAGTCTGAAGGTCTGCATCTGCCTCCAGGTGCCTCTCGAAAAAGGCAAAGTGCTTCTGGAAAACCAGTCCTGGAAAACGCTGCAGGGCACTTGGTTCTCCCCTGATGCTTGGGGCTGCCCAGTCGGAGCCAGCTTGACAACATCTGGTCTGGGATGCCTTTGCCCTTTATACACACATCAGCTCTGGGGGTGGGTCAGGTAGTAGGAAGTCAAGCTCCACCAGCTCTGATGCTTTGCCATAAACCAGTGTCCCTTTTTCTGGAACCAGGGTCTCTGTTACTTGGTGTGGCTAGGTTTTTGACTACTCTCATAGTCCTGTGTGCATCATCCCATTCAAGCACTGCTGTCGAATTAGGGGCTTTCTAGGCCCTTTGTACTGCTCTAATCTCCTTCTTCTTTTGCACACACAGACACAATTGCACACACCTTCTCTTCTTACACGTTTCTGCATTCCCTTCTTTTAGTTTGGCTTTTTGCTATTTTTATCAGAGATTCAAAATCTCAAATGAAATATAAACCAATTCATTTTATCATTTGTTAAAACTGCTGAAATTAAACATTTTGGAAAGTGGCAGTTAACAATAAATAAGAAAATCTAGATGTTTGGCTTAGCTGTAGATTTTAAATCATATCACCCCAGAGCCCTTTCACATTTGCAATTCTGAGATGTTTATTTTCTTGGGGATTCCCTGAGAATAAATGTTATAAAGAAGAGTGTTGGCATTTAATACTATTTCCAAACAAGATTCAGCTTTCATTTTGTGTTTTCGTGTTCATTGTTACCTTTTTACCCAGGTCAAACTCAAGCTTCCTGTTGGTTTGCATTGAGTACCGCTATAAAACAATAATTTATTATAAAAATCTTTAACTAACACTTCCATTATCTCCAGTAACATTAATAGTAATTTGTTTTTCATTCAAAAAAATAACAGGTAAGAAAGAAAATTCTCAGATGAAGAATAAATTTGTTCTGAACACATACACATACCACACACAACACACGCCTATACACACACCACACACACCAGTCATAATATACACACATGACACCTATATAACACAACCTGCAAAAACACACTGTGCAACACACACATACCACACACACAGCACGCTCCTACCCACACACACTGTGCAACACACACAACACACACACATACACACTTGGCAAATTTACATGACGAGGCTTTCTTACTTTTTACGTAACAAATTAGTGCTATGGACTTTGAGAATAAATAAGACATGAATATAAAATGTTCACGATACCAAGCGTTCCTAGCAGCCTAGATCTTGGACTCATTCAGTTCTCTGAGAGGCACTTTGTTTTTTTCCAGTCCCTTCCATTCCTCTGGATGTTCTTTCAGCATCTAACTCGTCTTCTCAGTTGATTGTAAAGTGGAACCCGCCCTCCCTGCCAAATGGTAACCTGAGCTACTATATCGTGAGGTGGCAGCGGCAGCCTCAGGACAGCTACCTTTACCGACACAACTACTGCTCCAAAGGTAAGGATGTGCGTTCCCAGGCTGTGAAAATGACCATGACCTAGAACTGAGCCTGTCTCTAACCACTCAGACCCTTAGTGGAAGTCAGCTGAGCTCTCCAGTAGAGGCTCTGAGAGCTGTCATGCCTCCGCTTTCATACCGAATCTCTGTTTGCCTCTCTTTCCCGAGAAGACAAAATCCCCATCCGGAAATACGCTGACGGAGCCATCGACATTGAGGAGGTGACAGAGCACCCCAAGACCGAGGTGTGTGGTGGAGAGAAAGGGCCTTGCTGTGCCTGCCCAAAAACTGAGGCCGAGAAGCAGGCTGAGAAGGAGGAGGCTGAGTACCGCAAAGTCTTCGAGAATTTCCTGCACAATTCCATCTTCGTGCCCAGGTACCGTGAGCCTTTGAGAATGCATGCAGACGCTGTTTATCCAGTGGGGCCCTACACACACACACTGCAACTTTTATGTTTTCAATCATGTAGTTTGCTTCAACTAGCTGTAGTGCTGACAGGCATTGAAACATGAGTGATTTTCTGATAGCAGTGGGTGGTGTCATGGTGTGTTGTTGTTGTTGTTGTTAGGTGCCTTCAAGTCAGTGCCAACTCATAGCGACCCTATGCACAACAGAACGAGACACTGCCCGATACGGGGCCAGCCTCACTGGGGCTGCCGCTTGGCTAATCCATCTCACTGGGGGTCTTCCTCTCTTTCTCTGACCCTCCCCCTTACCAAACATGATACTCTTCTCCAGTGACTTGTCCCTCCTGACAATATGTCCAAAGTATGAGAGACAAAATCTGGCAATCCTGGCCTCTAAGGAGCACTCTGGCTGCACTTCTTCCAACACAGATCTATTGGTTCTTTTGGCAGCCTATGACACTTTCAATATTCTCCTCCAACATCATAACTCAAAAGCATCAATTCTTCTACGATCTTCCTTATGCACTGTCCAGCTTTCACATGCATATGAGGTTATTGAAAACACCATGGCCTGGGTCAGGCGCACCTTAGTCCTCAAGCTGACTTCTCTGCTCTTCAACGCTTTAAAAAGGTCTTGTGCAGAAGATTTGTCTAATGCAATATGTCGTCTGATGTTTTGACTGCTGCTTCCATGAGTGTTGATAGTTGATCCAAGAAGAATGAAGTCCTTGACAACTCCAATCTTTTGTCTGTTGATAAGAATGTTGTTTATTGGTCCAGTGGTAAGGATTTTTGTTTTCTTTACACTGAGATGCAATCCATATGGAAGGCTGTGCTCTTTGATCTTCATCAGTAAGTATTTTAAGTCCTCTTCACTTTCAGCAAGCAAGGTTGTATCATCTGCATATCGCAGGTTGTTAATGAGTCTTCCTCCAATCCTGATGCCACGTTTTTCTTCATAGAACCCAACTTCTTGGATGATTTGCTCAGCATACAGGTTGAATTAAGTATGGTAAAAGAATACAACCCTGTCACATACCTTTCTTAATTTTAAAACATTCAGTGTTCCCATGTTCTGTTAGAACAACTGCCTCTTAGTCCATGTACTGAATCCTCATAAGTACAATTAAGTGTTCCGGAATACTCATACTTCGCAATGTTGTCCATAACTTGTCATGATCCACACAATCGAAAGCCTTTGCATAGCAGTAAAGCACAGGTAAACATCTTTATGATATTCTGTGCTTTCAGCCAATATCCATCGGACATCAGCTGGCTTGAACCTCTGGAAGTTCTCTGTCAACATATGCTTGCAGCCGTTTCTGTATTACCTTTAGTAAGCATGTATTGTCCGATGATTTCCGCATTCCGTTGAGTCACCTCTCTTTGGAACGGTCACAAATATGGATCTCTTCCAATCAGTAAACCAGATAGCTGTCTTCCAAATTACTTGGCAGAGATGAGTGAGTGCCTTCTGTGCTGCCTCACTTTCTTGAAAGATTTCAATTTTTATTCCATCAATTCCTGGTGTCTTATTCTTTGCTAATTCCTTCAATGCACCTTGGACTTTCTCCTTCAGTATCATTGGCTCTTGATCATATGCTACCTCTTGAAACAGTTGAACATTAACCCTTTCCTTTTGGTACAGTGACTTTGTATTCCTTCCATCTTCTCTTGATGCTTTCTGCATCATTCAGTAATTTGCCCAAAGAATCCTTAATAACGAAAGTCGAGGCTTGATTTTTTTCTTCAGATCCCCCAGCTTGAGAAATCCTGAGCGTGTTCTTCCTTTTTGGTTTTCTGACTCCAGATCTTGGGGTGGGGTTGGGGAAAGTCGGTTGTAATAGTTGCTGTTTACTATTCTATTTGGGAATTTCGCTTTTTACAAAACAAAATCAAGGACCATTCAGTTTCGCCCAGACTTTGTCTTCCTGATTGGTGTTCTGCATTGCTTTCCTCCCCAGTCCTTGACTTGGTATCAACAGCTCCAGCCATGCCGTCCCAGGAGTGTGGCATTTGTGAATCAGTAAACTGTTGAGTTGAACAGTGTCATGCCAGTTAGATGAGGGAGAGCTTTTCACACAACATTAGTTTGCAGAGTATTAAACTTCAGCAGCTTCTTACGAACAGATGCAAGTGGATTTGTGTGTTGTGTTGATTTAAAGAAAGGGCAGAAAATTAGATGATCATGTGGGACTCAGAAAGGTTTCTCTAGCAATAAATGTGGTTTCTTGAGGTCTTCTCTTCCAGGCAAACTGGCTGGTCATTTCCTAACCCCTCACACCTTCGTCAAATTGTGAAGGGCAGTGCACTCCGATCACGGGGTTTTCGGCCTTTGGGAATGGTGTGTCTGTGTTGGGATAGCACCCTGTCCTGGCTGCTTTATGTTGGTGGTGGGGGCAGCATTTCTGCAGAGAATGCATGGGAGCCAGAGGCACATTGTCTACACAATTGCTTCCTTCCAGGATTTTCCTTCTAGACAAATAAGGCCAGCAGGAAGTCTGCTGAAAAACAGCTGTCCCTTTTCTGTTTGGTACTCTTCTCCAAGTCACAGAAAAGGCAGTGAGATAGGAGCACTTTAATCCCAGTTTCTGTTTCTTACAGACCTGAAAGGAAGCGGAGAGATGTTCTACAAATTGCTACCACCACCACGTCCAGCCGGAGCCGGAACAGCACGATGGCAGACACCTACAACGTCACAGACCCAGAAGAGTTCGAGAGAGAGTTCCCTTTCTTTGAGAGCAGAGTGGATAACAAGGAGAGAACCGTCATTTCAAACCTGCGGCCTTTCACTTTGTATCGTATTGACATTCACAGCTGCAACCACGAGGCTGAGAAGCTTGGCTGCAGTGCCTCCAACTTTGTCTTTGCGCGGACTATGCCTGCAGGTATGGTGTGACTGACTCACAGCCTCCCAGTGGGCAGACAGTACTGTGTGTGCCAGCTGACAGATGTGTGGTCACTGAGAGGTAGCACGGTGAGCCAGCAAGCAGCCATGTTCCCTGGGGGACATCCTCCTCCTCCTGGCTTGTATCCCCAGAATCCATAGGTCAGTCAACTGAAGAGTTTAGGTGAGAATTCTGCCAAAAGATCTAGTTATAGTCCAGAGGCAGGACACACAGACACACACTGTCAATTGATGGATGGATTGATTGATTACATTAGATTACTTTATGGAACGTCTCTGCACGATGTTACACTAGATTACATTATGGAAGATTACGTGACGTGACCCTAGTTTACTGTGTGGAAGGTCATTATGTGACATTCCCCTAGTTTACTGTGTGGAAGGTCAGCTGCCGTATTTAAGACCAGGTATTATATGACCTGTAACTACTCTGTAACAATACCTAGACAAGTGTTTGACTTCCAACTGGGAACGTAGTTCAGCCACATTAACACATAAGATTAACTGTCAGAGCTCTTCTGGAACAACGCCTGGAGTAGCCCCACATGTTGGTCATCAGCTTTCTCTTGTAAGTGGAATCTGCCTGCCACTCCAATAGCTGCTTGTCCATCTTTGAGGGGCAGGTGAACCACAGGATGTCCTTTGGAAGTCTGGGGGTGGGGCCTGTGCCATGCAGCTCTGGAATTAACTGTCATCAGGTCTCTGGGCCTTAGTTTCCCCATCCTTCCTAGGAGAGAGGTAGACCAGCTGCTTTCTCAGAGCTAACTTTCCATGATTCTTGTTTACCACTCACTGTTTATAAAGCAAACACAAGAAAACAACCACCACAACCTCAAGCCACTGCTAAAGGGTTAATCAAGGATGACTGGGAGGACACCCTCCTTCCACTCCAGCTTCCTCACAGGCTACCGAGCTCTCCCAGGCCCGTGTATGTGGGTGTGGACCCCACCGGGCTCGCTGTACTGCTGTCTCTGTGATGTCCCGTCTTCTTCAGAATGGTGGAGGCACCACTGACGGGGACAGTCACTAAAACTGACTGTACTTGCTTGCCATCAGACTTACTTGGTAGGCAAGTGGTCGTCACAGTTCTGACATCTGAGCTGTGTGTGGACAGCCAGGTGTCGTGGCTTCTGTGTCTACACTCTCACACGGGCTAGCCCGGTGTCGGCCTCCTCAGAAGGGTCCAGTCTGCTTTACCACTTATTGTCACTGTTTTACAGAAGGAGCAGATGACATTCCCGGCCCAGTGACCTGGGAGTCAAGGCCTGAAAACTCCATCTTCCTCAAGTGGCCAGAACCGGAGAATCCCAATGGATTGATACTAATGTATGAAATAAAATATGGATCACAAATTGAGGTAAGACTGGGTTAGGTGCAAGTCCAGGTTTGGATGTATGAGCATCTACCACAGTTCAGAGCATGGTAGTTGTTGTTGTTGTTGTTGTTGTTGTTGTTGTTGTTAGGCTTGTTCCAATCCACACCCACCATGTATAGGGTTTCCAAGGCTTTAAATTTTTGTGGTGGGAACGTCCACCTAATCTTTCTCTTGCAGATTGGCTGGTGGGTTCAAACCACTAACCTTGTGTCTCTGAGTTCAGTGTGTTGTCTGGAGCCAGCATGCTCCCTTAGAGCATGTACCGAATGATAGATTATAGCACAGTTTTCAGGTTGGCTACCTAAAACAAGAAAAAGATGGTGAGTCAAAGAAGGTTTAGCAACAACAGGAGTATGCAAGTGTGCAACAAGAGATGTAGTCTCTGAGTGGTATATAAACACTGAGCATGCGTGACTACTAACCAAAAGGTTGGTGCTTCAAGACCACCCAGAGTGCCTTAGAAGAAGGGCCTGGTAATCTTCTAACAGAAAAGCATGACCCTGCAATCAGGGGTCACTTCCATGGAAACTGGTTTCTGAGAGGAGGCAGACGGGGCCTGACCCCCAAGACACTGGTATCTCACTGCAGAAAACGCCCTAAACACATACGCGGTTTGTTCTGAAAACTTTTCATCCTTCTGGCTTTCTGTTTGTTTACAAAAAAAGTTTTAGTTCAAAATTGGATGTGCTTCAAGTTTCAGAAGGACTGCTTTTGATGACTGTATTCCTTCCCTTTGATTGAAGCTGTGGCTCATGATCAGGGAACTAGAGAGAGTTACAGTGCAGAGAGCTTAGGTAGAAACACAGATTTTTCAGATATGGGGAGAATTGACAAGTGTGTTGCATTCCCCCAGGATCAGCGCAAGTGTGTTTCCAGACAGGAGTACCGCAAGCATGGGGGAGCCAAGCTTAACCGGCTAAACCCAGGGAACTACACAGCCCGGGTTCAGGCCACTTCGCTTTCTGGCAACGGCTCATGGACCGAGCCTGTGTTCTTCTATGTCCCAACCAAAGGTAAGTTTTACAACGGATGCTTCATAGGAGAGGTGGAAACAGGTTAGGTTGGGATTCGGGAAGCCTGGAGTGGTTGTGGAACATTCAGAAAGGCCACATTAGGGGAGAGTCATACTTGTGCTACAGTGGGGTGAGTGGTGAGTACCTGCCTCATCTTACGGTCAGGGTGTGGGTCTCTGACCCTCTTTTGAGATGGTGCAACTACCACAGAGTTGACAAGAAACATTGGTTTCAACTTAATTGATGTCCCGAGTCATTTTACGAGGCATTGAATCGACTCTCTCACCTCCTCTGCCTGTTCTGAACTTTAGGACTTAGAATCCTAAAGGTTGAAAAAACCTTAGGGATCTTCTGGTTGAGCCCCTCCTCCCAAGACGGGGATCCCCACAACAGCAACCCAAGCAGGCACACGCATGTCTCTTTGGTAGAATACATGTGCTCATTAAAGCCTTCATAGATGCTTAAAGCCGGCACTGCTTACAGACTGGGTAATGTTAGGGGTTTAGTCTCAAACTAGTGACACAATAGATTTCTTTTAGAAGACTGCTCTGAACAAAGATTTCACATTTAAAACTGAATTTTATAAAATGTATAAGGAAGGTGTCAACAGTGGCCACGTTCTGTTTGTTTGATCAAGGAAAGTTATTATTGAATAAAATATGTACTGCTCAGTATTCCATATGCATTTTCATTAAAACCCAGTTTAAAGATTAATCCATGTTTAGAGTAGAATCAAGTTTGGCAGAACACAGTTACTTACAAGAAAGTATCAGCCTACTCTCACAGATCAGCGGGGCTTTGGGTCTAATGGCCGGCCGTCACTGGACTGGGCCTGCCTTCCTGGTGTGTGTTTTTACAGCTCTGATCTAGAATCTGACTGAAAAGAGGGAATCAGCAGATCTAATAGCTTACCTGCTCAACTCCTAACAGCCAAAGAAATGTGTGCCATTTAAAAACCCTAAAAGTGACAGGTATCAAAGGAAGGATTGTTGTTGTTGTTGTTAGGTACCATCGAGTTGGTACCGACTCATAGCAACCTTATGCACAGCAGAATGAAACACTGGGCCAAACTCACAGTTGTTGCCATGCTTGAGCCTTTGATGCTGCCACTTTGCCAATCCATCTCGCTGGGGGTCTTCCTCTTTTTCTCGGACCCTCCACCTTACCAAACATGATATCCTTCTCCAGCAACTGGTCCTTCCTGACAATATGTCCGAAGTATGAGAGACAAAGTCTTGCCATCCTGGCCTCCAAGGAGCACTCACTCTAGCTGCACTTCTTCCAACACAGATCTGTTGGTTCTTTTGGCAGCCCGTGGCACTTTCAATATTCTCCTCTAATACCATCACTCAAAATCATCAATTCTTCTATGGTCTTCCTTATTCACTGTCCAGCTTTCACATCCATATGAGGTTATTGAAAAGACCATGGCTTGGGTCAGGCATACCTTAGTCTTCAAGTTGACATCTTTGCTCTTTAATGCTTTAAAAAGGGCTTGTGCAGCAGATTTGCCTAGTGCAATATGTCGTCTGATTTTTTGACTGCTGCTTCCGTGAGTGTTGATAGTTGATCCAAGAAGAATGAAGTCCTTGACAACTTCAATCCTTTCTCCATTGATAAGAATGTTGTTTATTGGTCCAGTGGTGAGGATTTTTGTTTTCTTTACATTGAGATGCAAGGAAGGATAGGGGTGTGTAAATTATAAACCCCAAGGCCAATTTTAGGTGCCTGATACTGCCGGGGTTCAGGTCCTAGTGATAAATAGGTGCTTTGTAGATAAAACAGCATGAATCTAACGCCGTGTGGAGTTTGACTCAGCGCCTCCTTCCCCAAGGCTCAGTAATGTCCAACACCAGCACTCAGGCAGCCACACTCTCTGACTCTGGCCACCGGAGACAGCGTAGCTCTTACAAGTAGAAAGCACACCGTCCTATAGAAGGCCAAGTAGGCAGTCACTGGTGCTGTAGGATAAGCACTGGACTGCAAAATCGGTGATTCAAACCCATCAGCCACTTCTTGGAAACCCTGGACACACTGGCTATGAATAGTAACCAACTCGAGGGCACTTTACAACAACAACAGTTGAAAGTTCAGGAGTTTATACAACACTCACCTGCTGCCTCCTCCTCTGGGGTTCAGTAATTCACTGGAACAACTCAGAACTGGGAAATACTAAACTGTGGTTATAGAGCTCTGGAGGAGTCCTGGGGGCTAAGGTGTCACACTGCAAAGTCCTTTGAACTGCAAGGTCAGTGGTTCAAGTTCACCAGCTGCTCTTTGTATAGGGATACAGGGTCGCTATGAGTCAGAATCGACTCCGTGGCACTTAACAACAACAAGTGAAATAATGCAAATCAGGGTCACCCTGAGAAGAGATGGGTGGCAGTGTCTGGGAGGGTATCCAGTACAGGCTTCAGTCTCCTAGCCCCGAAACTCGCAGAGCCTCCAGGGTTGGAGCTCTGGTAGTCAGCCCTGACTGAGCCCTTCTTGCCTACACGTGGTAGGGTAACAATGGCTTTGGAGCCTAGGTGTAGTCACCTCCCAGGTGAGGCTTTGCTCGTCTTGAGCTTTCGTGTAAAGGCTACTTGCAGGGCCATTTCTCAGGCACTAAAGAAAACGGCTACCTTACTTAGGGTTAGTGAGTTTCTTTCCACTAAATTCCATTAAAATAGAGTGGTCCTGTGGTATCTACAAAGAATTGGTCCCAGGCCCCCCACAGATGCCTAGTTCCCTTATATAAAGTGGTAGGTGTAGCATATGTATGTAAACTACACACATCCTTCCTCTTCTTTAATCATCTCTATAACCCTAAGCAGACCTACTGTTGCTGAGTCGAGTCTAACTCATGGTGACCATAGATGGCAGAGCAGAGCTGCCTGGAGGCTTTCCAGCCTCTAAATCTCCGGGGAAGTTCGTGGCTACATCTCTCCCAAAGAGCAGCTCGTGGGTTCCAACAACAGGCTGTACCACTTGTTAGGTGCTGTTGAGGGGAAACACTGGGGTCTTCTTAAATCGTTGTAATACCAATACAATGTAAAGGCTTTAAAATGGGATTAGCATTTTAAGTTTCTTCTTAGCCCTAGAGGGATTCTTTGAGCACTTCTTTAATTGCTGTTTTTTTCTGTATAGTATTTTTGATGGGTGGTTAGTTAAATACATGGAAGCAGAACCCATTAATATAGAGGTATGACTGAAGTTGAAATCTTCCCATTTTGCTTTATTGGTGAGCCACTTCTAGTCACACTATTCAAACAGTCCTACCCAACATGTTGTTAGTGCCATGGAGTTGGTTAGGACTCCTGTGTGGGGTTTCTGAGGATGACTGGTGGGTTTGAACAGCCCAGCTTGCAGTTAGCAGTCCTGTGCTCATCCCGCTTGCCACACCAAGACTTCCTATCTAGTGTTACGGGTGCTCTCTCTGTCTACCCTCTTCTTGTTCTGTGCATCCATCTCCTAGGAACAGGGCCTGGGTTTGGAGGTTTTACCGGCTTGGCTTCTGTGGGTGACTGAACTTGGCTCATCTTTGGAGATGGTAGGTTCTATGGCTGCTCCTTTTAACCCTGTGAGGCTAAGATGCCAATGAGAAATCCAGGAGCCCCTCTGGTGGAAGTTTTCCAGCAGAAGTTGGCATGCAACACCAGGAAACTTAATCGGCATGTGTCTTCATTGCTGGGAAGTTTTTTCCTTATGTCAAACAAGACTCTCCACTTACCATTTAGGCTCGTTTCCTCTTCTGGAATCCTCAGAGGAGATGGAAATTTTGGAAGCACTCCAGCAACTGCTCCCCTTTTAGAAACCTTTGTGGTCAGACAACTCTTCTTGAGAGTAAATAATCTTAGGCCTTTGGGGGTCTTCTTGCGGTCAAATCTCATAGGCCACTTTCTTGCCATTTAGTAATCTTGGTCTTGTCTGGATGCATTCTAGTTTCTCCATGTCCCTGTTGAAATGTGAAACTCAAGGAGCACAGTCCAGCCAGTCCAGTGCTATGTGTGATGCAAACAGAAGAGAGTCTCAGGAGGGAAAATCTTCCAGTCTCCCAGGGGCACTGATAACTTGTGATTATATTCAGGAATTGAAAATCACAGTCTGCAACTATTGTAAAAGATATTTAATTAAAAAAAGAAAAGAAACTTCAACAGCCTTTAAAAATAATAATAACTTGTAAAAAAAAAAAAAAGCTTATACTGAGAAAAAATCCACTAATGGATGACATACAATAGATGTGACTTTGTCCCTAACAAATTCCCAGCCCATTTCCACTGAACCATCTCTACTTGGATGCCCCACAGGGTCTCCTCAGCTGCTCCTGCACAAGTCTAGATCACACCCCTCCTTTGTTCTCTGAGTTAATGACTCCCATATTCCACTCTTCACCCTAACCCTAACCTCCCTGGCATCCCTAATATGGCTGTCCAATCTCCCGTTTCTATCCAAACCCAAAGCTCATTGATGGTGCCTTTCAAGTATGTCTTCAGCCCAGCTTCTCCAGGGCCACAACTTCAGTTTGAGCTCAGAGCTTCCTGAAGAATGTATGAGCTGTGGATGCAGAAAACCTGAGTTTAGGTCCCAGACTTAACTGAACAACCTTCTGTGCTACCTTAAGAAGGAGACTTCTCTCCCACAGCTGTGGAAAGGGAGCAGTGATTCCTTTGTGAGGTCTGAAGTCAGCGGTGTAGACCACTCATGAGGAAGGTGCCCCTGCTGCTGCCAGCCCCTCCAGCCTGCTCCTGGCGCAGCCATCTCTCTGGTACCCAGATTGGATTAACTCACTCCTGGGACTTGAAAGCTTTTGTTTGACTCCTTTTAATCTGCAGAACAGAGTTCAGATTGCTTCCTTTGCAGAAGGCCCCTTGTAAGCAGCTCGAACTTTTTAAGATAATCCGCTGCTTGGAAAGCTATTTTTCTGCAAGGAAAGCATGCCTATCTCCTTTAGGCTAAATGAACTATTCCTTGGGCTGTGACTCTTCTCTCCCTTTCTGCATCCATACCATCTGTGAAGCCCACTTTTCTAGTTGTTCAGCTACGTACTGACTTTGTGATTTTCAGTTCATCATCCCTAGTGCCAGCACCTGGTGTATAGGTGGTGAGTAAGGGCTACAGAGGATATTGTATCTCATACCTACAGCTAGATTTTAATGTTTGTGGGTCATTCAGAGCAGCTTTGGCTGCGGTGCTGTTGAGTTTCCTAGGGTTACCATAACAAAGTACCTAAACTAGATAACTTAGGAGCAGAAATACATTGTCTTGCAGTTCTGGGCCTGAAAGTTCAAAACATCCCTAAGGGAGAACCTGTTTATGCCTCTCTTAGCTTTCAGTGACAGCTGGCAGTCTGTGGTATCCCTAGGCTAATAACTGCATCCCTCCAGGACTGGACCTCTGTGAGATCTAGTCTTCCCATGGCCAGCTTCCCTCTTTGTCTCTCTGTGTTCCTCCTCCTCGTTTGTAAGGATGCTACTCAGCTTGGGTTGTTGCTGTGAGTTGCCAGTGAGTTGACTCCAGCTCAGGGTGCCCTTACAGATAGCGGACAAAGCATTGCTCAGCGCTGTGCCCTCGCCACGATCTCTGAACTTCCGTTGTGGCGACTGTGTCAGTCCCTCTCATCTCGTTGATGGTTTCCTCACTGTCAATGACTCTCTATCAAAGTCTTGTCCTTTTCCCCATGTAAAAAGGAAATAAGACAAAGTCTTCCAAGGGGCATGCCATTTGAACAGTTTGCATTGTTGTTGTTGTGCCGTCAAGTTGGTTCCAGCCAATAGCAAGTCCGTATAGGGTTTCCTAGGAGAGACTGGTGAGCGTGGACCTCCAACCCTGGGGTTCAAACCAACTTTGCAGTCCAGTGCATTAACCCACTGTGCCACCCCAGGACTGGGCCACCCTCCATACCCCTGTGTACCTCATATTATGAACCTCATGATGACATCTGCAAAGACCCGGTTATCAAACAAGGTCACTTTCTTAGCCACAGGGATCAGGGATTCAGCATCTCTCTTTGGAAGACATGATGAATCTATATCAGACACTGCTTGCTTTTCTTCTTGCATTGTCTGTGGGACTGTCTTCAGAGAGATGAAGGTCAATATGGCTTCAGTATGACAAAACAAAGAGTAGTTTACGTCAATTTATTATTTGAACTCTTATTTCGCAATACTCTGTACTTTAAGAAATACATATATGTATCCATCTTCACTTACTAATTGTTTTCAAATAACTTCTTTTTTTATTTTTTATAATGTTAACCTTCAGGGATTCTTACTTCAGGGTAATTCAATAAAGAAATATTTCAGGGAAATTTTTCATACTTCCAACTGAATATTTTAAAACATGAGAGACGGGAGCCATTCACCTGATGAGTGTATCTTGTTTTCTGTTGTTTCTGCAGTAAAGCCGTATGAAAGTTTCATCCATCTGATTATTGCCCTGCCGGTAGCTGTCCTGTTGGTCGTGGGAGGCCTGCTGATAATGCTCTATGTCTGCCATCGACAGAGGTGAGTGTCCGTGAGGCGTGAAGTCTTGTCTTGTGGCTAAGGGGCTTGGGGATGTGAGCCTGAGTCTAGGTTATCTTTTTGAGGACTTTAGAATTTTTGGGAAATCAGAGTGGGACGGTTGTTCTTGTCACACTGGTATTGCTACTTATGTAAAACTTTTCCATCTTGGTATTTGAGTCCAATATAGTAAACAAACTAATGTTACTTAAAAGCTTGTCGTCTGGTGCCATTGCGGGTGCTAACAGCATATTAGCACGTGGACCTGAATATGCATGCTGAGCAGCAGACTGGTAATAAGCAGTAAAAAGCTGCCTCACTCGATTAGAACTCATCAAACTTACGTTATAACGATGCACGTGCATAAAGAAATGTAGAGGTGCGGGATTTGTTGGAGTTTCTTAACCTCCATTTATGCTTTCTGACAGAAACAGCAGCAGACTGGGCAATGGAGTGCTGTACGCCTCGGTGAACCCAGAGTACTTCAGCGCTGCTGACGGTACGTTCACGGCCGCGGGCCCGAGGGAGTTGGGCTAATTTACAGGATGTGGTCTGAATGATTTTGAGGTAGCTTTGGCCTCGTTCTGGATTCATTAACAGCTTTTTTAAAAATAAACTTTTCAACAGTTCACTAAATATGCCAAAAATTCTGGGTCCGTATGAGATGCCTCACAGAAAAACAGGCTTCAGAATCAAAACCAGGCAGCCAGTTGTCTGGTACTTTCCATTAGAACACAGAAAGCTAACATCTAGTTAGAGGACATACCATTAAGTCCTTTATAAAGTTTCAATCAAATATTGAAAGTACCATGGACGCCAGAAGAACAAACCAATCTGTGTTGGAAGAAGTACAGCCAGATGCTCCTCAGAGGCTAGAAGGACCAGACTTCATCGCTCATACTGTGGATGTGTTATCAGGAAGGACTATTTCCTGGAGGAGGACATCATGCTTGGTAAAGTGGAGGGTGAGAGAAAAAGAGGGAAACCCCCAACGAGGTGGATTGGCACAGTGGCAGCAGCAGCGGGCTCAAGTGTAGCAATGGTCATGAGGGTGGCACAGGACCGGGCGGTGTAGTGCACACAGGGTCCCTTTGAGTCAGAACTGACTTGATGACACCTGACAGCAACAGCAACACCTGTTGGCCAGCTCCACTTATTTGAAAAGTTTGGATTTAAGCAAACAAGGAAGACAGCAAAAAGGCATTATTTTCACTGAGCGTGAGTCATATTTTAAGGCAACTTTTGAGACTACCTCACTAAATGACCTTCATTAGTTTTTCCTGGGTTCAGAGCATATAAAAGTGGATGTAATGGGCTTGGCTGCATCAGAACCGACTCAGCGGCACCTAACAACAACAATACACATGGGCCTCACCAGACAGGACACACAGAGATCAAATTGACTGCATCTGTGGAAAGAAACAGTGGAAAAGCTCCATATCATCCGCCAAAACCAGGCCAAGGGCAGACTGTGGAACAGACCATCAATTAGTCACACTCATGTTTGGGCTGAAGCTGAAGAAAATTGAAACACGTTCACGAGAGCCAAAAATATGGCCTTGAACATATTCCACCTAAATTTAGAGATTATCTCAAGAGCAAATTTGATTCATTAGCCTAGTTAAGATTAGCTGTCATTAACTTAGCACTTTGCTAGGGACTTTGTCCCGTTCCATGCTTCATTACAATAAAGGGAGATTTCTTATAAGACTCAAGAGAAGACCCTTGCTGAGGGTCCCATGGCTACTCCAGTCCCTGGCTCGTTCTGCCGCCTCTGAGGCCAGTGCAGTGCCGTCTTTGGGGGAAAGGCTGTGAAGTGCTCAGGGCAGAGCCCACAGATCGGATACGTGTGTGTTTAGGAAAAGCCGTTTTTCCTTCTTGCTTTAGGAGAAGTAGATAAGCCCACCCTTTGTCATTGGTTGCTTCTGACTTGCTGTGACCCTGGCAGGACTCTGTAAGTTCAGCGGTTCTGATCCTCAGAAATCCTACCCAGAGTCACTATGAGCTGAGCGCACGCAACAGCTACAGCATGGCAGAGCAGAGCTGCCCCAGAGGTTTCCTGTGGACCTGCTGGGGGTTCAAACCACCTATCTTACCTTGAGCCACCAGGATCCCTTCAATAGATATGTAGGAACTGTGAATTCAAGCAAGACTAGGTTATTTTCATTGATTATCCTGATCAAACTAGAAAACATGCCGCCAACTTAAAAGTTTAAAGCAGTATGTAAGTGTTTACTCTGGGTTCTTTTGTTGTTAAATGCTGTGGAGTTGTTAAACAATTCTCATGGAATCATGTTTTAAAAGAAAGCCGATTAAAAGCAGCCTCCCATAGATGAGAATTAGGTGGAAAACAATTACTTCATTCTTACATAAAGGTCCCTCGGAAGTTGTGTTTTTAAATGAGAAAATACATCTATACTTCTGTATGTACATAGGGCATAGAAGACATCCAATCCTTACATTAGTTACAGAAACACTTACTGAGAAGCTATTTCTCTGTTGTCAAAAACAGCAAGAAGTTATATACAAATGGGTTCAAAAAATTCATGGAAAAACTGCATTATCTTCTCATTTTATTTTTCCATGAACTCTTTGAAGCCCCTTTCTATGTACAGCTCATATGAGGCCGTTCTGCAGCGTCTGCTTTGCACTGAAGAAACCACAGATGGCTGATGTCTGCCCCGTGACTGGAGTGTCCAGGAGATGCACTAACACAATAAAGTCAGCGTGGTGGAGTATCTGAATGCAAATGTATCTCTGCAGAGATGTTTTGTTCCTCCATTAAAAAAACAAAAAGCAAGTTTATTATAATCCAGTCAACAGGTGGGAACCCTGTCACCTCATCTGAACTGAATTTATTCAGCCTTTTGACAAGCATCATATAGCCAGCTTCCTCAAGGGGTGACAAAATTACATTGCAGTTCAAAAGTGCTTTAAAAAGTCTTTCTCCAAAAGCTAATGTGCATGTCACCATTCTCTGGAGTATCCACATTGGAGTATGCCACTGGCCAGCCAGAACCCCATGAGTTCAAAGCTGAAGGCATTGAAGTGTGGTCTGCTTGCCTCCAAATACAATGTCTCTAATTCAGTCTGTAGGTCAGGAGGTCATAAGTTCCTTTATGGCTCACTGCACATGGTCTTCCATGGAAAGGATTGTCAACATTATAGAAGAGAATCCTGGTGGAGGGGACATCATGAAAGTCTGGAAGGATTCCACCACTGAAGGTGCCTTTACTGGTGTCAAAAAACTGTGAAGACTCAACTCCTAAATTCCTGACTTTAGTTGACATTTCCCACATCTTGGTCTTATGGAATGTTGCTGTTAATTTCCGTCTAGTCAATTCTGACCCGTAGCGACCCTGTATAGGGTTTCTGAGGAGCAGCTGGTGAGCTTGAACCACTGGTCTTGCAGTTCAAATGACTTTGCAGTCCAGCACATTAGCCCACAGCGCCACCCAAGGACTCCGGCCTTATGGAATAGGTTGATTTCATTTTATTTTTCACCCTACCCATTGGATGAATCCTGTGTTTGGTTTTCTTTGTTCTTTTTCCCTGTCTCCTTGTCCGTCCTGCATGCCTACCTAGAACCCTTCACGTATTTGTTTGCTCAAGCCAGACTGCCTCTAACCAGCAGCATAGACTGGAGAGAGGCTGTCATATTCAGGCTTGGCTATTTTCAGGTCCCGCCTCTGTCCCTCACCCCAAAGTTGGGAGGACCCTGGTTCCACAGAGCCCTGACCAAAGTCCTGGGGAATCTCTTCTTCTCATCAGTGTTCTGTGACCACTCCCTTCAGAGTTAGCAGCTCAATGGCTTCTGGACCTCCCTACGTGCCCCAGGGTCTTTGGAAAGACTGAGAAACCCTATGTCTAAACTAGAGCACTCCAGTAGAAATATAATGAGTCACATATGTAACTAAATTTCTTTTAGCTGCTTAAGAAAATAATAGTAAACAGGTGAAATAAATTTCAATAGTAAATACCTTTTATTCACCTCAGTATATCAAAATTTGGTCACAACTCGTAATCAGCATCTAAATTACTGAACTACCTTACATTCTGTGTGTGCATATGTGTGTATACTAAGTCCCTGAAATCTACTCTGTGCTCATCACAATATAACGGTCCTATCTCAAGTGCTCCGGAGTCATATTTGGCTGCCATATTGAAAGTGCAGTCTGTTTTGAAGATTCCAACACGTGTTGTGGATTCCCTCAGAAAGTAGGAGTTCACAACAGACACAAACACACACACACACACACACGAATGCATACACTTCAGACCATTTCCCCAGTTTAAACTAGAAATTTCCCGCTTTCCTGATTTGGGTTTTAGGCTGTTGAGGAAGATGCATAAAATCTAAACCTTCTACATTCCTGCTTGATGATTTCACCCTATGTGAAATTTGCTTTTTTAAAATTACTTTTGTGTATTTTAAATGATGGGAGGAAAAAAAGGATCTGTCGCCTTCTACTCTGTCCAAGATTTCTTTCTTTTTTCCTGGTTCTTCTATGCTATCAAGGAGCCCTGGTGGAGCTGTGGGTTAGGCATGGGGCTGCTAACTGCAGTGTAGGCAGTTCAAACCCACCAGCCACTTGAGGGGGAAAGATGAAGCTGTTTGCTCCCATAAAGATTTACTCTTGGAAACCCTGTATGGGGTTGCTATGAGTCGGAATCAGCTCAGTGACATTGGCTTTGAGTTTTGTTTTTGGTTTTTTGCTATTGTTGTTGTTAAGTGCCGTTGAGTCAGTTCTGACCAATAGAGACCCTGTATAGAGTTTCCAAAGAGCAGCTGGTGAGTTTGAACCGTCTAGTGCGTTAATTCACAGCACCACACCAGGACTCCTATATAGTGTCTAGGGATTCGTGAATATTTGAATTGCTATTATTCAACAGTATAGTTGAAATTTTAGAGCAAGCCATGTGACTGTTTGCTGATATTTTCCTTTGTGGGTTTTAGGAAATGGCATCTTGAACCCTCTGACCCAGCATTCCCACAAAAGCTTGTCTGTCTGCGGCCTGGTCTCCAGACCTGTTTCCAATTCTAGCTCTTTTCCTCTGCAGTGTATGTTCCGGATGAGTGGGAGGTAGCTCGAGAGAAGATCACCATGAGTCGAGAACTTGGGCAGGGATCCTTCGGAATGGTTTATGAAGGAGTTGCCAAGGGAGTAGTTAAAGATGAGCCCGAAACCAGAGTGGCCATTAAAACGGTGAACGAGGCTGCAAGCATGCGGGAAAGAATTGAGTTTCTCAATGAGGCTTCGGTGATGAAGGAGTTCAATTGTCACCATGTGGTAAGGGAGGCCCCTGAAAATCTAAACTCTGACGTAGGGAAGACACTGCCCAGAACTTGTAGTGTGCCCCGCACCTCCCTTGCAGCTTGGCATACCACCGTCTCTCTTGTGTCCCTTCAGTATTGCCTGTGTACTCGATGAGTCTGCATGGGTTGCAATTCATGGCCATTGGGGCAGAGGATGGCATGGGTAGCCTTCACCTTCTGAGTCCTTCGTTTTGCTTCCTCCTAGGTGCGGTTGTTGGGTGTGGTGTCCCAGGGCCAGCCCACACTGGTCATCATGGAGCTGATGACACGGGGAGATCTCAAAAGCTATCTCCGGTCCCTGAGGCCAGAAATCGAGGTCAGTTTTTATTTTAACCAACTTTGCGTGTGTTCGCTTTCCTGTTTGGTTTCATTTAGAACTCTGTTCCAGGAGAATGTCATGACTGTAAATCAAGTTACTGTTCAGCTTAAAGGTTTTTGCTGTGTGCTTAATTACTGCATGACAGAGGGATTTCCCAACTGGAGAGAGTCCCTGATCTCCTACACGAAGTGCTCACTGTCACTCAAACACTCTTTGACATAAGCCACGCCTTTGATATTGCAGCCCCTCCATCCCAAGCTGGGCACACCAGTCTTTCTTTGTCCAGTGTTCAGCTCCCAGGACCCCTGGGTCAGGAACAGCCGAGTCCTCTCTGACTTCGCAGCACGCTTCACTCGTGTCTGGCGCTTATTCTTTCTAGTCGTGGCTCTCTGTGTACATTCCCCGTCTGCTCCATTTTGTTCAGCTGTTCATCCCACACACAACATGCACTTCAGGGCCATAGTTATAGCAGGAATTCTTTCCATGAATGTTTGTTAAAATCAAATGTTAGCTTGGTTTCATCCTTGCCCTTAATTCTTGGCTGTTGCTAGGAAATTTCTGGAATGATTCCCCGTCCAGCTCTGCACATAAAACAGCTGTTTATTCACAAGCAGGTCCTTCCTCCCCCGTGCACACTCGCAAACACACAAACTATTTCCTCGCACTGGCATCCAGGAAGCTTGGACTTTCAAAGGCTGCATCCACATTTCAAGCTCCATCCCAAGTCCATGTCTTGTTTGCACATTCAAGTAAGTGATAATCTCCTGACTTTCACCTTCTCTGCTTAGTCCAGTAAAAGGGGCAGCTTGAGGTGTGAGTTCTAAATCTAGATCTACGCGTGCCCAGTGTAAATTTTATCAGTCCACTTCAGTAGTATAACCCTACAAGTCAGCTTATTAATAGATGGAGGCATGGCTTGTATTGAATTCAAAGAACAAACAGGTAGATAAATGCTTAGCATCGGTACCAGCAACAACGCGCTTCTCATTTGGTTGGCTCAGTGGCACTGAAGTGACACTCACTTTGACACTGATTTTGCTGCTTTTTGAATGAGCATATTGTCTGCTTACTTCCTCAAGAAGCTGTAACTCCTCTTTCTCTACCCTCTTAAGTGTGTGTTTCATTTCTCTGTTTTTAGGGAACTCTGTTTTTCTCTTTAAGTGTACAATTTAAGCCCCTCCCAAATAGCACATCCTTAATGCTACTTGTGAGTAGCTGTTCATACGTGGGTTTTTAACATGAGCAGATGATGTTTGTAGTTCTATGCAGGCTACAAGGCGCTGAGGGGAAGTCTCATAATCTCCCCTTCTCTGCTCTGCTCTCAGTGGTCCATGCCCTCTTCCCCCCGAATTCCTGCCCTTTCCTGGCTCATATAGTAATTCACAAGCCAATGTGGAAGAGAAAAGCTATATGGATAGGTGTTAGGCACGGTGGTGTGCATCTGATCGGTGCCAAACCGAGAGACCTCAGAGACGTGTGAAGCACTCACTCCCTCCTGCCCCGACTTCAGGTACAGAACACAAATACAGACAACTTAGCCTTCACCCTGGCTCTGCCACCAACTGCCTTTGTCCTTTGGCAGCCAGGCCAGGTTTCTGGGCCTCCGTTTCTTCATTCATAAAATAAGGGGCTCAGCCCCTGAATTCATATCAAAAGCTCACTTTTAAATTAGTCAGAAAGTAACTATGTCTACCTCATGCCAAGTACAAAAACAGGTGTAGTTGAGCCACCCTGTGTTGTGATGATTCAGGAGACCCTGGCCTCCTTCAGTGGATACTGAAACGTGTCTATAAGAATGGCAGTAACACAGCAGAACGTGAAAACAGCAGCCCTCTCACTGCTTACGGGAAAGCTCCCGTCTTCGCTCCAGCTTTTTATATTCATTATGAAGGACAGGAGCCCCGGTGTGGCGCTGTGGGGTAATACGCCAGACTGCAAATGTAAGGTCGGCAGTTCAAGCTCACCAGCTGCTCCTTGTAAACCCTATTCAGGGTCACTATGGGTCAGAACCGACTTGACGGCACTTCACAACTGCAGTGAAAGACAAGTTCATAGTTAAACTGCCGGTGTTCAAGGATAATGGGCACATGCTAAGATTCCATCTGCAAACCTCCGAGCATTCGGCACACTGAGAAACCTTGACAAGGTTAACAGGAAATGTTAGGTCCTGGGGGTGGGGAAAGGTCCGAGGTCAAACAAAGTGGTGGTCTGAGCTACTTCACAGATGTGATGCCAGACACTAAACCAGAATTAAAAAGGAGCGGGAGAGAGTTGCTACGGAGCTTGTGTGTGTCAGAACACAACTATGCTCCACAGGCTTTTCCGTGGCTCAGTTTTCAGATTCAGATTTTCCTTCAAAGTCATCTTTGAGTAGACTCGAACCTCCGCCTTTCAGATAAACAGCTGAGGATGGTAAGCACTTGCACTGCCCAGGGATTCAACTCACTGATAAGTATTTGAAATCACCAGAGTCCTGATATCCTCTTCCGGACTAAAAGATATGCCAAGTTCCAAGACCCAGCCTAGTAGGAGGATAGTTGTTAGGCTGCTTCCAGAAGCTAGCTGCCAGTGAAAACGAGCACCTTCCTGGGCAATGACCCCTGAGCATGGACTCGAGACAAGGCACCATTGGGTGCCATGTGACCCCACATAGAAGGAGCCATTGGGCACTCTCTATTACGTGGTGGTGCCATGTGATCCCACATAGAAGAGCCCAGGTCAGAGTGCAGGCAGTCCCACCCGATGGCCCTGAACATTCTTCTGGGGTTTACAGGGTTGGGGTTAGGAAAGGGGGTACATCAGGGTGTCAGAGGGTCCTGCCAGTGCTGTATATACAAAGTCATAAACGATTTCTTTCATTATTTGGATATGATTCTTCACAAGTAGATTGATCACTTCTGCCAAGAGGGACTGCTTATCCGTAATCTTCTTCCTCAGAGGTCTTAAAAACTGTCAAGTGCTTATTTTCGTTAGGGACCTCGAGGAAATAGTAATCCAAGAAATGCCCATTGCAAGCTTAAATTTTTTTTTTAAAAAAAACCTCTCTGTATTTGTATATTTTCGAAGAGAGCTGAAAAGAAAGAATATGAAATAATTTATTACAGTGCTCATATGACAGTAAGTCAAAATGTTTTACTACTAGCGTTGTACTTCATACATGCACAGATTTATTCCAAACAAAACTTCAACATGGCTCTTCAACAGAATACACTTGTTTTAACTCATTATGGTACCTTAAAAAAAAAAAAGAAAAGATACTTTTGTGCCTTGGAAAATAATGATTTTGAGATCAAGGTTATTATCAAATTTAAAAAAAACTCAAGCGATATTTTCCCAAATCACTGAAGCTTTGCGACAAGTTCACTGGAGTGCAGTTTTTAGATGGACCAAGGAAGGACAGCAGTGAGTCAAGGGAGGGAAGGCTATCAACCTCAATGAATGAAGAAACTGTTGCTGAAGTCCAGATACTGATGGAAGCCCAGAGACTGGCCAGTGATGTCAGAGCTGTTAACCTTGGGATCTCACACGGCTCAGCCAGAGAGTTGAACAAAGATCAGCAGCTCAGAGATCCAGTCTTCCATCATCTGTGAAGCAAGTCTGAAGCTAATGGAGACAATTTTATGGACTGAATAGTAACCAGGATGAGTGCTGGATTTACCAATATTACCCAGAGAACAGTCAAGACGGTGACTTCTGTTGAGATGGCTGGACCAGTTAAATTCAAGGCCGAGGGAATTCAAGGCTCTAGAGTCCCCGTCATGACAATGTTCCAGCTCTTCTTTGAGGGTAGCAAGGTTGGCCTACAAGAATTTCATTAGAAAACCGAACGTCATCTACCCTAGAGCTCTGAGCTTGCCCCTTCAGACTGGTTTTTGTTCCCCAAACTCAAAGAATATTTAAAGGGAACCCAGAGTGATTCGTTAGGGGATCCCACAACTGCTGTTTTGATGGGATGTAAAGCCAAAAGTGCAGAATTCTTCCAAGATTGGTTAGTAAGACAAAGACACTGCTTTCAGAAGTGTATAGACCTAGATAGACGATAGGTCAAGAACAAGTTTCCCATTTTTTTATATTTGTGTGTAAGCATAGCAAGAATTGTAAGATTGGTGTTGGACCAGGCAGTGTTTCGTTCTGCTGTGCATATGATCACTATGAGTCGGTACTGACTCGGCAACACTTAACAACAACAACAACAGCATGAATTTATAGCAACATTTTTTCACTTACCATCATATAGGAAATAAAACAAACAGGTCCAAATAAAATACACAGGAAACATGTTTGATTATTTCCATACAGTTTGGTATGGTGCTTTAGGATGAGCTGATCACAAGGTCAGTGGTTCTAACCTACAAGCTGCTCCTGGGAAACCCTGTTCAGGGTCACTGTGAATTAGAACCGACTCGACAGCACTTAACAACAACAACAATAAAGTGTTTCTCCCTCTGTTTATGTGGACTTAGAGGGGAAAGAACATAAAGTCTAATAAAATTTAGAATAACCAAGAGACCTTAATATCAAAAACTCCTTGTTTCAATTTAAATCATTTTGCCCTACCCAAAATCGAAAATCACAGTTCCAAGGAATGCCAATTGGTGTTTGTCTCTGCCGCTCTGTGTGATGTGGTCAGGAACAAGCACATGACTTCACCACTAAGCAGATAATGAGGTCTTCATACTAATATGTTCTTTCTGAGCAAGTTCTGGTATCTGAGCTGAATAACTGATGATGTTCAGACCGAGCAAAGATGGTTTTATTGATCCTGAAAGAACTTGAGATAGAAAAATCCTTAAATTCTCATGTAAAAACTATTTTTTTTTTTTTTTTTTTAATTTCCAACAGAATAACCCAGTGCTGGCCCCTCCAAGCCTCAGCAAGATGATCCAGATGGCAGGTGAGATCGCAGATGGTATGGCTTACCTCAACGCCAACAAGTTCGTGCACAGGGACTTGGCTGCCCGGAACTGCATGGTGGCTGAAGATTTCACTGTCAAA
This sequence comes from Chrysochloris asiatica, assembly GCF_000296735.1. Taxonomy (NCBI): domain Eukaryota; kingdom Metazoa; phylum Chordata; class Mammalia; order Afrosoricida; family Chrysochloridae; genus Chrysochloris; species Chrysochloris asiatica. The sequence continues at coordinate 8,277,429 of NW_006408666.1, read as the reverse complement.
ATCGGAGGTGTGTCTTAGCTTTCCAGGTCCCTGCATGTGGGTTGGTGCTACCCCGGCCCTGAATAGGGTTTTGATGAATTCCTTGAGTGCAGAGACTTTGTCTCGGAAATCATGTGACTCTCTCCTGACCGCACATTGAAGCATTCCAAGTTGTGGACAAGGATGAGTTTGGGCTGTGGGCTCTGAGGGTTCTACTCCAGGCTCCTCTGAGACACCTCTTGGTAGAACAGTTGTGAACATTCGTTATATACAGAAGTAATCAAAACAATGCCCTTAGGTGATTTGGAAATAAAAGATGCCACCTAAACTGCCAGCCTTCCACCAAGGTTCCTAGCTTACGGGAAGCATTGTCCGTACCCAGGAGCCCATGACTTTTCTAAGAAGTCAAGGACCCTAGTATGAAATCCTTGCACAGTGCAGATAGTGACAGGGTCAGGGTCACTGGGTTGAACACCCATGGCTGGTCAAACTCAAAGTCCTCAAAAATAAAGGGGTGTGTGATTGCATTTGATTCTGCCTTTAGGTCGGTACTCTGTTCTTTTTGTTTGCCTAATAAAAACATTGGCAGCATCAGGGCCAGATGGGAATCACCAGCTTTTACGAGGATCCTCATCATCTCAGTATGCTTAGTGGTTCTGACGAAGACCACATTTTCATTCTGAGAAACTTCTGGGAAAACACTGCATGCTAAGAAACCCATTTAAAATGAACTGCTGTATCTAGCTCTTGAGCTGTTTGTTCTGGAATTGTTCACTTTCCTTTAGCAATATTGTTTTTCCTTTAGTCATAATTTTGAACTGATTGTTTGATCACTGTAGTGAACCATGAGTATCCTTTCAAGCATGACTTCATAGGCAGAGGTGAATGCCCTTACCTTAGATTTGTAGAAGCTCCAAGTATTGAGAAGAGGCCATCACTAAATGGTCAGCAGTTACTCATTCAGGACCCACAGGTGACCCTCAGAGTTGTCACTCTATGTGCCCCTTGAAGCCACCTTGACAAATGGAAGAATCCCAGGGCAGTGCAAGGGGACAGGAGAGGCCGGCCTGCCCCAGTGTCTCCAGGGAAGTCCCGCTCTCTGCCACCTGCCACTTTCCCCACCCCTCTCACTTCTCCTGGGGTATCCTGATTGTTTCACCTTGCCCTGCACAGAGGAAAAAGCTGAAGCTTAGGGGTCAGGTGGGCCTAGACTTGAACTCCTGGACTTCCCAGGGCAAGTGGACTAGAAAGGACTCACACTGTAAAGCCTGGGCCAGAAAGAGACTGGAGATGGAGACTGAGGACTGGACCGCTTGTCATGTGACACCCACTCAGCAACAACTGTGTTTGCTCTCTATGTGGCACAGGTGTAGAGTGACACTGTCGTTGTAGTTGTGAGTTTACTTCTAGACTTTTCGATTTTTCATGGTGTTTGGATGAGACTGGTTTTCTCCAGGATCTCTCTTTCCGTCTTTGTGCAAGTCAAATCCTCTTGTTTACGTGTCACTGGGTGAATTCTAAGCTAAAACGTCTTCAGTGAAGTTCACCACTGTTCTCCCAGTGTTCAGGAATTACACATGGTGGAGGTGTGTGCCGAGTCGCTTCCTTCCGACTCATAGCGACCCTGCACAGGGGTTCCGAGGCTGTGAATCTTTACGGGAGTAGAAGCCCTCATTTTTCTTCCATGGAACAGCTGGCAGTTTCAAACTGCTGGCCTTGAGGTTAGCAGCCCGACTTGTAATCACTATACTACCAGAATCCTTGACAAATAAGACAAGTCGTTTTCCTGAAGGCAGTTTTATTGCCCTTTCCATAGTACAAGTAAGTTAGATTGGTTAATATCCATGGACCCTTGTTACTTAATGCTTGCTTTTGTCACCTCACCTCTTTGTGAGATAGTTAAGAGACAAGAATAAATGTTTTAAAAGGGGAGCAGTCCTCTCTCCCATTAGAGAGACCATGTAAGAAACAGTTGTACAATTGAGTAGACAATCAAAATCTGGCAAAGAAGCAATAATTTGGGATTGTAAGACAAGCCGGCCATCTTTTATACCAAACATCTTCTTGTTAAGTGCTGCCGATTGGGTTCCGACCCATAGTGAGCCTGCATAGGGCTTCCGAGGAGCAGCTGGTGAGCTTGAAGAGCAACCTTGTAGTTCAAACGGCTTTGCAGTTCAGCACATTAACCCGCAGTGCCACACCAGGCCTCCAATACTTAGACACATCAAAAATGGAAGACATTTTCAGAAAGGTCTGGAAATACTATGTTGAAAACCTACTTGAGTAATAGCTTTGGAGGCCAGGTAAACAGCATCTCGTAGACTTATTTCTGTGAGGGATAGTTGCTCGCAATATTTCCCCCTTGTTAAGCATTGGAATGACTTTCTTTGCTCTGACGATGAAGTAGCACTCCCAAGTGAATGAGCCAACACTCTCCTGTGAATGTTACCAGAGTTTTAAACCAAGAATTAATCACTAGTCTTTCTCTCACCAATGAGTTTTCCATTTTCTTGAAACTTCTTCCTAGTAAACCCCTGTGATCATCCTGTGTCCTTTGAGAAAATCTACGGAGTCCTGGTGTGGTGCTGTCTGTTAATGCGCCAGACTGTAAAGCCATTTGAACTACAAGGCCGGTGGTTCAAGTTCACCAGCTGCTCCTCAGAAACCCTCCTGAATAGGTCAGAACCGACTCAATGGCACTTAACAACAACAACAGCATGGAGTCCCCAAAACACAAATGCCATAACGTTCTGAACTCCCCTTTCTGCCTTGAATTTAACTGCCCATCAGACCCTTTTGGAAGCGTGTTTTGATTGGACCTTTTGTTTAAAGGGCACCCTTATCAAGACTTAGGAGTCCTGGTGTGGTGCTGTGGGTTAATGTGCCAGACTGCAAAGCCGTTTGAACTGCCAGGTCGGTGGTTCAAGCTCACCAGCTGCTCCTTGGAAACACTATACAGGATCGCTATGGGTTGGAACCGACTTCGTGGCATTTAACAACAACAAACAACAAGACTAAGTGTGTCACTGAGTGTATTAGTGATAGAACTTATCTAAAAAGCTGTTTAAATAGTTTTGTTTGGACTAAACTGAGCATCTATGAACTGAAACCGTACTAGCAATACCTGGTTACTTACCCTTGTGTTTTCCTGATCAGTGCCAGGAATTGCACTTTAAATGCACAGGATCAATTGAAATGTATCAAGTAACCAACTCATTCAAAGAGTCAGGTTAGAAATGTATGCAGATTAAGCAGTGATTACTTGGTGCTTGCATGCCATGTAGGTATTACCACCTTAAACATTGCAAACACTAACACTCAGCTTCCTGAAGGTATGTAGTTCTTGCCCTGGAATGTCAGGTGAGTGACCTTCTGCCGTGGTATGGTGACGTTGCATCTCTGTGTCTCCCCAGGAACTGTTAAGCAGAGTAACTCTGATGCCTTCTGTCCCCCTTACAGACTTCGGTATGACGAGAGACATCTATGAGACGGACTATTACCGGAAAGGAGGGAAGGGTCTACTGCCTGTGCGCTGGATGTCTCCCGAGTCGCTGAAGGATGGCGTCTTCACCACTCATTCCGACGTCTGGTAATGCTAGAGGTTCCCTGCTGCACAAGCCCATCACCCTCTAGCGGCCACAAATCCCAGTGGTTCAGTCTCTGTGTCTCTCTTCTTTCCCATTTCCCGTGGTCACTAAGTGTATGCGGGTCACCCTCCTTCGTCCTTGAAGTATACCCCTGTAGCCAGTGGCTAGCTAAGGACATAGTACATTCGGGGGCCTCTTCTGAGCCCTCTGTGGCGTGGCACTTAACAACAACAATGACTGGGAGAAATTTTGATCCCTCTAATTCCTTGTTATTGTTAAGAATCATGGAGTCGGTTCCGACTCATAGTAACCACCTTGTGTAGGGTTTCTGAGGAGCGGCTGGTGAGCTTGAACCACTGACCAACTTTGCAGTCCAGCGCATTAACCTGCAGCCCCGCAGCAGGCCTCCTCTGCTTACTAAGTAGCTGGAAACCATTGAACGAGAACACCAAGTCACATTCCCAGAACCCCACATTCCTCTCCGCTCACCTGCTCTCCCTTTGCCTCTCCATCATGAAAGAGACTCCAGGTGTGTGAACTTAGCTGCCGTCCATGTTTTAACCTTTAGATTACAGACAGTCCTTTCTTTAGACCTAAAGCTTAGGCGTCCTGACTATTGGGTCCACCTGTTGTTTGTCCTCTGTCAGTGGACATCACAGTTGTTGGCCTAGGTTGGTGGTTGTTGTTATTAAGTGCCGTTGAGTCGGTTCCAACCCATAGCGACCCTGTGTAGGGTTTCCGAGGAGTGCGTGATGAGCTTGAACCACTGACCTTGCAGTTTAAACGACTTTGCAGTCTGGTGAATTAACCCACAGCGCCACACCAGGACTCTGGCCTAGGGTGGTAGGGGGAGCAAAATCTCTCTATTAATAATCAAAAGGCCTTGGGGTAGAAGTTCATTTGCTGAGGAAGCAGAAGATTCTAAATAGTTTGTTTGTTGCCATTTCTCTGCAACTTTATGGGGAGGAAGTCAGGTTCTTGGCAGACAAAGGGTCTGGCACATCTACCTTCTAGGATGTCAGCTAGCTTCTTGCCTTTCCTCTTGATCCCATTGCTGATGTCTTCCAGAGATGGTAGTTGTTTACTCCAACTGTCTGGATGACCACATAGAGTAACTATTTAAATAGTGACTGACATCATTTCTTTAACCTCATGAACTTTTCACAGTTCAAGGCCTTGGGTCTTATTTTGAATACAGGTGCAAATTGCAAGTAGAGTTTAAATATGACTGGGCAAAACGTGGCTGCTTGTCCCTCTCTAGTAGATCTGTTTTGCAGTCAGCCTGCCCAAGTTGGTTCTCTTCTCACTGTCAAGTCCAGAAACACTGCGCCTGCCGTTTTCAGTGACAGAGAACAAGGAAAAGTGGCCAGGATGGATGTGTGCCCACAGCTGTTTATTCTAGGCTTTGTCCCTCCAAAAGGTTTGAAGTCACGTTATGGCACAATGAAGTAAAAATCGGTAAGAGCCAGGAACACAGAGGTAGGGTAGGAAGATCAAACTAGAACTGTAAATATCTCACAGGCTCATTCTACCAAGTTGCTACAAACAGCAACAGGGGGACATACAGGTGTTTAGCACTATGTCACAGTAAGGAGCCAATAAGAAGAAACGCGTCAACAAGGTGACTGGGGCCCATTCTGTCATTGAGGCACTGACCGAGTTGTTCATTGTTCCTAACTTTTGAGGCTAATTTAGGTGTAGAAGGGCAGGATCTGCAGCACACAGACAGTTTCTACCATCTCAGCACTATAGCAAAGCTGTCCTCTTGAAAGAATAAAAATTGTTACATAAAATAGCAATTATTTCTAAAACAATTATTCCTAAGTAGTTAAAGCCTAGCAATAAATCATACCGATCATTTTGTTGGACCTGGTAGAAGAAGCCTGTTTTGGGATTAGAAAGTCTCTCTGAGGCCAGGCCCCGTCCCTGCAGCTATAGTTAAGGAGCCGCATTTCACTCCCTCACATAGCCGTCCAAACCCTCAAGACACCGTATCTTTAGCAAGTCTTCCTGAGATTAGCTGAAGCTCATCCCTTGTCTCTGAGGCAGAACTGCACACTGCGCTGTTTTGGGTGAGACAGACTGTCAGGTCACCCAAGGACATGGCCTCTGTTCTCTGCGCTGCAACATCTCCCGAATGTCCCGCGGCCACTTGAATGGCTCCCCAGACCTGTGTGTGTGGGTCTGTGTGTGTTTGCTGCTGTCACTGCTCCTTACAGCACCACCTCCTCCTAAAATGACCCATCCAGGCCCGGAAGGAAGCGGCTGTGCTGCTCTTCCTGGGTGCTGTCCAGCTGGTACTGACCCATAGGGACCCAGTAGGGTGTAATCGTGGTGGAAGCAGAAAGCTCTGGCTATCGGCAAACCCAGGAAATATAGGGACTGACTCAAGCCATTAAGAAGATTCAAACCAAAACAACCGAGTGTTCTTGATTTAAAGAGCCCTCACAGGGAGACATTAGCTAATGTTTCAATAGTACATCTGTTCATGAAATTTCATCTGAAGGTACTAATAAAATGTCCATGCTTTAAAGACCATGGGAGTGTTACCTATTTTTCGATGCCTAGCTGACTTCTCTGGGGTTGGTTACTCCATCTGTAAAGTCCTGTTTGTTTAGGGACCTGCATTCCCTTCCAGTTCTAAATGGTTCCTTGTGGCAACTGGTGGTGGCAGAGAGGCACCTTGGTCTTAGGTGTAGATGCTTGCCTCCGTGGCTTGGGGCACAAAGACGACTGGACCCCCAGACATCTTGAGCTCCTGTGGGTGACCACAAGGTCCAGACTTAAGTAGACCGTACTGACAGGCGATACTGACCACAGGCAAGAGTTGCATGGGGAGAGCTTTGGAGGGGAGACCGGCCTATTGCCTCCTGTCTGTTTCATGCATGGAGTGTTGAGACGCTAGTGTAGACCAGGCTCAGAGCTCAACATGCACAAGACACAGGAATGGCTGGAGACAGGGCTTCTGTAAGTGGGGGTGCAGTCCTGTGGAGAGGGAGTGACCCTGAAATGGTGGCATTCTGGAAGCTTCACAAACGTGATGATGTCATATGGAAAAGTAGGGCAGGGACTCCTGGTGTCCGGCAAGCTGGGAGAGACAGCGTGTGACATGCTTGCTGCCTGAGAGGCACCTGAGACCTCCTTGGAACTTGGTAGAAGACAGGCCCTTGGGGACTGTGCTGACTATGTGGGGTTAATTCTGTAGCTTGTAAAAGGCTTTTAAGGGTTAAAAACAGTGACCAATGTGTTTGGAGAAGTTCACTAGTTACTAAGTGTAAAAATATGTTGACTAAGATATATTGGAGCCAAAACATAGAAATTCTGTAGACCAGTTGAGGAGGCCCACCTGAGTCACCAGACCTAAGGGAGGACTCAGGAAATTAGAGGTAGGGTTCTATCCTGATGGGTCTCCATGGGGACCAGGGGAAAGAGAAGAGGTGTGGACCCCCTAAAGCTACCGCTCTTGTAGAATGCTGCATTCACTACAGTGGAAGCAGGATGAAAAACAGGGCTGCAAAGATCAGCTTGAGGCTTGTTGAGTTTGTAACCTGGGGACTCCTGGTGTGGCACTGTAGGATCAGCACTGGACTGTTCACCACAAGGTCGGAAGTTCAAACCCACCAGCCACTCATTTGGAACCCTCTACAGGGTTGCTGTGAAGGAGCTCTGGTAGCGTAGTGGTTACGAATCGGGCTGCGAACCTTAAGGTCAGCGGTTCGAAACTACCAGCTGCTCCGCGGGAGAAAGATGAGGCTTTCTACTCCCGTAAGGATTTACACCCTCGGAAACCCTGTACAGGGTCGCTATGGGTCGGAACCGACTCGACGGCACTTAACAACAACAACAACAGGGTTTCTGTGAGTCAGAACCGACTCAATAGCACTTAGCAACAACAACATGTACCTATAAGTACATAGATATCTATAGCCTAGAGTGTCCCACCAGGCCTCCTGGGGGTCTGCATTGTGTTACTCTTCAGATAAAACAAGTTTAGGAGGTCGTGCCCTCCTGGTTAAATGTCGGGAGCCCTGAACTCAGTGTACCCTGGCAACAAACCAAGGAGTAGGAACTGAGCATCATTTTCCCAGCTGTGCAAGGAAAGCTGTATTTACAGGAAACAGCACGTATTGCACATTTAGCTCAGCACCTGGTGAGTGGTCTCAGGTTAGAAAGGGCTGGGTGGGGGCAGACTGCAGCCTCTCCATCCCTCCCCATTTGCTCACTCTCTTCTCTCTGTGTAGGTCCTTCGGGGTGGTCCTCTGGGAGATCGCCACACTGGCTGAGCAACCATACCAGGGTCTGTCCAACGAGCAAGTCCTTCGCTTTGTCATGGAAGGTGGCCTTCTGGACAAGCCGGACAACTGCCCAGATATGCTGTACGTATCTCCTGGGTCCCTCAGCTCCCTCGGCTCCTCTTTCTCTCGGAACTGGGAGGAAATTCAATTGCAGGGACTGGGTTGGTTGGAAGCAGTTTAAAAGAGGGTTTATCTTGAGGCAGGAAACAAGTACCATAGTCCCTACTCAGTCTTTCAGTTCGATTTGCAGTTTGCACTGTGTTTTCTCAGGCCAGATGCTGCACTTAAGTCGATCTCAGGAAACTTTCTAGCCTTCAGCAGGTCTGAAGGAACGACCACAGTTGATGCACATACGGCTTTATGGTCTGGAATCCTTCATGGTCTGAGCAGGATAAACCTCAGAGCTCTCTGCATGACAAAGCCAGCAGACTGTCACCTCTGTGGTATCCACCAGGGTTCCTTTCTGTGAAATGTACCAAAGTCCAGATGAGTGTAGACCTGCAACATGATGTAGCTGACCTCCCTGCAGATATGTTTCCCTAGCACACACAGCCTCAGACTCTGGGAATCTGTTACTTCAGACCACTAGGTTTTGAAGGAAACCCTGAAATTTGTCAGAGTGAGAGTGTGCATGAGGCCTCGTGGGTGAACCTCTCCCATCTGGAGGCCCTTCTCTGCTGTCACGACTGTGCTTGGCTTTCTGTGTCAGAGGAGAGGTGTGGTGGCGCTCTGTGTTAGGGTTCTCATGTGCACAGCAGAGATGGTTGCAGCTAGTGTTTTTAGTGTGAAATGAGTGATAGTTTACATGGGAGAACATTGGTTTTACACTCAACATTTCATTGCAATGATTATAATCCCCTCCATGCATCATAATTCAACAGTATTTGCTTCTATTCCCTCTGTTTTCTTTTGGGGTTTTTTGGATGTACACAAGAACACTCAAGAATATATCGCAAAGGGTACATTCTGTAAACCTGCCTCCTGGCCGCCAGCACACAGCCTTTCTTTTTCCATGAGTCTGGAGTCCTCAGTTGCTCCCTCTCTCCATGTCCTCATCTCTGCCTCCATCTCTGGTGTCGCTGCTTCTCTGGATAGGGTCCCACATTCTGCTCGTGCTCTTCTCCCTTGATGGTCCTAGGGTCCTCGGTCCCCAGACTGTAAACGTTAACCACTTCCCTGTTTTATGTTACAAAATTTCTACTTTTACAGTTGTGACAGTCGCAATTAGTCCTAACAGTTCCTGACCTTGTGGCTTGCAGTCTGGTGCTGATCCGACAGCGCCACACCAGGAGCCCATTAGCTACTTATTAAAGAGTAATTGCCCCAAAACTTGACCCCTCAAAACAGCAATAAACATTGGTTATTTTGCTGAGTGCTTGTGGGTCAGGAACCCAGGAGGTTCTGGCTCCAGGTTTCTCTGAGGTTCAGTCTTTTGAGGACACAGCCATTGGAAGGCTTAGTGGGGCCCATTCGTAGGCTGGTACACACACATGGCTGTGACCTCAGAGGCCTTGGGTCCTCTATGAACCTCCCCTGAACTCCGACGAAATGTCCTTGTGATATGGCAGGTATCTTTCCCCAGAGCAGGGTAGGGCACACTTTCTGTCAGAGACCTAATAGTAAACAGTAGCTGATCTGCATGTCACACTGTCTCTGCTGCAGCTACATAGCTCTGCTCCTGTAACGTAAAAACAGCCGGAGATACTGCGTAACAAGCATGGCTGGCCTCCAATATACCAAAGTTTTAATTTTAGCTCATGAAATATTCTTATTGTGATTCCAACCATCCCCACAACTTTTTACAGATGTAAAAAGCATTCTTAGCTCACAGACCTTCCAAAGGCAAGTCTGAAGAGTAAAACCGAGATGTGAAAAGAACCCATGTCCTCAAGTTAGTGGCCCGAGAATAGAGCCGAAACTGCAGCATCATTTAGGAACTAACCGTGGCTGCTGCCTCGTCTTGTGGGTCACCTAGGTCAGGCCTGTTCCATGTGTGAATAGCAGGAGGTGAAACCACTGGGGGTCTTGAGAACTGGCGCTCACGTCCACACCCCGTTTCCCTCACACGGCTGTCTGCTCACTACTTTGAACTTTGCAACCACTGTATGTTCATAAGCCTGTTTAAACTCTTCTTTAAAGTGAAAATATAAGTAATGTAACATGAAGTCTGTTGCCCACTGGATGTGCACAAAGGTTTGTGATGCCAGAATAGATGCGGGTCGGTGGCATTTGGGCCTTTGCTCCAGGCTGTGGGCTGCAGGGGAGTGGTGTAGGGCAGGGCTGTCTGTGTGCTTCCTGTCAGCATGATAGCCATTCTTTCTCACAGACAGCATCTCTGAGGCACTGGTGAGGCTTGTGAAGTTGACCCCGCCCACATGTGACTGGTATTGGGTATTCATTGAATACCCACCTGCCCTGGGAAAGCAGGGCACTTCCTCTTTCCGACAGAACGGCATGACATTCATGTGGAAAGGTTATTCTTGGATATTACATGTTTAATTCAGGAGGTATTTCTGCTTTGCCATCCAGAGCCCCCTAGCAAATTGCTTTCCCTTATAAGTAAAGGAAAAGGAGCTCTGGTAGCGTAGTGGTTACGAATCGGGCTGCGAACCTTAAGGTCAGCAGTTTGAAACTACCAGCTGCTCCGCAGGAGAAAGATGAGGCTTTCTACTCCCGTAAAGATTTACACCCTCGGAAACCCTGTACAGAGTCGCTATGGGTCGGAACTGACTCGACGGCACTTAACAACAACAATAAGAAAAGGATGCCCTGAACACCGGTGGTGCAGTGCTTAAGTACTTGGCTGCTAACCAAAAGGTTGGTGGTTCGAGCACATCAGTGACTCACTGGGAGGAAGTGGTGGCAATCTGATTCTGGACGGACAGCAGCCTCCGAACCCTTGGGGCGGCTTCCTCTATCTGGGAGATGGAATAAACTCCGTGGTGGTGTGTTTGGATCGGGTTAGAAAAAAGCCCAAAGGGACGGGAGGCAGGTGGCTTCATGGGGAGTGTCTAATGGTCCTGAGTGTATCTGTGAGCTGTTTCTCCTTGTTGCTAAGTGCCTTCGAGTCGGATCTGACTCATAGTGGCCCTTCGTAGGGTTTCCATGGAGCAGCTGGTGGCTTGAATCCACCTTGGGATTAGCAGTTAAGTGCTTATTCTACAGCTGTGCTGATCTTACAGCTATGCATCAGTGAACTTAGGTAAGGAAAATGCACTCTGGGAAAAAGAGGTTCCTTTGTTTCAAGAAATGAAAGAATACGCCGTGTTGATCTCCGAGAGGAAGAAACTCACCAGCACCATGGGAGGTTGGAAGAAACGACTTCAACAGTGCAGTTCCGGATCCCTAAACAGGGACCCCGGGGAACATGGGGTACAGAGGCTGTTGTGGGATTCCAGAAGACCTGTCAGCCGATGTATGACGCCTGCAGATGAACTCCTCAGGAGGAGCCAAATCTCCACCACCTCCATACCACAGAATACTTGGGCTTAGATGAAGACTCCAAAGTGCCAGGGCTCCATAGAATTAGAATTGGACTGCATTGTGCTGGTGGTCCACCCTGGGCCCCTCTCACACTCATAACTCAGTACTTTGCCACAAATGCTATTGAGCCCACCTGGGCATGTGCTGATGGCTTAAGTCCCGAAGATGAGGAATGTTGTTCCTACCCAGTTGTCAACAAAGTCTGGTGAAGTAAAGGCACTGCTCAAACATGTAGCGGGAGGACCAGAGCAGAGGATGAGACGGCCACTTGCTCTGCTGGTAAAATTCCACAACTCCACTTGGCAAGGCTCCTGCCAGCACATTTTTCAGCGTGCAGGATTCAGAAAAGAATGTTCATTTTTTAGCCCAACGAGTCAAAACTCAGAGATGAGTTTGAAGCAAATTAAGTAGAATCTGATTGTTTATGCAGTTTCCGAAACATTTTTTCTCTTCCTGTTGCTGATTAAAGCCCTCACATTGCTGACAATCCTGGCTGGTTTTGTATGAATTGAGTGCTTGAGTGGGGTCCGGCCAGGCTTGAATGGCCACTTCCTGCCCAGTTGGCCCTGTGATGAGCTTTCCCACGCACATAGGTCCTGCATAAGCCATGTCCAGAGACAGAGTGACCTGGGCTACGGGGAGAGGAGCCCATTGTGGAACTAGGAGTCACTGTTCCGTCATTACTTTGTGCGGCAGGAACGCGTGCATGCTGATCTGCCCGTGTGCACTCGGTTTGCTGATCCCCAGGACTTGTCCATGTCCAGGAAGGACCATCCCCAACAATGTGTGTTTAAGGTGGAGGGGCCTTAACAGTCATCCCTCTTTTCTACTCCCCTGACCATCCTGGGGTCACTTCCCCTGCACTAGACAGAGGTCAGTCAGAGAGTTCGTCTCGCTAGGTCAGGAAACTAGTTAATGATAATGGCTGTGCTTTTTCAGAGAGGAGTTTGATCAGTTGAGTAATCTTCCTAGACTAAACTGGAAAGTGGTCCTGTTGCAATAGATAGTGTAAACAAGGTCTTGAATCCTACAGAGTTAAAAACGTGCTTTTATGGGCAGCACTGGAAGGCTTTACAAGAGGCATCACGTGGCCTGCATGTTCTGTGCCCCACACTACTCCCTGTCTGTCGCACCCCGTGGCCTAGCTGGGCTGCTATGCAGGGATAAGTCAGTGGAATGGGAGGAGATTGCAGAAAAGCAATAGAGAGGGATTTCCTTATAAAGAGCAGAGATGTCAGCTTGAGGACTGAGGTGCGCCTGACCCAGGCCATGGTATTTTCAATAACCTCATATGGATGCGAAAGCTGGACAGTGAATAAGGAAGACCATAGAAGAATTGATGCCTTTGAGTTGTGGTGTTGGAGGAGAATACTGAAAGTGCCATGGACTGCCAAAAGAACCAATAGATCTGTGTTGGAAGAAGTGCAGCCAGAGTGCTCCTTGGATGCCAGGATGGCTAAGCTTCGTCTCTCCTACTTTGGACATATTGTCAGGAGGGAACAGTCGCTGGAGAAGGATATCATGCTGGATAAGATGGAGGGTTGGAGAAAAAGAGGAAGACCCCCGATGAGATGGATTGGCCAAGTGGCAGCATTGATGGACTCAAGTGTGGCAGCGGTAGTGAGGTTGGCCCAGGATCGGACATTGTTTCGTTTGCTGTGCATGGGGTTGCTATGAGTCGGTTCCGACTCGATGGCACCTGACAACAACAACAACATGGCCCATTTAATACTTTCTTAGGAAATGATGAGGGAAGGGGTATGAGCAGGTAGGCTTGTTTACAGTCTGACCACAAGGAGACAGCCCAGAGAGGAGGGTTTCCTGGTGGGACCGTGGTCATTCTGGGTTGAGAGAAAATCCATTTATCTGAGGAAGATGGTAATCAAAGTGAACCATGCAGTTTCACTCCATCTCAACTTCTCGCCTCACTAGCTTTGTAGTTTAGACAAAGTATTGGGTCTCTTAGCGCTTCTGTTTCCTAGCCTTTAAAATGGGCGAAATAGTAGAACCTGCTTCACGGACTTGGGAGGCTTCAAGCAGCTCCCACTCACTAAATCTTCCAGTGCCTGCAGACACTAGAGCCCTGGCTTTGCTGTGCCGGCCTCGGAGCATGGCCTCACTAGGAGGGAAAACTGCCCGCCTTCGTGTTTTGGCTTCTTTTTCCTCTAGCCCCAAATCCACTACCATTGAGTAGCTCTGACTCGTAGTCCTGTAGACAAAGTAGAACTGCCTCATAGGGTTTGAGGGGCTGTGAATCAATATGGAAATAGACTGTTTCACCCTACAGAGCAGCTGGTGGGTTCAGACTACCGATCTGTAGTTTAGCAGCCCAGCACTTAACCCGCTGCACCACATGGGTTCCCTTCCTCTACAGTAGGGGTCAGCAAACTTCTTCTGTAAAGGACGACCCGGTAAATATTTTAGGTTTGCAGCCCGTATTGTTTCTGTCTCTACTGCTCAATTCTCTGTGGGAGCTTGGAAGCAGCCCCATCTACAGCCCAGCTCCTGGTCCCCGCTCCAGAACATTGAATCTGTATGGGTGGCCTTCTGGACCATCCCTGCCCTTCCTTAAGGTCATGTGGTCCTCTGCCTGACCGCTCCACAGCAGCTTTGCCTTCAGAGGTCTTCTGGCCAGGTCTGCGCATACGTTCACTTTCCAGGCTGGTGTGCATGCTCAGTGGGCGTGGTACATCCTCTTTCTCCTACTAGAACTTTCCCTGCCACCGTATGTAAGGAGGTGGCCTGTTGGTCAAGTGGTCAGTCTGATAGGAGGCCCCGTGCCAGTTTGGGGTTCTTTGAGCTTCCTGAATGTAGTCAGCTCCATATTCACTCTTTTTATTGAAAAACATCTCTTTCAGCCAGAATTTTATAAACAAAAGAGAATAAAGTTTTCTGCAGACACTACTCTCTGCCTGTCCCCTACTGCTGGAGGGGACCCTTCCCAGGTGCGCCCTCTTGGTTTCAGGTCTGCACTGGGCACTATTCTGGTCACAGGGACTGCATTTCAGGCCCCAGCAAGCACCCTCAGTCCCCAAGTGCTAGGCTGAGACCACAACTTGGAGTGTAAAAGCTTCTGTTTTGCAACTATGCCATTTCATGGGATCTACTCCCTCAGAGTCAGCGGGAGGAAGCTCGGGACTAGTAATGGTAAAGTGAAGAGAAATCACTCAGGAAAGCTGGGACCCCTCAGTTCCCTTCTTAGTGACAATCCTGAGGGGGTCTGCATTTGAGGTCTTGAAATCATGTTTGAACCAGTGGTTGCAAGAAATGCTTCAAGTAAAGAGCCAGTGCCTTTTGTTTTACTTCCTAGCATCACCACCAAAATCACAGGGCACGCGGTGATGGCCGCTGTACGGACCTAGATTGGGTTTTTGCCACTGTGGGTCATAGGTACTGGTTGAGAGGCATGGAACAGTGAATATGAGACAGGAGGGACTGAAGGCTAGGTAGGCCGTTAAGGTCGAAAGCGTAAAGACTTACAGAGAGCTAGCAGATGCTTGTGAGTGTTTCATTGTGCAGACGTGTGTGTGGTGGGGAAGACCCAGCCAGTGGCTTCCTCCCAGTCTGGGCCCATCTCTGTCTTCACTTAGGTTTGAGCTGATGCGTATATGCTGGCAGTACAACCCCAAAATGAGGCCTTCCTTCCTGGAGATCATCAGTAGCATCCGCGATGAGATGGAAGCCGGCTTTCGAGAGGTCTCCTTCTACTACAGCGAGGAGAACAAGCCCCCCGAAGCAGAGGAGCTGGACCTGGAGCCGGAGAATATGGAGAGTGTCCCCCTAGACCCGTCTGCCTCTTCGTCCTCCCTGCCACTGCCCGACAGGCACTCAGGCCACCTGGCTGAGAATGGCCCAGGTCCTGGCGTGTTGGTTCTCCGAGCCAGTTTCGATGAGAGGCAGCCGTATGCACACATGAATGGCGGTCGCAAGAATGAGAGGGCCTTACCTCTGCCCCAGTCTTCGACCTGCTGATCCTTGAATCGCGAAACCCGTGCAAACCGAAATGTGTGTGCACACTCAGTGGTGGGTGGGGGGAGGAAAAGAAAGTTTTACCGATAAATTCAAAAGCCTCCTGTACCTCAGTGGATCTTCAGAACTGCCATTGCTGCCCATGGGAGACCGCTTCTCTCAGTAAACACTTTGGGGAAAGTCCTTTGTTCAATATGCAAGCAGCTTCTGATTTCCCTAACTAAACCCTCCAACTGACATGGGCCTTTAAGAACCATGATGACCACATGGACCAACAACAGAGCCCTTGAGAACCGGTCCTCTTCCCTCTCTTCCCTCTCTTCCCTGTCCCTCTTTCTGCTGTCGCTCTCTGATGCATTGCTGTTTCTCTGCTTCATAAAGCAAACACATTAGCCACAAGTCCAGCCGGGACACCGTTTGACCAGACTGAGGAAGCAGCTGTCCACATGGCTCCTCAGTACCCTAACAGCAGCTGCCTGACACTATGAGTCTTTATAAAAAAAACAGTTGCGACTGAAATTTTTTTACTATGTCTTTGACCTTTTAAGGGGCACAAACAATTTTTAAAGGGCCACCATTCATCCAAGTTTGTTACCATTTAAACGCTGCCAATTTTTGCCAAAACGAAGAGCTTTCACCCTCTCAACCTTGCACTGATTCTTTCCAGGCGCATGGGGAGGGCTGGGTACTCTTGCTTAAGGACCAGGGAGGCGCTGTACTAACCACCCACTGCTGGTCTTTAAAGTCTCATGTTCACAATGACTTACTTGCTTTTGGCTAGTTTAGTATTTGGGGGAACTGGACAAAAATGGGACTTTCTTTCATTGAAGATGGGGAGAAGCTGTCTTGGCTTCCCTGCCCCACTTCCCCACCCCACCCCAACCCCTGAGACCCCCCAAAATTCTGGAGAGAATGGGCCCATCCAGAAGCTAAGATGCAGGCTTTGAGCAAAGGTGGCTCTCAGGGCAGATTCTCTGCCTCAGCCCAGCCCATCCCCAGGGACACGGGGTGGGGGGGGTGGGGGGTGGCCTTTCCAGGGACTCGGCCCAACCATTTACCCAGGTTTTCAAGGAAAGAAATTCCAACACCACTACCACCCGAAGAGAAGCAGGAAATGGATTCAAGCATTCTAGGCTTTGTTGGTATTTTCTCTGTTACTAGGACTTCTTCGTGGTTCTTAAAGTTCCATGTTAGACCATGAAACATTTTACATGCACATTGTCTGTAATGTCACTTTTATAACTTTTTTACGGTTCAGATATTCATCTATACATCTGTACAGAAAAAAAAGCTGCTATTTTTTCTTTATCTTTGTGGATTTACCCTATGAAAATCTTCAGGTCTGTTCCTTTCTCCCTTTCTGCTCACTCCAAGAGGCTCCTTAGGCTTTGTGCTAGAGCATGTGACTTCCTTCCTCTTTTCCCAGTGATTGACACTTACATCATATCATTTGCCATGAACTGTGTGATGCCTTTTTATAAATACATCCCCCCCCACCTTCCCCTGCCCAATGAGTTGTTTTCTAACCTACAGGTTCTGTGGGCATGAGGTTGGCGAGGGAATGGGGCTGAGGGAAAACCTGAGCCTGCCCCTTTTGGGGGCGCTGTGGCCTGGATGGTCAAGTCCCCTTCCCTTAGCCTCTTCTCTGTCACAGGAGCTGAGTCTGTTACAGAACAAAACAGGACACAAACTCAGGTCAGAAAAACAACAACGTTCACTCTTTGGCGCATCTTTGTTCACTGTTTCCACCATTGTTGAAGTCTCAGCTTCTCTTCTCTTTCCCATGTGGTTGTGACACACACACATATATATATTTTTTTAAATCTTGGGTACAACAGCAGTTTAACTGCATACATTAGGCTTTTAGGTTGCTATTTTTTTAAGTGGATGTTTAATCCTTCCATCCCATGCGAAATAGCTGCCAAGTCCATGGTGTAGCTGCGTGTGGCCCAGCAGGTCCTCCTACGACGTTTGCCACCAGCCTCACCGGACAGGCCTTCCTGTGTTTAGAGTCAGCTCTCCTTGGCACTGGCACGGAAGTGGAACCTACACTCTCCCCCCAGAGCAGCAGTGCAGGGGTGTTGGCAAGATCCCTCCCATTCTGCCAAAGATCCCTGTGTTGGTTCCCAGGGGCCAGAGTCCTTCCCCTGTAACACCCTCAGCCTGGAATCCAAGTTCCCAGAGTCTGAGGTGGTGCCAGGGCGGTGGCTTTATTTTGATCTTAGCATTTCTCACCAAAGTGATGGTAGCACAGGGTTGCTCTTGGGATGGAACTATTATTTCAATTCTGAGGAAGAACAAAGTTTCAGTAGGACTGCTAATTGTGACTGGACAGTCGTCACAAAAGGAGGCCTGTCCTGCTTTGTGCTTTTTTTTCTCCAGCATCCATCCCTTAGTTTTACCTCTTTACAAAAATAAGAAAAAGAAAAAAGTGAAGAAGGTATTAGAGTTTTAAGTTGGTTTTGTGGTACCAGTTTTAATCATTGTAGAGCAGCCCCGTTGCAAATCTAAATACTGAGTAAAGAGTTTTTGCATATGTATACAATAGGACAGTTTTTTTAGGTTTGTTTTTCCCCCCAAACATTTATCTACCTCACTCTTATTTTTATACGCGTATCTATAAAACAAAGAAAACATCTCACATTTCTCAGCACCTGACAATATGCCGTTGATACTGGTGACCTCATCCATGCCACAGGCCACACACAGGTGACGAGGGGAAAGGTCAGGTTATATTCCGGGGTTAAAGCAACACCCCACTCATCTTTCTCTCTCTTATTTCCAAACAGCTTGCCTTTTTCTGAGATGTCTTCTTTCGGTTGCTTTGGTCTTGTCCCTGACTTAGTGAGAGGTGATGAGGTGTTCAGGTTCTCGGGAGCGCCAACTCAGTCTGCCCAAGAAGGGAGACCAGTTGGCTCTCCCAGGCTAACTTTGTCTTTTGTGTAGAGTGAATGATGAACACATTTACTCAAGGACATAGTCATGGTTTTAAGGTCAAGAAGGGGTGTCAATGATGGTGATCGGTTGTTAGAATTCCATGTGTATGTGGGCAGCATTTGGGGTTCCCCCTTTCAATTGATCCTTGACCAGAGCCTGCAGTGTGACCAGGAAGTGCTGCTGCCTGTGTTAAACTCAGTGGTGCAGCCCTCCTGGCCACGTGAGAGCCCAACCCCCTCAGAAGGGACTGTTCTGTCCACTTCACCCTCTCCTCCGCCTCCCCCAAGAGACAGCCTCCTAGGTGGGCAGAGCTGTTGGTCACCCCTGAGGCTCTGTCCTACAGCTCATAGGGCTGGAAGGTGCTACCTTGATGCTAACCGCTGCTCTTAAAGGCCCTGGGGTGACTTGTATCTGGAAAACCTGGTGGGTGGTTCTCCCAAAGCAAGGGTGCTCCTTTAACACCTCAGTCCTGCAGGTTAGCTCCAGCGCATATTCCCTCCAGCAGGAGCGCTGCCCTCTGCTGCAGGAGGCTGCCCTCTGTTCCGAATCCCCCCGGGGATCTTGAGGGAATTTGAAAATCTTGTTTGATCAGGGTGGGTTCTTCCACACTGGTGGTGACCCCTCAGAATAGGGACCTCTGCTCTCTTGTACATCCCTACCGGTTTCCACAACTGGATTTCTACAGCGCTTTCAGCTGGTCATAAGGGTTTTATTTCCAACTCTCCTAGTTGTTGGTGTCATCCTTTTGTTTTATGTAGGTAGTTTTTCTTTAAGTAGGAAGAGAAGTTTTTAAGTAGTGTCCATCGTAAGAAATGCTTCAGAAGTACTTACAAGAACACTTTGCTTATGTGACGGTGCAGCCGTTCTCCTGGGCCAAGTCAGCCGACTACACGAGGCATCTCCTAGTCACAGTTCTAGCCTACTTTCACGCTTTTCCCCCCAACTCTTCTTGACTTTTCTCTTTTGTATGCTTCAAATAATTTCATAAGTCTGAGTTGTGGCATTTTCCATGCAACCACCTTCTGCCGGCAGATCACACTGCTTGAAATGACATGAACCACTGAGGTCCCTCATTGAATTGATAAAAGCATGAAAACATGATCACCTATAGCCCGCCCCTGAAGCGGCAGGAGCTGGTTTATTGTAGAGACATTGAACTTCAGCTGGGTGAGAGCTAGGCCGCCCAAGGTCTCCTATATACGATGGAAGGATGTTGACATTTGACATGGAGTTGGAATGAGCTTCCTCCTCGGAGGATACAAGACAGTGTTCATGGCTAGCACTGGCTTCCTCTCCAGCTTATTATGACTCTGAAAAGAAAGCATCAATGGGAGGGAAAATGGCTTAGCAAAACAGAAAAGTTGTTCTTGTGGAACTACCAAATAGCAGAATGCTTGGTACGAAGGGGTGTGTTTTTAGTTGGGATGACAAATTTTTGAGCCAAGCATGCTGCCAAATTCTAGGTCCCAGTTCCACCGAAGAGCCTCTTTCTCAGCAGCCCACCTCTGTCTGCAGGTGCTGGTCCCTGACATGGGCTGCTGCGCTGTCAGCACGTTGGGCTCAGACCAGAGAGAAGGCCAGAGGGCCTGCTCCGAGGTCCTTAGCTGTCATGGTGGGGTTGCCCCAGGGTGGCCAGACAGTATTGAAGGCAATGCCTTCCCAAAGCACTCTCCCTGGGCGGTAACCTGCCATGCCATGCCTTGGCCCATTAGCATTGCATTTAAGAGTTTTGGTTTTTTTCTTTTTATTGTTACTTTTGTATTTGTTAACTGTTGTTCATTTCCTGGGCTAAGCACCAGTGTTGAAAGTTAAACTCTCTTACTCCACTCTGAAGTAGTTGGTGGCACAAATGAGAATCAATGTTCAGATCGAACCTCTGATGCCAGAGATGCTGAAGATACAGACCTTGGACAGACCCGAGTGTTTCATGGTGGTCTCCAGCTTAAGATGACTAGATGTTCATTTGGAGAAAAAGACAAAGATTCCTTGATGGTGGATGATCAGAGGGTAGGAACCATTGTGATGGGGATCATGTATGACATGAAGAGAAGAATTGTAAGGAGAAGAAGGGTGCAGGGCTTAGAAAAAGTGTGGGTGCGGTTTTGAACTTGATGGTTTCTGAAGGGATCAGACCACATCAAGGCTCAACACTCACCATGGGCATTTGGTTTCAATAAATAAATCCAACATCCTACTTTGGAAACTTACTGAGGAGTTTAGTCAAATTGTCCAGGAACATTGCACTAGCCAGTTGTCAGTTCTGGGGCATAACTTTAGGGTTTGGTTTGGTTTGGTTTGGTTTTTGCAGGAACATAATGGTCACTCATTTGTATGCCCACATTTGTGTGTCTGCATATTATTAGTAAACATTGTTTTAATTAGTCACTCATTAGCATTTTCAATAGGGCTCATAAGTCCAGTAGATTACGGGTAGTCAGTTGACGAAGATCTGGTTTACAAGAACTAATTACTGGTTTCGTTGCATTTTTGTAAGAACATAGAATAATTTTATACAATGTTTGTAGTTTATAATTGCCGAAAATAATTTAAAGACACTTTTTTTCTCTGTGTGCAAATGTGTATTTGCGATCTACATATATATATATACATATACATGATATAGACATGTATGTATACATATACCTATGTGTGTATGAATATGTGTGTGTATATATATCTATACATACACACACACATACACACACACACACGCACACTTTTTTAGGACACCGGTAACTAGCTAGCTTTACAATATGCCAAAAAGAAAAAAAGAAAAAAAGATTTCCCCCAGACCCAAGCTGTGGCCTGCCCCTCCCCATGCTTTGTGCCCTAGTTTATAACAAAGGAAGGGTGATTTAAGAAGTAGTTCTGTATCTTCAGTATCTTGGTCTTCCAGAACCTTCTGGTTGCGAAAGGGATCATCTACTGGTCTCCCTTTGGATCGTAGCTATTTTAAAAGACTGAAAGCGTCTCAGAGGCCTTGGAAACAGCAGAGGTTTGCAGCTCGGCGGGGCACGTGCACCCTCAGCACCCTCAGCACCCCGTTTGCTTGGGGTTTTGGTTGGGCTTGTTATGCAGTGCCATGGCGATGGCACACAGAGCTGAACTTCTCAGTGATCACAGCACACAGATATAGCTCATGAAAGATCATGCTGATGTCCACAGGCCGTTTGCTGACATGATTAATGCTTTGTTAGAACAAGGAAAGCACACAGATATAGCTCATGAAAGATCATGCTGATGTCCACAGGCCGTTTGCTGACATGATTAATGCTTTATTAGAACAAGGAAGAGACTTGTATTTTTTGTTTAAGGTAGACTATTAAATATGGTTTTTCAGTATGAAATAAGTTCTTTTAAGTAAAAACTATACTTTTGTTTTTTCTTTTCTTTTCAAGTTTGACTCCATTTCTTCTATCTCCCAATAGATTATTGGCCATGCCTACACAACTTCACTTCTGGATGTTTGCTCTAAGTAGGGGAAAGGTCCAGAAAGAATTTGGTTTTGATTTGAACTTTTCATTTGGATGTTTGGCATTGCATAGACACATCCCAGGTTGGTAGACTCCTGGCAGAAACACCTGTGTGCTTTCTAAACCCGTGAGTTGAGGTGAAAGGGTTACCAGAGTTTGTCTATCTCTGGGACAGACGTCAAGCCAGAAGGCATGATGGGATAGATGCATCACACATGATGCATTTTCTGAGTTTTCTTGTTTAAAAAAGGTTTTTTAAAAAAAAAGCAAAAAAAAATTTTTTTTAAAGGTTATAACATGGCCAATTTGTTACATGAAATGATTTTCTGTGTATAACTTTATTCCTTAAAAAAACTCCTGTGTTTATATAAAAAAATCAGTAGATGAAAAAAAAACTTTTCAAAATGTTTTTGTATATTCTGTTGTAAGAACTTACTCCTGTTATTGCAATATACTCTGAATTCTTTACATTATGGGAAAAAAACAAAAACAACAACTTTGTCTATTTTGAATGGCTGAAGCTAAGGCAAGTTTAGTTTCTCTTACTCTGCTTTTTTCTAATAGTTAAAGTACTACACGATTTAAGTTAAATAAACGAATTCTGTATGTATGTCTGTCTCCAGTTTTGTTTCCCTCCCCATCATGCACATCTGTGGCGGGAAGCTGAGCTTTGTGGGGCACCTTGAGCTCACACATGCCACCAGGAAATGTTCCGTGTGGAAGGCTTTGCTGATTTTGACAGCTGAACCTCCTCAGCAAGTGAATTGCTGGTGATGACAGAAAACTATTACGTTTCCCACTTCATTAAATCCGAAGAAAATTTGAATACATAAAATGTAGAAATTTGTACTTTTCTTTTTGCCTGATTTGCAAACTTTTTTTCCAATAGCTTCCACTAACAAGTCAGAACAAGGCAGGCTCGATCTGGATGGTTCTGGGACCAAAGACTCCACTCTTCATTTCTATATACTTCCTTGTCGGTACCTCCCAACTAACATGTCTACCTTCAAGGATGGCGGTGAGGGTGCGTGTGGCAGGAGATGCCATTGGAGGTATTAAAAGTAATAAAAGTCAGAAAGTAGTAACTCCCTACTTCACCGTTTGGGATCTTGGTTGGTCCCATGGATCCTATAACCCAAGCACAGTCATGATAGGGAATGTTTATCGGTGTCAGATTGCCCAGTAAGCCAGGTAAGTACAGGCTTCCTTCTGCCTGTGGACAAACACGTAGTGAATAGGAAGCCCTTGTGAAATCATTCACCACAGATCAGTAAGTAAGCCCCTGCTTACCTTGCTAATAGGGTAATCTGACCCTGCTCTATTTGAAGGAAAGAGATCAGAGGTGCACAGGTCACTACAACAGGGTCATGGGAATTCATACTCAATAAGACACAAAGGACGAAGGGCTAACTAGCCAGCTGTAGGCCCTACTTGTCAAAGGCCACAGCTACTTAAGATCTAATGAGCTTCACAAGTATTTGGAATTCAAAGCAAAAGATGTTTCAAAAAGAGGACGTTCTCTCCAGGTGTTGCTCGTGACCCTGCCTGACCCTTGGGTGCCTTCACTGTAGAATCACTGGCTAAAGGAATGTTTGCTTCTGATAGAGTTTCTGGGCTCGGGGCAGGTGGACACAGGGGCGGAGCCAGGGTGGTGAGGCTTCCCAGCTGAATGGGTTGATGCTGCCCTTCCTGGTTGCCAAGGTGCCTTGTCTGTCCAACAGGAAATGCCCATTTTTAACTGCCAAGTCCCACTACAAGGCCATCCTTGGTAAGATGTGTATTTGGAGTCCTGGTGTGGCGCTGTGGGTTAATGTACCAGACTGCAAAGCTGTTTAAACTGCAAGGTCAAGACTTCAAGCTCACCAGCTGCTCCTTGGAAACCCTATACAGGGTCGCTATGGGTCAGAACCGGCTCTACGGCACTTGACAACAACTAACACTAAAGTAATTGGTGTGGTGCTGTAGGATAAGCACTGAACTGTTCATTGCAAGGGTGGTGGTTCAAATCCACCCGCCACTCCTCAGAAACACTATACAGAGTCACTATGAATCAAAACTGATTCAATGGCACTTAACAACAAAGGGACATCAAATAATTTTTTAAACCCAGAAAAGGATCTTTATGACTCGGTTTCCTAGATGAGCAACCCATGAAGACATGTTGAACACCCCCAACGCTTGCTCTTTCATCAATGCGCCATTGCAGCCTGGTTCCTACTACCTGGTTTATGCTTGTGATTTTCAAACTCAGAAATGCCAGCACTAGGCCATAAGTACACAGGCCCCACACAACGTCACCTGGGAAGGCTGTGCTGTGGCTCAGACGAGGATGGGAGGTGGGCCTCAGAGGCCAGAGAGGAGGGGACACTGGGCAATGAGTCAGGGGTAGTCCCAGGCCGGGCTCTCTAGAGAAGCAAAAATAGTGATGCTTACGTAAGCTTAGAAACAAAAAGCCTTGTCTCAAGGAACCAGTTTATGCAGGTATAGAGGCTGACAGGTGTCAAGCTGGTGGGTCAGGTATCAGCTTGGAAACTTGTGACTCACAGAGCCAGTTACTGATAAACCCAAGGTCAGCAGGTGAGATGGCAGACAATACAGCAGGCCACTGGCTCAAGTTCAAAATTTGGAAGTCAGATGACAAGTAGGATGCACTATACAGTTCCAGAAAAAAGCAAGTAAACGTCCACAATTTCCACCTAACATCCCTGAGGAGACTCACTGGCTGCTCAGAGCAGATCTCACCATAAAAGTGACCGCATTATCCCAGATCTCACCATGGGGGTGATCACATTACACCAGATCTCACCATGGAGGTGATCACATGA
>NW_006408666.1:8242147-8245730 GCF_000296735.1 Chrysochloris asiatica | reverse complement strand
CCAATTTTCCCAGATTCATACTTCGTACATTCCATGTTCCGATTTTCAATGGATGTTTACAACTGTTTCTCTTCAGTTTGATTTGTGGCCCATTAGCAAATGAAGGTTCTGTGAGCATTTCTCCTCCAAGCTTAACTCTATTCACTTCATCATGGTCATCTTGGTCAACTCTACTTTGAGGAGGCATTTTTTTCCCCAGTCGCATTCTGAGTGCCTTCCCACCTTCCCGTCCTGTATCTGACAGTGTTTCTCAGCTATTCATAGAGTTTTCAGTGACTAGTGATTCGGAAGTAGTTTGTCACTCTTTCTTCCTAGTCTGTCTTTGTTTGGAAGCTCATCTGAAACCTGTCCACTTGGGTGACCCTACTGGTTATTTAAAATACCCATGGCATAGCCCTCAGAATCACAGCAATTCAAACCACCACAGCACGACAGACAGACGAGTGGCAGTTGCGTGGTTGCTGAGTTTACAGGTGGTCTTTTCACAGGCCACGAGGGCTCTAGGCAAACCCAGGTTCCAGGGTTTTAGGACAGTGTTCTGGGCCCTGCCTGTGGGGATGAGTGAGTCTGGGCACTGAGGGAGACTTACAGGTCAGGAGCTGGGGGTGGAAGCCGGCCCTCTGAGATCCCCTTCAGCTTTCATGAAAGTGAGCAGGTCCTGGCTTCATCTCAGGCTAGCTTTGCAGTGCCTGAGTCTCTGGGAAGGATTGCTTCTTGTACACAGTAGGGTCCTCAAGGGGTCTTCTGCTTAACTCTGAACAAAGGCTGCCGAGAAGCCCCTTAACCTAACAAGGTGCCCTTGGAAGCTGCCCAGAAGACTATGCTCTGAGGACCTTCCCTGGTTGCTCGCTAGTGGAAACACTGGTTGGCCCTGCTCGATAAGCCCAAGAGAAAGCAGTTTCCCCAGGATGGAGGTATCCTCTCTGGCCCGCCGCCACTGAGCAGCACCGAATGCTGACAGAGGAGACAGAAGACCTTCCCGAAGACTGAGGGATTGCGGGGCAGCATTTGGGGAGCCATCTAACCCTCTGAAACCTACCTTCCAGAGGGCTGAGGTCATGGTGGTGCACAGGGAAGGCCCAGTGTAGAGCTTGTTGGCATTTGCTGGCATCGACTTGCCGAGCTGGGAGTCAGGATCCTCTATTTTCCCATCTCTGAAGACACTCCCTAGGAGATTAAAGAGGCATGCTGATGCTTAGCTACCACTCTTGAGTCAGGTTTTCCACTGTGATAGCTCCTGAGCTGCTGGAAGCTAAGCAACCAGTATTTCAAATCAGTAGAAGTAGTAGACAGGCTTCAGTGAAGCTTTCAGACTCAGACTAGACTAGGAAGAAAAACTTGCTGGTCTGCGTCTCAAATTTACAACAGCACATTTTCCAACGCAGTGCGAGAAGGAGACAGACCCCTTAGGTTGGAAGGCACTCAAAATACAAGAGGGCTTCAAAAAGCTTGTGGTAAAAAATGCCACGATCTTTACATTGCATTTGACACCGTTGGTGAAGCCCACTGGTACCACAGTACTTCTGAGCGTAGCAGTGATGGAGACGATGGGCGGGGGGGGGTGGCAGGCAGCACCGCCATGAGTCCTAGACAACAGCAATACCTGATACTCAGCACGTGCTTCCTCTTCACATTCCCAATTTGGTTTGTAACTTGGTGAATCACAGAATCTTCATACTTCTATCCATGGTCATCTTAACTCCCACCAAACGGTTGGGTTGTTGTTGTTGTTGTTAAGTGCCACAAGTCAGTCCCAGCTCAGAGCAACCCTGTATAGGGTTTCCAAGGAGTGGCTGGTGGGTTTGAACCATTAACAGGCTAGTGCTTATCCTATAGCACCACACCAGGACTCCATTGATTGGGTGGGACTATGCATATAGGGTGGATGGGACTCTAATGCAGGGCTTGGTTAGTAAAAAGGAGTCATCTCAGAAGCAGGAAGGGATAATGCCAAGACCATGAAGAATGTAGAGGCAGGAGCCGAGCGTGTCTTTTGGTCTTGGCGGGCCGGGTGCAGAGGTGGCAGGAGCAGAAACAACAGCACAGAGAGACCGAGCAGCTGACGTCTGCCCTACAGACCTGGTGACGTCATGCTCCTTCCTACCACAGGCTGGCTTGCAGAGTGTGGATGTTCATCCTCAGAGCTAACTGAGTTTGTTAACACTTGTCGTAGTGGTGAAAGGACCAAGAGCAAAGTCAAGTGTGAGAAGAGGCATTTCTGACCCGAGAGCTGCCATGTCCTGGGTTGTTTCTGATCCGGAGTTACATCCTGTTCACTGTCCGAATAAACCCCATAATCTGGAGTCTTGCCTCAGTTCTGTGGCTCAGCAGAGAAGTAAGAACACTGTGGGAGGGGCCTTGGTGTAGGGATATGATATTGAAGTTTGATTCTTCTTCCCCCTTCGGAGCTGGAAGAAGTCAGATGTGACCCCCCCACCCCCACTGTGGCAGGTTCGCATGCACACTTCAGGTCAGACTGATGTTAGCATCTGCCGGCAGAGTAGGGATGGTTGTGGAGCCTCGGGTCAGAACTGCCCTGTGTAACTTCAGCACAGGTGGTGGGACATGCACTGGAGGTGGAATGAAACAGATGCCGCACCTCGCCTGAGATCAGGTCAGGTCTTTATGAAAAACTTACAACTCATATAGAGTCTTGGGTTTCAGAATTGCAGACGAGGTGCTGAGGACTAGTGTGCGTTTAAAGTTGTTCTGCAGTATTTTCCTGGGCACATGCTATGTTCACAGCTGGAAAGCCATCCTAGTCTCATACACACATACTCATACGTATTTATACACAATACACACAGACATACACACTCATAGACAGACACTCACATAGACTTCATAACACACACTCAGACACACAGACACAGGTGTCTTCAAATATAGATGAATAATTGTTGTTGTTAAGTGCCGTGGAGTTGCTTCTGACTCATAGCAACCCTGTGTAGGGTTTCTGAGGCTTTAAATCTTCAAGGGAGAAGAAAGTCTTATGTTTCTTCCTCGGAGTGACAGGTGGACTCGAACCGCTGACCTTGTGGTTCTCAGTCCGGTGCTTACTGTATGGAGCCACTGAACCCCCTATGCATGTTCATATGTATATATAGATAAATGTTCACATGAACACAGGGACACACTCACTAATGCTCACACACACTGATTCTGCCCACGAATGAAGACAAAGACTTCTCACCAAAATAGCTCCAAGGTGGTGGTCACCACTGGTCGAAGCTTGAAGTGGGGAATCTCTAGGCAGCAGAGGGACCTGCAAGGCCAGACCACAACTGTCAGAAAGATATGAGTTTGTGTCCTGGCTTCACCACCTCTCATTGGGTAAACTTGGACTGTTATTTAATCTTGGTGTGCCTCAGGGGATAATTAAAAGTCTGAGGGGTTCTGATAAATATTAGGTAAGAAAATATCCATCTTGGTGCTTGGTACATGTTGTTGTTGTCAGGTGCCATCGAGTCGGAACCGACTCATAGCAACCCTATGCACAGCAGAACGAAACAATGTTCGATCCTGGGCCAACCTCACTACCGCTGCCACACCTGAGTCCATCAATGATGCCACCTGGCTGATC
>NW_006408666.1:8237418-8242047 GCF_000296735.1 Chrysochloris asiatica | reverse complement strand
AGTGACCGCATTATCCCAGATCTCACCATGGGGGTGATCACATTACACCAGATCTCACCATGGGGATGACCACATTACACCAGATCTCACCATGGAGGTGATCACATAATACCAGATCTCACCATAAGAAATGACTATAACATAACTTCCAATCCATTGACCATCAGAGTCCAGCCTCATGGCGACACCAGCTTAACTGACACGGCGAGCTCTGGATCACTCAACTAGAACATATCTAAAAGTTACATGCTTCTGGCATGTCGCCAAGCAATCTGAAGTCACATTGGAGCACAATGCCACTACTTGCAGTATCCTGGGCAGGAGCAGCAACCAGAGGGCTGGGCACCTGAACAACTGCCTTGGCCTCCAAGTGTGGAGTGAACTCCATATGGAGCACCTGTGCGGTCCCACCCACCCATCTGCTGGCTTTGGTCTGCTACAGTGTCACTTTGATACGTGTTACTTCCGATGATCCAGTTTCAATCTTATACAAAGTCTCCCAAATGCACAAATGCTCTGGAGAGCAATAGAGGCACTCAATGCCTGTCCAGTTCTGTTATGTGAGTGAATCTGTGCACTAAAAATGACTTCTTTAAAATGAAATTAAGTGAAAACTCTGACCACGGTGAGCAGAGACTTAAATAATTTTCCAGAGCTTACCCACTTTCCCCTCTTCCTCCAAATACCAACTGTCAGTGGGGTTCCCAAGGGTCCTAGAAACACTGGGACACAAAGTCCAGTGTGGTGTTGGAGAGGCAAGCTGAAAGATGTAAAGAGATGATTTCTACTTTTTAAAATTAGGGAGTTGGGGGGACCACAGCAGAGACGCTAAGCCCTGCTATAAACCCTTGCACTTTAATTTTGACTTCAGTGCTAGAAACTCAGTGGCCAGAAGCTGCCCAGGGGTCCCGGATGTTTGAGTTTGAAGGCTAGCAATGGGACCAGAAAAGCAGGGAGTGGCTACCGCTAAGCTTCCCTGTGGCCACAGGCTGTGGAGGAACCCCACCTGTGGAGCCCCACAAAACAGGTTTTTATGCTCAGCAGTCTGGGCAGGATCACACAAGTTTCAGGGCAAGACATTTACTAGCATTTTATTGTATTGTCATGAAAACCCTAACTGAAGCTTGTTAATCTCTTGTGAAATGTCTGCCTTTCATAGTGTTCTTTCTCTTGACAATAATATAACCCTTTGGGATTTCCTTTGGGCTAATTCAGATTTTTTTTTTTTTTAAGCCTCTCAAAACAAGGTTGAATTCCACACACAAGATTGAAGCATTTTATCTTCTTAAACGGTCTGGGCCTCAACTGGCTCCTCTTGGCTCAAAGCTCTGGCTGAGTTTGGGCTTCCTCAGTCCTGGGGGAGAGTTGCTAATGCTTTTCCCAGCAAGCAGTCCGGGGCCACAGGGATCTGGGCAGCATGTGGCTGAGCACCGCTTGTCCACTCCATGCAGCCACAGGAAGTAGGTGTCATGGCAGACTGCATTTCTCCCTTGGGCCAGCCGCTAACACCCATGAAATGTTAAGAGTCTGTGCTACATCAGCAAAGTGTGCCGAGGGGGGCCTGCCATAGGAAGCTCGACTGAGTTTGTTCTTCGGCCCCAACATGCTGGGCATGACCTGAGAAGTATTGAGTCATGGACTCGTGACCAGCAAATGGCTGAGCAGGGGAAGGGACCAGATGTCCAACCAAGTCATTGCTATGCTTGGAATCAATCCTAGTGAACGCTCATTCATGTAGTCTCTGCCTCGGTTAGCGCCTTCATTCACTGGTGAGAGAAGAAAGTGCTTACAAATTCATTTTTTTTAAATCTCTGGTCAAATCAGTTTAGTTAACCCGCAAATTTGGTTTAAAAAAAACTTGCAAAATATAAGCAGTTGCCAAGCATGCCTTCCCATTCCTTCTATATGAGGGTGAGGGTGGAGCAGAGAGCTGAGTCTGGGCACCAGACCTAAGGGCAGGGCTGTGCCCACAGGCAACTCTACAGTGAGTGGTACCGGGTGTCCATGTGCCCAGCTCAAGGGCTAGGTGGCCCCCTTCCCAGGGTGGGGAGGAGGACCGTTGGGGGTAAGACTCAGGGTGTAGCTCCCTTTCCTACCTGCACAGAGCGTTCCTGCGGCAGTCTCAGGAAAACACCACAGCGACCCCTCAGCACAAAGTGCTTCCAAATGATCTTCCTGTTGACCTCAGGCACCAGCACTTCCGGGCTGCCAGGTAGCATGAAGTCCTGATGTCCGCATCCCGGAGTGTTGCCACGCTGTTCCCCACCCACGTGTCCTTGGAGCTGTTTAAACAGAGAGATGAAGTAAACAGACCAGCTCTGCTCCAGAGCCCTACTCAAGGGTCAGTCCAAGGAAGGCACCGTGAGAGCCCACTCACTGGCCCATTTCTCCCATTGGCCTGGAAGGAAAACCGCGAGCCTCTTTTTTATTTGTTTGTAGCTGACTAAACACCCATGTTGCCTCTAAATAAACTTTCATATTTCAAAATCATCTT
The DNA here is from genome assembly GCF_000296735.1 of Chrysochloris asiatica. NCBI lineage: Eukaryota > Metazoa > Chordata > Mammalia > Afrosoricida > Chrysochloridae > Chrysochloris > Chrysochloris asiatica. The sequence goes on along the minus strand of NW_006408666.1, from coordinate 8,239,553 downwards.
CCATGGTCATATACTCACTTTTTTTTCCAGAGGAGGGCTGCGATCTAAGACTACAACGGGAGACGTCTAGCATTTCACTGGAATCTTACATCTTTTTCAAGGAAACTTGCATAACGGCAGTAACAGCCTAATAAAATCCCATTGGAGTTCATTTGAGCAGATTGCTTTTTCTCTTTGAAAAATAGCTGTTGCTTCTTTTATCAAAATATTTGGGGCTTATGTTGAGTTGGTGGCATATCACCTGCATCATCTGGTGAGTTTGTTTTGTTTGGTGGAATTGGTTTGGGGACTTTTGTGGGGTTGCCTTTGTTGTGTTATTTTTAAATGCCTGTTTCATTTGCATAGTAACTATGTTCATAAGATAAAATGCGCTGAGAGCCCTGAAGATGGATGGGTCCACGCAGTGCAGACCTCTGCTTCTGTACTCACTGGCTCGTTGGTTGGAGAACCAGGTCCCACCTCCCAGCCAGCCTACACAGACATGCGGGCACGCACCTGCTGTGGGATGCTGACATGCTCTTCAGATCCTGACTGGGAACATTGCTGCCACTGCTTTTACTCTTTTCTGCAGGATTTTCTCCCAAAACCTACTCTGTACTTCCATTTAAGCTTGTAGGAACAACCATGGAGCCTTGGAAATCTGCAATTTCAAGGTCCAGCCTTGTGGGATGTGGGCATGGGGAGTTTTGCAGACCTGGGCCCTCCTGGCTCCCGCCCCGGGGCCCCATCCCAGCCCCAGTCCCGCCCCTAGCCCTCCCCCAGTGCTCCCCAGTCCTGGCCCCCATCCCTGTCCATCTCCCTCCACAGCCCCGCCCCTCCCCGGCCCCACTCCCTGGGCCCCAGCCCCGCCCATTCCCCTCCCCAGTCCCTCCCCTCCCGGGCTGCCTCTCCAGAGGTCATGACTTAAACCTGAAGATTTTCTCAATTCCTGAGATCATTTGCTTAGGCCCCTGTAGCTCACCGGGCAGCTGAAGTGGCCACAGCTGGAGCTGCCTGTTACCACCCAGGCGCTGTTGGGAGACTACCTGGAAAATGAAGCAGGGGGCTTCAGCTGGTGGGACCAGGGCGTCTCTGAAAACCTCATCCACCCACTACGGATAGCTGTCTTCTTGGGCCTGATGCTGCCCTGGAGAACTCACCCTGGAAGGGACCCACGGAGCACCCCTGCCCGCATAGGAGGCAGGTGCCCACGCAGGTCTTCCTTTTGAGGTGGGGGTGCCCCAGTGTGGAGGTCAGGTCATAGTTCCCAAAGGAAATAAGGGACAGATTCAGATCCTTCAGGTGAAGGAGAAGGGAAGGACACATTAGACAAAGGTCTTGGGGAGCACGGAGCTGGAGGCCTTTGGGAAAGGATTTTGGTGTGGCCTGGTACTCTTAAGGAGCCCTGAGTGATGGAGTTGGGTAGGCACTTGACTATTAGCTGAAAGGCTGACAAATTGAACCCACCTGAAGAACCTGAGAAGACATCTAGAGATCTGCTTCCTGGGCCCTAGGGAACGGGAACGCTCATTGTGTCATATTCAAGGCACGCTGGTATCTGTAGCTCACAGAGAGGCTTCTGGGAGACATTGGCATATTGGGTAGAAAAGCATGGGTTTTGATGAAATTTGCAGAGAGAAAAGAGAGCAAGAGGTAGAGGCAAAGGGCTGTGGAGAAACTCCAGGGTCCGGAAGCACCAGAGAAACAGCAGACAACGCTGAAGGAAGAAAACCAGAGTGAGGTGTTATACAGAAGTCAGGTCAGGAAGCTAAAGGCTGTCAGTCAGCACCAGACCTGTGCTTCTCACCGAGATGTGTTTTATTGGGGTTTCTTTTCTCCTGACACCATTTTCAGGCCGCTGCTCTAGGAGGGGACATTTCTTTCCTCAAGATTTTGCTGGACCAACTCAACCATCCAGAGGTCTCCGTACAGTCCCTCAGAAGCAGTTTCCCAACTCCTGCTTTGTTCTTGTCCAAAGTCACTGCCAAGTACAGCCTCCCCATTTAGAGCCTTGGATAATAGTTATGTGCTTGGTGCTGATCGTGGGAGATAGGAAGAGGCACCAGGGTCAGGCAGAGCAGGAGCCCTTCCCTTGAGCTGGAAGGAGGTTTTAGAACTTGGCTGAGTTTGTTGTTGTTGTCAGGTGCCATCTAGTC
>NW_006408666.1:8226496-8229088 GCF_000296735.1 Chrysochloris asiatica | reverse complement strand
AGTCATTGTACCAAAAGGAAATGGTTAATGTTCAACCATTTCAAGAGATACCATATGAACAAGAGCCAATGATACTCAGAGAGGAAGTCCAAAGAGCTTGGTACATACGGGGGGCGTTAAAAGGGGTCAGTGTTCATCATTAACCCACACGAGGGATTTATTAGAAGTAACATACACTAGAATTTGGTGCCCCCAAGAACAGTCAGTGGGATCCCCTGCACAACCAGAGAGCAGGACGCTTTCTGCCTCCATCGCTTCTGGCCAGGAACTCGCTGTTGAGCAGAGACTGGGTTCTGGGCAGACCTAGGGAGGGCCAGAGGCTGGGGTTTTCTAAACTGCTTCATGTCTCCAAAGTGAAGCCCAGATATCACTTAAGCTGAAGGAGGCCACGGTGGCCTCATACTAGCCCTTTGAAACAGAGATAGCGAGTTTGAACTGAGTCTGGCTCACAGCGACCCCATGTGTTAACAATGTGGAACTGCTCTATGGGGAGTTCTGGCCTGCAATTCAACAGGTCTTCTCTTATGCTGTAGTTGTTGTTGTTTTTATGTGCAGTGGAGTCGGTTCCGACTCATAGCGACCCTGTACAGGGTTTCCGAGGCTGTAAATCTTTACGGGAGCAGAAAGCTTCATCTTTCTCCCGCGGAACAGCTGGTAGTTTCGAACTGCTGACTAGGCTACCAGAGCTACTTTGTGGTGTTTCTAGGTGTTTCTAGGTGGATTCAAACTGCCAACCTTAGGTGAGTACTCGAGTGCTGATGGTTTACATCACCCCAGGGCCTCTGCTGGAGAAATGCCTGAATGAGCAGTCACCAAGCAGGTGACTTTGACCTCTTCCTCTCTCCCACGTCTTCTGACCTTCATGTTACCTGAAATCAATCTCCAAGGACACAGGGCAGTTTAACAAAGGGGACTTAAGGAAGGGAGAAGACACCAGTTGCTGTCTGAAATTTTCAAATTCACCAAGAATGTGGCCCCAACTGGTGTTTTCCAAGATCTGAATCTTTTGTTAGCAGTGACATTTCAGGGGATCGTTCTGGAAAAGCCCACTGTCTTCTGCTCAGGACTTGGAGTGGCCTGGAGGGTCCTGCAGAATCACAGCAGGAAGGGGTGCTGGACTCAGCGTCCACTCCTCCCATTCACTGCTCCAAGCCTCAGTTTCCTCAGCTGTGAAATGGAATAGTAACAATGCCTGCCTCATCAGGCTGCAGAGTCCTGTGTGGCACTGTGCGACAAGCACTAGACTGCTAACTACAAGGTCGGTGGTTCGAACCCACCAGTCATACCCGGAAATCCTATACAGGGCCATATGAGTCAGAACTGACATATAACAACACAGGATTGCTGTGAAGTTGCAGTCTGCAGGGACTGCACAAAGGAGGCACTACAGCCTGGATCTTGGAGGATAAACAGGAGTTTCTGAAGGCCTTCCCAAGGAGCAGGTATGGTGCAGCTTGTTTGCTACTTCCGGTCCTTTCCCCCTTCTTCTCTGGCTGAGGGGTTTGGTGTTGCGTATGCAGGGGGGTGGCGACGACTGTGGAGCAGAGAGAAAATGAGTCGGGTCCTGCATGTGGCATAGAGAGGGACCTGTGACCATCTGGTGGTAGTTGAGATTCAAGTCTGTGGGCCACAGGGTTCACTTGGATCAAGAAGTCAGAGCCAGAACAGGGGAAAGGTCTGCAGGTCAAAGCAAGTTCATTACAGAGGCGGGAGATGGGAATGGGTGGATGGATTCTGGGGTGGCCACTGGTGGAGAATAAGAGCCCCTCCCACATGAATTGCCCAATGGGTTTTCAAGGCTGCAGTTGTAACTGCATCTGCCCCTACAGAACAGCTGCTGAGGCTGGGTAGTGGCTGAGAGCCCTAACCCAACAGCACCAGGGCTCCTATGGAGTAGAGCAGAACCATTAAAAATGATTTCCAGAGAATGTGTGGACATGGTAATGCCTGAGACTGAATCATGAGAGCATCCAGGGGCCAGCCTGGGCTGTGAAGCTGTGCTCAGAACTGGAACGGGCTGAAATGGCCACATCTTGGGGACAGAAAGGGGTGAGCGTGATTTGATTTTCAGTTTTGGTAAATTTGAACAATGGGCATGTGTGTGTTATTTTTCTAGTTCTACAAGAAGAGCTTGAAAATAATCTATTGACTCTGGAGACCCTGTGACCAAGCATGATGCCTAACACCTCTCCACGACCTTATTGTTGTTGTTGTTAGGTGTCGAGTCCTTACAGACGCATAGCGACCTTATGCACAACAGAATGAAACACTGCGCAATCCTGGGCCAACCTCACAATTGTTGCCACACTTGAGTCCATCGATGCAGCCATTTTGCCAATCCGTCTCACTGGGGGTCTTCCTCTTTCTCTCTGACCCTCTACCTTACCAAACATGATGTCCTTCTCCAGTGACTGGTCCCTCCTCACAATATGTCTGAAGTATGAGAGACGAAGTTTGGCCATCCTGGCCTCCAAGGAGCACTCTGACTGCACTTCCAAAATGGATCTATTGGTTCTTTTGGCAGCCCATGGCACTTTAAATATTCTCCTCCAACACCACAACTCAAAAGCATCAATTCTTCTGTTGTCTTCC
>NW_006408666.1:8222461-8225226 GCF_000296735.1 Chrysochloris asiatica | reverse complement strand
GCTGAGCATGTTCTTCCTTTTTGGTTTTCTGATTCCAGATCTTTGCACATTTTTTTGTAATATTTGGCTTTATCTTCTCAACCTTTGAAATTTTCTGTTCTCCTTGGATCTCCTCATTTCTTCCATTTGCTTTAGCATCTCTACACTGGAGAGCAAGTTTCGGTGTCTCTTCTGACATCCATTTTGACCTTTTTCTTCTTTCTTGTCTTCTCAATGACTTTTTGCCTTCTTCCTGTGTGATGTTCTTGATGCCATCCCACAACTCTTCTGGTCTTGAGGAGGTACGAATAATCTCCCCTAATTTACAGATGAGGAAATTGAAGCCCAGAGAGGGTTAACACAAAAGAAGAGAGGAACTTCTAAGAAGCAATCACAAAGGACATGTCCCTGAAGAGTGGGAGTCCACTATTAGGGCCACTAGAGTTTTCACGCCTGGCTTCAGAAACCTTGGGATTTTTTGGGAAAAGTGACTGTCTTTTCATTAATAATTCCAATCAGGTTTTCATATCTGATGCTTGTCCCAGTCCACTCTCACTATCCTTTAAATCACGCCTCCAAACTTGGGTCATTTCTTGTGTGAAAAATCCAGCTCAACAGTGACCCGGTACCTCCTGCTTCTCCGTCTGGGGTGAACTTGCCTCTACCAGTTTTTGATCATGAGTTCTGATCAATAAACTATTTTAGCACACGTGTGTGTGTGTGGTATGTGGCTCAAATGGCAAATGTGCTCAGCTACTTCCTGGAACATTAGAGGTTCAAGGCCACCCTGAGGTACCTCAGAAGCGAGGCCTGGTGATATTGTTCTAAAAAGTCAGCCATTGGAAACCCCATTGGGCCAGTTCTGCTCTGACACACATGGGCTGTTATGATTCAGGGCCAACTCCGTGGAAACTAGTGAATATATATGTGTGTGTGTGGCTCTAACATCCACCCTCTGGGTGAACCCTCGGCCCACCCAGGGACCACTGAACACAACACTGTTCCTGCAGCTATAAAAGACTAGTTAAGATTCATTAATTTTTTTCCCCCATAGACTTAAAAAAAGAAAAGAAATGGAAATCCATCTACTTCTCTCCTATGCCCCTTAGGCTGAGACATGGCAGCGATGCTAGTCTCAGTTCTGGGTTTGATTCTGAGCCAATGCATCTCAAGTGTAGCCCCCAGTGTGTCTGCAGGGGAGGTCTTAGATTTCAGGGGAGCACGCAGACTAAGAAGGACTACAAAGAAAGACCTGGAAACCTACAACTGAAAACCACCCAAAGACAGCTCTTTGGATCATATGGTCCAGTTGCAACGGACCGTGGGGCTGGGAGAGGATCAAGCAGCTTTTGTTCTGTTGTGCGGGGAGTGACCACAAGTAGGGGGCAACTCCACAGCAGCTAGCCAGCTGGACAGCTCCACTCTGGAAGTGATTGAGGGTTCTCTGGATGGTAACAATGAAGGCTAGAAAGACTAAGGACAAGGGATGGAGATTCCTGCATGCTTTCAACCCCTGAGACCACAGATGCCTCTGGGTCTCCCATAGAATCATTTCTCCCTCCTTCTTCCTCCAGCGTTTGGTCCACAGGGAAGAAGTCAGTTTCTTCTGTTTGCATTTGTCTGTTGTTGTTATGTGCCGTGGAGTCGGTTCCAACTCATAGCGACCCTGTACAGGGTTTCCGAGGCTGTAAATCTGTACGGGAGTAGAACGCCTCATCTTTCTCCCGCGGAGCGGCTGGTAGTTTTGAACTGCTGGCCTTAAGGTTCGCAGCCCAATTTGTAACCACTGCGCTACCAGAGCTCCTTGCATTTGTCTGTAGGTCCAGTATTTTTCAAGCCATGCCCCTTGTCTGCATCAGGCTGGCCCTTAGGTGGATGGGAAATGCCTGCAGAGGTAAATCCTCTTAGGAGAAACAGCAGGAGGACGGGAGATTGGGCACCCCCAGAAGCAGGTTAGAAATGCAGACCCAGTTAGGAGAACAGGCTTGCATCCTGGTCTGCTCTCAGGCAAGCTCTGTGTGGCCTTGGACACAAGATTTCAGGTCTCATCTCTAAAACAGGGACTCTCCATGGCCAACACTGCCCCCTAGAGGGTGTTTGAAGGTAAGTAAGGTGTTTTTACCATTTGGGGAACGGTTTCTGGCAGTTAATGCCCCGGAAGCAGTAATGCTCAGTGTTCTTCAAGTACAATGTGCTTTACAATTCCATAGTACCCACTCAGTGGTCTCAGAGTAATAGTGCAGCTCTACCCAAAACAATACGATGACCGTGAAGTTAACAATAACTTCACAGGTTTTAAACTATGTATAGTAAATTATGGTGTCTTAGGGGAGTGCAGTGACTCTGTAGGTTAAGTACTGTACTGAAAACCACATGGCTGCTGGTTCGAACCCACCAGCTGCTCCAAAGGAGAAACTTGAGGCTTTCTGCTCCCACAAAGGTTTAGAGCCTCGGAAACTCTCAACAGGGTCTGAGTCAGAACTGACTGGGGGAGGCTTTACAGCAGCAGCAGCAATGTGTCTAGAACCACTTTCAGGGATTTCTCTCTGTGATCATGTCGTTAACTGTACACACTGTTAGGCTCTGCTTTCAATTTTTATGGATCGTTTTCTCAGATTTTTTATTTTGTGTTATTAGGGTGTATTTTTTATCTTTATTTTTTGCATCTACATTTAAAATCTGGAGTCCCTATATGGTATAAATGGTAAGGGCTTGACAACCAGCTGAAAAGTTGACGGTTCAAACCTACCCAGAGTCTCCTCGGAAAACAGACTTGGAGATTGTTG
>NW_006408666.1:8215147-8215796 GCF_000296735.1 Chrysochloris asiatica | reverse complement strand
TAATGACCAGGTGCAAGAATGTTGTGATTAACTGTGTAATAATTCAAGGAAAGATCAAAGTGTTAGTTCATTATGTACTGTGTAGTTTTAAGTATAAAAAATAAAGACTTGCTGAACTGGGCTGGCAGAAGAGACAGAAAGAAGACAGAAGTAGCAGGAGCAGCAGAGGAAAGCAGAGAGCAGGAGTGGAGGCAGAAGGAAGTAGAAACAGAAGGCAGAAGCTGGAGAGAACAGCCAGACAGCACAGCGAGCTGAAGAGCCTCTCGAGTTCTATTCATTTCTCCATCCGCTGATTCTGCGTATTCTCTGGTAAGAATACCTATTCTCTCGTGAGAGCCGGTCTCCCCGCAGCTAAGCACCATCGGACCCATAGTGACCCTGTATAAGGTCTCCAAGGAACGGCTGGCGAGCTTGAACTGCCGACCTTGAGGTTCAAATGACTTTGCAGTCCAGCGCATTAGCTCACAGTGCCACACCAGGACTCTCTCTCTCTCTCTGTGTATGTATATATATATATGTGATAGTTAAGGTTTTATATCTAGAGAGAGAGAGAGAGAGAGAGAGAGAGAGAGAGAGAGCGGCTTAGCTGAAGGAAATGGCTCACACAGTTGCAGAGGCTGTAAGTTCCAAGGCCTTGGATCAGATGTCA
>NW_006408666.1:8213410-8213948 GCF_000296735.1 Chrysochloris asiatica | reverse complement strand
TTGAAAGTAGAGAATATCAGAAATATGTTTACCTGTGCTTTATTGACTATGCAAAGACTTTCAATTGTGTGGATCATGACAAGCTATGGACAACACTACAAGGTATGAGTATTCCAGAACACTTAATTGTGCTCATAAAGGATCTGTTCATGGACCAAGAGGCAGTTGTTCAAACAGAACAAGGGAACACTGAATGGTTTCAAATTAAGAAGGGTGTGTGACAAGGTTGTGTTCTTTCACAATCGGGCTGCGAACCTTAAGGTCAGCGGTTCGAAACTACCAGCCACTCCGCGGGAGAAAGATGAGGCTTTCTACTCTCGTAAAAATTTACACCCTCGGAAACCCTGTACAGGGTCGCTATGGGTTGGAACCGACTCAATGGCACTTCACAACAACAACAACAACATTCAACCTGTATACTGAACAAATAATCCGACAAGTTGGGGGTCTATGAAGAAAAACGTGGCATCAGGATTGGAGGAAGACTCATTAACAACCTGCGATATGCAGATGATACAACCTTGCTTGCTGAAAGTGA
>NW_006408666.1:8205006-8213310 GCF_000296735.1 Chrysochloris asiatica | reverse complement strand
AGAGAGAGAGAGAGAGAGAGAGAGCGGCTTAGCTGAAGGAAATGGCTCACACAGTTGCAGAGGCTGTAAGTTCCAAGGCCTTGGATCAGATGTCAAGCCGAGGCTTCTCCTGACGCCTATAACTAACTGTAAGAGTCATTGCCCCTAAGAGTGGCAGGTTGGAGATTGACTTCTTAGATCTAGGTCCCTGGGTGGTGCAAATGGTTTGCTCTCAGCTACCAACCTCAACTTGTGGTTCAAACCCACTCATGGACTCTGCAGAAGAAAGGCCAGGCAATCTGGTTTCATAAAAATTGTTGTTGTTAGTTGTTGCTGTTGAGTGAACTCTGACTCACAGCAACTTCATGAGTCTCAAAGGAAAGCTGATGTTTAGTGCTTTCAGTTGCTAACTTTGGTGGTAAAGTAGATTAGCAGAACTTTCTCCCAAGGTGCCTCTGGGTGGGCTCAAGCTGCCTATCTTTCCGTCAGCAGCTGAGCAGGTAAACTGTACCAGCCAGGGAGCCCTCTCCATGCCTAGAAGATGCTCACATACTCAGGATAGCCTCATCTTGCCTATGTTTGTTATAAATGTACCCGTTTATCATCTGCATTGGACCTGTGCTGGACTCACTGGGGAAGAGACAGGATGAGGCGGGGTCTCTGTCATCTAGCTGATGACTTACAATGGGGAGTCCATCACATTCCACGATGCAACCAGAGAAAGAGGTGGCTTTTTACCTGGACGCTGTTTGTGATGTTTAGCTTGTACAAACATCTTCAAGAAGAAGGTCACACCTTCATGGTCTGCCAACAGAGACCCCAGCTGTTAGGAAACCACCTAACAGCAACCCAGAAGAAGGAATGGAGGAGCGTGGCCCCTCCACGTCTCCTGGCAGCTCAGAGATGAGGCTCAATCGTACTGTCTGAATGCTTCTTACGAGCACGCTCAGAAACCAAGTTTGGGCACAGATTGGCCTGCTGGTGGACGGCTGCAGATGGAGTTATTAAATCTGCAGTTCCCCTTATGAAATAAATTGCTGTCTGAGCAGCAGAGGGGGGCTTGGTCTGCTCCATTGCAATCCTTGCCTTTATCATAGGATGAAAATGCACCCTTATTTCATTCTTTTTGGCACATGTGATTCCCCCCCACCCCCACCTCCCCAGTTAACAACAGAGCAAAACAATCGACCCCAAACCCAGAACGTTGCCTTGCAGGTCTTGTTTCTAAAAACCTGGAGACTCCCAGACAAAAGAACCAGGGTCTGAAAGCCCCCATCTGTACCTGCCATCTCCCCTGCCCACTTCCTCTCTCCCAGGGCCCTGTATACCGGCCCTAAGCCTTTCCAACACCTCTGAACCTGGCTTCTCCCTGTCCTTCTAGCTCAGCTGAAATGTCACATTGCAGAGTGGCCTTCCTGGCCTCCTTCCACCAAGGAGTGCCCTAGTCCATCCCCATCACCACACCTCAGTTCATTTTCTTCGTGGCCTTTATTCCACTGACATTTTCTGGCTGAGTTTTTACATGTGGCCTGGTTACTCAGAGCAGAAAGCCAGCAACTTTCTGTGCTGACGTGTTGTCTGAGTCTCTACTCCAGGGTCTCCACACCATAAACAATACCTGGTGCACAGTAGGTGTGGTTTGATGTTGTGGAATGAAGGAATAAGTGGCCAGCCTGTGTCTGAACTATGTCCTCACATTTCCTGAACAATGGGATTCGGCAATGGGATTCATATCGAATTTGAAGGGATTATTTCAAACAAATAAGTGGGTGGTGCAAATAGTTAACACCCTCTGTGCTAATCCAAAGGTTGACGGTCATCCACACATGAGCTGCTTTCCAAAAGACAGTCTTGACACCCCATGAGGCGTACGCCAGAAAATGGGTTCACCCTTAGTCATAGTCCTCTGCATGATTGATTGTCTGTTCTCTTAGCCCACACAAAACACAACAGAATCTGTACTCCGGGACTTCTGGGATTTTAGAAAAACAATCCTACCAAGCGCCTAACCCTGGACTCTGGATTGACAAACAGTGGGCTGTGGGGAGGCACCCTGAGAGAGAACCAGAGTCTTGCTTGGCCCCACTGAAGGAGGGTGGAGTTTACATTTTTAAAAAATTTTCTGAGTTTATTTTCCAAAACTGGCTATGGGAGATATTTTTGCCTGTGCATTTATTGTTTGTTTGTAGTCACACCTGTGAAAAGGCTTGGAGAAAAGAGCCCAGCCTACAGGCGGACTACATTAGGGTTGGTGTTATTCCCAGTGCCTGAGAACAAGCTAGTGACTCTGTGGCACTTAACAACAACAACAACAACAAGAGGACCTTCAGGAAGCTAGGTAGTGGCACCTCTCCACAACTTTCTGTATTTTTTGTCTTGATTTAAGAGCTTTAATTTAGTAGGATTTATATCTGATCATGCAATACTCATAAGACTGACAAAGGTTGTAAAAACCACAACACACACTTTGGGGTGTGTTTGAAGCCACAACATTCACTGCTATGAAAGCAATAGAGGGAATAAAGGGTAGGCACTGGACTGCTAGCCATAAGGTTGCCAGTTCAAACCCAGCAGCTCCTCCTCAGGAGAAAGATGAGGCCGTTGGCTGCCATAAAGATTTACAGTCTCAGACAAGACACCACGGTCGCTATGGGTCAGAACGCACTAAATGGCAGTAGGTTTGGTGGGGTTTTTTTGTTTTTTAATTAAGGTAATATTAGCTAGCACAGGTGGTAGCTGCCTTTCAAGATCTCCTCACCCTCTCCCAATGATCCATACCTTCTTCTATTCATGCTAAGTCTGGGCTGGCCTATGACTCATTTAAACTTGCAGAGTCAAGCCAGTTCTGGGTCTGAGCCTTAAGTAAGCTTGAAAATGTCTGTGTCAGACAACCCTACTGGAAAGACCTCATGGTGAGGCCTCAGAGTGAGAGGGAGGGCCCTCTGTCTTAGCCTCCCTGTCAAGCTCCTAACTCCAGCCTCAGACAATACCAGCTGAGCTTAGCCAACCTGCAGAGCCAGGAGAGATACTGAATTGACAGTTGTTTAATACACTAAGCTTTGGGGCAGCTAGATTTGTAGTCATTGATAACAGACACACAGTCTGGTAATCAAGACTAGGGGGTGTACTCACAATTCTGTTTAGATGGTGAATTATAATCTGTTTTTCTTCCTGAATGTTGAAGGTCTTATGTCATTGTAATTGGGGAAAAAGAGCAACACTCATTGTTATAGGTGATACTGATGCTGTTTATGCTTCCTAGGGAATGTGACTTTTTGTTAGCAGTGATACGCATCAACAGATTATCAATTCTGCCCATAGTAATATGTGGGGAACACGGTTGCGCCATACTCTAAGGACTGGACTGTAAGCCATAGGTCCACAGTTAAAGCCTGCCAGTCATTCTGAAGCAGAAAGATGAGGCTTTCTGCTCCTGGAAAGATTTTAATAGCCTGGGAAACTCTATACAGCATCACTATGAGTCAGAACCAACTGAAAGGCACTTAGTGACAATAATAAAGTGCTGGGGTACCTGAGTGGTATGAGCAATTAAGTGCTCAGCTACTAACAGAAAGTTTGGCAGTTCAAACCTACCCCTAGGTGTGTTGAAAGAAAGACTTGGTGATCTACTTTTGTGATGATTGCAGTCATTGAAAATCTATAAAAGGGACTTCCAACAAGATGGTGGGCCTGCAGATGCACTCCAAGGACCGTCTACAACATAGATACAAGTCCCAAATGAAACAGACACAGAGGAAAACCCTGGAACACTGAACTTCAGAGGGAAAATGAAGAAGTGGAGTGAGCATTTGCTGGGAGGAGAAGTTGAGAAGGAACGGTGAGAAAGGGAGACTGGCTGGTGAACAGCTGGCCAGATGTGGTGTGGCCATTGTGAACTTTTGTGAGCAGCTTTGGCAGAGCAGATTCACACAGATGAGGAAGGTGCAATTCTTCCTTTTCCCCACACGCCCTTGGTTGACCAGAGGTGTGGACAGCTCCCACCCTCATTCAGCCCGGGTGCAAATCATGCTATCTGGGAGTTTAGGGCCACAAGGTTGCGCGTCATCACAGTGTGAGATAGGGGGCCAACTGTATGTATTTGGTTCCTGGATTCAGGTAGCTCACCTCCAGACCCATAGAAACCACAGAGCCACCAGCCCAGCATTAGTCTAGCAGACTCATAACCAGCCACCCTGCCCCCAGCTGCTCTGTGTTCCTAACAGACTCTGAAACGAGCTCCATCAAGGGTCCCCATGAACTACTTCAGATTGAGTGACCTGAACACAGAGAACACCTAGGTCTATAGTAACTCAATCTAGGGTCAGGAACAACACCGTCACACTCCTTCCACACCCATTCATTAATTCCCCCAGAGTTCTCGTCTCTCTGGGTCTAACAACTGCTCTGGTTTTTGGTTTTCCTTCCACTGTTTTCGTTTGTGTATTCTTTCTCCTCCTTCTTTTTTTCCCATTGCCTTTAATTTTATCCTATCTCTCTCTGCTTTTGTATTTTCCCTTTTCTTCTGTTTCTCATTTCCCTTCTTCTTTGTTATTCTCTTTGATCTTTCTTTATTACTCTACTCTCTTTCTCTTTTCATCTTCCTTCTCCCTGGTTTCTTTAAGGGTTTCTGTTTTTCTTTGGAATTTCTTCTTTTTATTTTTCCTCCTTTTTAAAAAAAATAGTTCCATTTTCTTGTTCCTCTTTTGTCTTGTTAGTTGTTATACTCTTTATTTCTGGTTATTACCTGCTTATTTTTTCCCTTTCATTGTTGGCTGCTTATTTTTTTATTTGGGGTTATTCTTTAGTGTGTGTGTGTGGGTGGGGGGGTTTCTCTTTCCCACCCAAAAGGAGACAGTACCATATCCATACAGTCCAGCTACAGCCATATGTTCTATAGTTCCATCCACCAAGCAAGAGCCAGTACTAGCTCCTATAAAACCTGACCAACATTAGACAGCATCCAACATCAGCCCAAACCGCCCTACAATGAGGTACACACGCTTCCATTCTCTAACTAGACCCACAGGAGACAGTTGGTGAGAGCCTAAGAACACATCAACATACAATCATCAATTAAATACAAATACAGCACCACCACAGTGCCCCAGAGACAACAAACAATTTTAGCTCAGACACACACACACACAAAAACAAGAAAGAATGACTCAAACAAATTAACAAAATGTAGAGTTAGAAAACCTTTCTGAGGAAGAGAAGGAAATGGAATTACTTGAAAGAGAATTAGAAAGAATAATATTTAGGTGACTTAAAAGGGATGACAGAAAGATTGAAGAAAGGAAGGAGAACACAGAAAAAGCTTTAAAAGAATTCAGGAAAACACTACAAGAACAAACAGTCAAAATAAATGCAAATTTTGAAACAATACAAAATATGCAAATAGAAATCCAGACAATTCATACTATGATCTCAGAAATGTACAACATGCTGAAATGGCAAAAAAGGAGGTTTGAATCAATGGAAGCCTGAATTAGTAAACTTGAAGATAAATCTCTCAGTATTACTAAACTTGAAGAATGATTAAAAAAAATTTAAAAATCAGAAGAAAGTCTAAGATTTATGTGGGAAATCATGAAGATGATAACTTACAGGTGATTGGAATTTCAGAACAGGAAAAGACTATTAAAATTGTGGAGAAAATTATCAGAGTTTCTGGAATAAAACTTCCCTAACATCATGAAAGATGAGAAGATAACCTTATAAGAAGTGTAATGAAACTCAAACAGGATAGACCACAAAGTTAAATCAGTAAGACATATCATAATCAAACTTTTCAAAACCAAAGACAAGGAAAAAATTCTGAGAATAATTCAAGAAAAATGAAAAGTTACCTACAAAGGAGCATCAGTAAGACTAAGTTCTGATTTCTCAGCAGAAACTATGCCGACAAGAAGGCAATGGGATGACATAGATACAATTCTGAAAGGAAAAAAACCCCAAAACACTTGCTAACTAAGAATCATATACCCAGCAAAGCTGTCCTGCAAATACAATAACAAAATGAGGACATTGTCAGATAAACAAATTAATAGAATTTGTAATAACCAGACCAACTTTACAAAAATGATAAAAGGGTTTTCTCTGGACTGGGAGCCAACAACAGCAGACAGCAGCCTGAGATTAACATACATGACAACACTGCCCAAGACAATCCAGATATGTTGCTGTTGTTATGTGCTATAGAATTGGTGGTTCCGACTCATAGTGACCTTGTATAGGGTTTCCAAGGAGCAGCTGGTGAATTTGAACTGCTAACCTTATGATTCAATCAATCTTTCAGTCTAGTGCTTAACCTACAGTGTTACACCAGGACTCCAGATATATGCAGACTAAAACCATCCAGATATACAAGTATCCAAAATAAAACACAATTAACTCAGCACAGACAATTATGTAGAACAAAGAAATCAGCAGCACCACAAAAAAATACACAGCAAAATGACAGTTATTAATCCATACATATCATCAATAATTATGCAGAATGCAAATAGATTCAAAGTGCCACTCAAGAGACAGAGCGTAGCAGAATGGATAAGAAAACAGAATTCTTCAACATGCGGTCTACAAGAGGCACATCTTACACACAAAATCAAAAACAAAAAATAGACCAAAAATCAAAGGAGGAAAAAATATATTAAGTTAATGGCAAACAAAGACTAGCAGGAATGACCATTTTAATCTCTGATAAAATAGACTTGACAGCAGAAACCAACAAAAGGGAAAACTAAGAACATTCTATCCTGATTAAAAGGTCAATTAAACAAGAAGACATGACCATAATAAATTTCTATGCTCCTAATGAAAGAGTCTCAAAACACAGAAATAAAAGTCTAATAGAACTGAAGAAAGAAGTAGGTAACTCTACAATAATAGAAGGAAAGTTTAATACAACACTTTTGGTAATGAACAAGACAACTAGAAAGAAACTCAACAAAGATACAGAAGAACATGACCTCATAGACATCTACAAGGCACTCAGCCTAACATATAATGCACATTCATTTCCAGCGCTCATGGAATATTCTCCAGAATAGATCAGATTTTAGGCCACAAAGCAAAACCTCAATAAGTTTTAAAATGTCAAAATACTACAAAGCATCTTCTTAAACCACAGTACTATAAAATTGTAAATCAACAATAGGAAGATCAAGGGGGAAAAAAAGTCAAATACATGGAAATTGAATAACATCCTGCTAAAAGTACTGGGTAATGGAAGCAATAAAAAATGAAATGAAAAATTCCTAGAATCAAACAAGAAGGAAAACACAACATACCAAAACATTGGAGACATAGAAAAAGAGTGCTTGCTCAGAGTGCTTGCTCAGAGGGCATTTTATAGCAATAAGTGCTTACATACAAAAAGAAGAAAGAATAAAACATCCATTAATAATCGGAACATGGACTGTATGAAGTATGAATCTAGGAAAATTAGAAATTGTCAAAAATGAAATGGAATGCATAAACATCGATACCTTAGGCATTAGTGAGCTGAAATGGACTGGTATCGGCCATTTTGAATCTGATAACTACATGGTTTACTATGCTGGAAATGACAAATTGAAGAGGAATGATGTTGCATTCATTGTCAAAAAGAACATATCAACATCAGTCATGTGGCGCTGTGGGTTAATGCACCAGACTACAAAGCCATTTTAACTGCTAGATTGGTGGTTCAAGCTCACCAGCTGCTCCTCAGAAACCCTATACAGGATCGTTATGGGTAAAAACTGACTCGATGGCACTTAACAACAAAAACAGTGAAGACCAATTAATACCACTATTATTCATATTTACGCACCAACCACTGCCAGTGAGGATGAAATTGAAGAATTCTACCAACTTATTCAATGTGAAATTGATCAAACATGCAATCAAAATGTATTGATCATTACCAGTGATTAGAATGCAAAGATTGGGAGCAAAGAGGAAGGATTGGTTGTTGGAATATGGCCTTGGTGATAGAAATGATGCTGGAGATCGCATGATAGAATTCTGCAAAACCAATGATTTGTTCATTTCAAATACCTTCGATAGATAGCATAACAGATGACTATACACAAGGACCTCACCAGATGGAACACATAGAAATCAAATTGACTACATCTGCAGAAAGAGATGATTGAAAAGCTCCATATCATCAGTCAAAACAAGGCCAGGGGCAGACCACCAAGTGTTCATATGCAAATTCAAACTGAAGTTGAAGAGAATGAAAACAAGTACACTGTCGGGGTCTGACCTTGACATAGTTGTGTTGTTCACGAGTGTTTGGTTCACGAGGAGGGGAGATCCAGCGGCGATAGGGATAGC
>NW_006408666.1:8196872-8202352 GCF_000296735.1 Chrysochloris asiatica | reverse complement strand
TAGAAGAATTGATGCCTTTAAGTTATGGTGTTGGAGGAGAATATTGAAAGTGCCATGTGCTGCCCATAGAATCAACAGATCTGTGTTGGAAGAAGTGCAGCCAGAATGCTCCTTGGAGGCCAGGATGGCGAAACTTCATCTCTCATACTTCGGACATATTGTCAGGAAGGACCAGTCGCTGGAGAAAGATATCATATTTGGTAAGGAGGAGGGTCAGAGAAAAAGAGGAAGACCCCCAATAAGACGGATTGGCAAAATGGCAGCATCGATGGACTCGAGCGTGGCAATGATAGTGAGGTTGGCCCAGGATGGGGCAGTGTTTCGTTCAGTTGTGCATAAGGTCTTTGTGAGTCGGTACTGACTTGATGGCACCTAACAACAACAACAACATCCTAGCAAGATGATTCTTTAAACTTTTGTCAGACACTATGCTAAATGCTTTATATACTTACTTCTTTCTATTCTCAGAACAACACTGTGACATCAGTTCTGTTATCCCCCCACCCACATGCCCATTGTAGGGCTGAGGAATCAGAGGCTGAGGAGAAACCAGCAGCAGATTTCCCTTTAAGCCAGGTAAGCATGTGCTTAGTGCATCAACAAAATACAGGCCCCAGCTCTGCAAAGCAAAATCCCATCGCTGCCAAGCAAGCAGGACACAGGAGAGGTGAGCGCTGCAGTGGGAGGGAAATGGCTGGGCACTCAATGACACCCATGTGAGGGGGCTGGCTGGGAACAGAGTCCCTGCAGGGTCATGAGGGGCCCACTTGTGCAAGGTTGTTTAAGCTATGAGACCTCTACCACGTCAACATGTTGCTTGACATCTGTCTCCTACAGCCCCCTCCTATGTAACTGAAACTCCTTGGATCTCCAGGTCTCGTGGGAATATACTATTTCTTTCTAATAAACAAGAGGTGGGAGAGGGCTTTCGAGTATAACTCTATCTAAAATAAAATATGGTAATTACTTATGATACTGGATTTCTCATTATTAATTTTCTTCTCTTTAATAATATCCTTTCATTTGTTCATTTACGATTATAACATTTATTACAAAACAACCATCAAAACCGAAGTCTGAGCTATTTAAGACCAAACAGATGAAAGTCAGTATTTCATTGAAGGAGATCCACAGAACTTTACATGGAGTCTTTGTTGTAGTGTATATAGAATATTCTTTTTGTGGAAAAGTGATGGGGGTGGCTATGTGCTGTGGTGTTGGTTCTGACTCAGAGCCACCCTGACTGGGATTCCAAAGCGGTAAATCTTCACAGGAGCGGACAGCCGTGGAATGGCTGGTATTTTTGAAGCTGATTTTGAGGTTAGCAGCCTGACTTGTAAGCAGTGCACTATGGGAGCGCCTTAGACAAGGGGCATACAGAAAACATTTCAGTGTTCTGCATGCACAACAAACTTGATAATCCACTTCCTCTCACTGTGCTAAAGTGGAATGAGTCAGCTTTGTGTTCCGCTGCTAATATTGTGGTGGTGATGTGCCGTGGAGCCGGTTCTGACTCGTAGCGACTCTGTACAAGATTTCCGAGGCTACAAATCTTTACAGGAGCAGAAAGCCTCATCTTTCTCCCGCAGAACAGCTGGTAGTTTTGAACTGCTGGCCGTGAGGTGAGCAACTCGACTCCTAACCACTACGCTACCAGAGCTCCTTACAAAGTGCTGCATCATGGATAGCTAAAACACACATGGTCCTATATATATCTATCACACATGTCCCATCTGACCTCATGAGTAAACATGGAGGGACACCACAGATGATCAGTGTTCAGGGCCCTCACATGCCTTAATCCCACCTTACGAGTTATCAAGGAGCCGACTCACAGGGTAGCAAAGCTTGCCTGTGGTACCCCACTCCACCCTTCTTTGAGTCTCCATTCACCACTGAGGTTAGGGGGAGGCAGGTGAGTCACACCCCAAGGACCAAGGGACAGACGTTCTCCCAGGACTCATGTATTTATTTTTCTCGCTCCCCAAGGATCTGGTTACCATGGGGTCTGCTTGCAGAAGTTTCTCAGAACCTGGAGGGAAGCAGCTGAACCCTGAGCCATAGGGCTGGGTCTGGAGGCATTGTCCCTTCACTGTTTCCTAGGCAGGATTCCCCAGGTCCTGTCAGAAGAGCCCCAAACCTGTAACTGAGATCCCAGTTTGCCCAGAACTTGAGGAGCCTCCACTTTTGGACTGGTAGAGAGCACTCGGGATCCCCGTGGGAATCTCTGTACCCCAGGCCACCGTGGGCCCTAGCAAGCTGCACCCCATGGCAACCCTATTCCACGCTCCTCAACCACAAAAAACAAACTAAGCCCAATAGTGTCAGAAAGCTGACTCGGACTCGTGGCAACCTCACGTGTGAGCATAGAGCTGTGTGCTACATGATTTGGTTCCTCTGGGTAGGTTTGAACCCTCAACCTTTTGGTTAGTAGTCAAGCACTTAACCATTTGCAATACCCAGGACTCCTTAGCAAAGCCCACAAGACCTTTTTGAGGCCTGCAACCTTGCCAATCTGGGCGTGTTTCCAGAGACCTCTTCTTGTGTGAGACATCATGGGGGAGTCAAAAGGAACATGGGGCTGACCCCCCGAGAAGCTTGGAGGGCTGGAGAATGTGTGTGCACCAATGTGCAGTTAGCTCATGTTTGTGGATAATCCAGAGATGGACCCATACAGATGTGCGCAACTGACGGTGAACAAAGGGGCAAAAGCATTTACAGAGGCGGTGGTGGTGATGTGCCGTGGAGTCGGTTCACCTAACACAGGAGGGACAGACTTTTCAACCGATGGTGCTACTCTATCTGGACATCAAAAGACAAAAACATTTAAATGATATTTGACCTAAGACTCACATTTTATAAAAAAAAAATTAGAAAGAATCATTGACTTAAATGTAAAATGTAAAATTATATACAAGGTCAAGTAAAAACAATTGCTACTAGGGTTCAAGTTCAGACATACATGGGCTTATTCCAAACAACACATGTTTAAATATGTCTCTGCCACCTCTGCAGACACGTTCTCTAAGGTCCAGTCACTAGGCTTACTTGTCAGATATGCTGGTGGAGCCTGAGACTGTGGTCACCCTTCAGGTGTGGAGTAGAACTCACCCCCACGGCTCTAGCATCAGACAAACATTAGTGAGGTAGACATAGAACGGTCAAGGGTAGGTAGCACCTATAGGAGGACAAGTTCAGAAGGGCTGGGAGCACGAGGAAACAGGGAGGGAGTGGGGTGGGTGAGGCGATGCTGAGGAACTATAATCATTGAGGTGAAATGAAGTGTAGGATTTCTTTTTCTGTTTTTTCTGTGTCAAAGAATTATTTAATCAATTAATGAAGGAACTACCAGAATGGTGATATTGATTCACGGAGAATTGACAAAACTGAATCCAACACACTGAAAGAGAGCCTGCTAGAATAAGATTACTAAATTAGACAGGAAACTGGCTATCTCCTACGGGACACTAAAACTAGAAACTGTACGCTTTTTCTGTCAGACACAAGTTATTTCAGATTCTCTCACACACACACAATTTACAAATTAACACAATCTGGTTTCTTATCAATGGCAAATAGTAAACAAGGGTTTATCTCCCTAGAGAATTCATCGTTGCATGGATCTGTTAGATAATACTCTTGTATGGCATACAAAAGAGGAACAATGACCATTTTGCCTTATTTCCAGGTTCTGGATAATTTTACTTAAAAGTGCTTCCTACTAACATCTTTGAGTCTATTCGTCTTTGTAAATGGGGAACAAAAATGACCACAGGAGTCACTTTTCTGGCTTGCTTTAACAGACAGTACACAGAGGCCAGTCAACTGGACAGTGCAGGTGGGAACTGACTGAAGGACAGCCTGCAGGGTGGTAAGCAGAGGCTGTTTTGGCATGAAGATTCAAAGCCTGGAACATCAGTCTGCACTGCAGTGGGTTGTCTTGACCAAGCACTGCATTCTCGCACTAGTGTGCGGCGCAAATTGTGTTCATCTTCCCAGAAGATTGTTGGCATCAAAGGTTAAAGAGAAGACTTCAGTTGCCCTGGCAGCGAGTTCCACACGAAGCAGTACGAAGCCCCCTAAAGAAGACTTGCTGTCCACACTCCAGGCATTAACTGAACAGAGCGAGGTCCGACCACATCTGCAGCCAAGAGAGGACTCAGTCTGAAATCTTGATCAATCACAAGTACTTTTGAAGGGAATAGAAGTTGATGAAGTCAAACCTCCGAACTGTGAAAAGTGCAGTCGGAGTCTCCAGCAGGAATAAGGAGAAGAGAAATTTCAGAGCACAATTCAGAATGATGAGAGGAAGGAAACGAGAAATTCCCTGGTCATTGCTCACAAATACAAAGTGTGGATTTGTGAGCATGACTAAGAAATTCAAGCAATTTCTACACAGATATCAACAATTTTGACAGTATTGGAAAATTACTTGAATAGAAGGCTGGATTTTCATGAAATTCTGAATGAGTATAAATGTTTTCAGGGTATTATCAAGAGTGGTGTTTTTCATAAGCAACAGAAAATGAGTTCTGGAAAGACTCTTTCTTGTAGTGTAATGTTTGCGGTCGCAGACTGAGGACAATGAATGACTGGCAGTCTCTGCTTGGAGAACTTTCTAGGTACAATGTCATGGAGCACCTTGATTCTTTCCACATTGATTGCATAAGGAACTATTAGTATTCAAGCTGGTGACTCTCCAAGTATATGTTTCTTGAACGCAAAATCTGATCTCTGTAGTTCTTCACTTAATTCACAATGAAAAGTTTTTTCAAAAAGTATCTCCTAAGGGGATCTGCTAGATCCCTACAGTTCATGGCAGAGAGGTCAGCTCAGAATTCTCTGGAGACGACTTTTTGGGATTATCAAGGAGTAATCTTGATAGATTTTCTCAAAGCACACGGGACAATGATAGCGACTTATTATGAAGATGTTTTCAGAAAATCAGCAACTGCTTTGTTGAGAAAAAGACTAGGGACATTGTACCGTGGAATTTCCCCATTATGACAATGCACCTGCTCATTCTGAGGGTATCAAGGGCTGTTCTAGGAGAATTTGGGGTGAAACATTAGACCATCCAGCCTACAGCCCCGGTCTTGCCCTTTCAGACTTCTCTTGTCAAAACTGAAGGAACACGGAAAATAAACTGAATTTGAGTCCCTTAATGATGCCCAAACTGCCATTCTGATGTGATGTGAATTAAAGAGGACAGCATTATTCAGGAAGGGTTAGGGAGATAGAAACACTACCTCCAGACATGCACAAACTGAGATGGAGGTTATATTGAGAAAAATAATTTCACATTTTGATATTTTGTTTAATGAAGGTTTCTATGATTTTGTAGCAATGCTTTTTTACCTACCTTATTATAACCAACCAACCAAATTGATGCCTTTGAGTTGTGGTGTTGGAGGAGAATACTGAAAGTGCCATGGGCTGCCAAAAGAACCAATAGATCTGTTTTAGAAGAAGTGCAGCCA
>NW_006408666.1:8195039-8195626 GCF_000296735.1 Chrysochloris asiatica | reverse complement strand
TAAGATGAAAGCAATTTGCTATTAACTGCCAGTGGCCTCATTTGTTACACTCGGGCCTATAGGGCCTCGAACCTCTGACCAGTCTTACATGGTCCGCAACAGTCCATGAGAGCCAAAATATGACCTTGACTACATTCCCACCTGAATTTAGAGATCATCTGAGGAACAGATTTGATGCATTAAACACTAAAGACCGAAGACCAAAGAGTTGTGGGATGATATACATGAAGAAAGCCAAAAGTCATTAAGAAGACAAGAAAGAAGGAAAAGGTCAAGATGGATGTCAGAAGAGACACCGAAACTTGCTTTCCAGTGTAGAGATGCTAAAGCAAATGGAAGAAATGAGGAAGTACAAGAGCTGAACAGAAAATTTCAAAAGTCAGCTCAAGAAGGTAAAGCCAAATATTACAACAAAATGTGCAAATATCTGGAGTCATAAAATAAAAAACGAAGAACACGCTCAGTGTTTCTCAAGCTGGGGGAAACCGAAGAGAAAAATTCAAGCCTCTACTTTCATTATTGAAGGATTCTCTAGGTAAATTATAGAATGATGCAGAAAGCATCAAGAGAAGATGGAAGGAATACAC
>NW_006408666.1:8173388-8189191 GCF_000296735.1 Chrysochloris asiatica | reverse complement strand
TCTCATACTTTAGACATATTGTCAGGAGGGAACAGTCGCTGGAGAAGGATGTCATGCTGGGTAAGATGGAGGGTCAGAGAAAAAGAGGAAGACTCCCAATGAGATGGATTGGCCAGGTGGCATCATTGATGGCGTCAAGTGTGGCAACGGTGGTGGGGTTGGCCCAGGATCGGACATTGTTTTGTTCTGCTGTGCATGGGGTCACTATGAGTCGGTTCTGACTCAATGGCACCTGACATCAAAACAACAACCAAACAAACAAACAAACCCAAAACACAGAAGAAGAAAATCTTGGACCTAGGACCAACAGGCAGTCGTTTAAACAGAAAGAACAAGGGGACGCGGAATGGTTAAAAATCAGGGTTGTATCCTTTCATACTTATTCAATCTGTATGCTGAGCACATAATCCGAGAAACTGGATTACACGAAGAAGAATGTAGCATCTGGATTGGAGGCTCATTAACAGTCTGCAATATGCAGATGACACAATCTTGCTAGCTAAAAGGAAAGAGAGCTTGAATCACTGATGAAGATCAAAGTCTCAGCCTTCAGTATGGATTACAACTCAATGTAAAAAACAAAACAACACCTCACAACTGGACAAATAAATATCATGATACATGGAGAAAATATGAAAATGTTCAAGGATTTCACTTTACTTCCATGTGTAATCAATGCCCTGGAACGAGTAATAAAAAAAAAAATCAATGATGTATATTGCATTGAACAAGTCTGCTGGCTGCAAAAGACCACTTAAAAGTGTTAAAAAAGAAAGATGCCGTCTTGAGGATGAAGATGCTATTTCACCTCATATGCGTGGGAAAGCTGGACAATGGCTAGAGAAGACTGGAGAAACTTGGATGCTTTTGGATTATGGCATTAGCAAAGAATATTGACGCTACCACGGGCTGTCTAAATAATGAACACACCTGTCTTAGAAGAAGCACAGCTAGAATGCTGCATAGAAGGGCAGACTATGAGACTTTGTCTCGTGTACTCAGGGCATATTGTCAGGAGGGATCAAGTCAGAGAAGGACATCATGTTTGGTAAAGTAGAGGGTCAGCAAAGAAGAAGACCCTCAATTTGATGGGCTGACTCAGTGGCTGTGACAACAGGAAAGACTGTGAAGACAGGTGTGGTTCACAGGGACGGAGGGTCATGTGAACAGGTTCCCACTTGATGTTGTTCTTATTGTCAGGTGCCATTGAGTTGTTACCAAGTCACAGCGACCTTATGCACAGCAGAACGAAACACTGCCTGATCCTGGACCAACCTCACTACTATTGCCACGCTTGAGTCCATCGATGCTGCCACTTGGCCAATCCATCTCATTAGGGGTCTTCCTCTTTTTCTCTGACCCTCCACCTTACCAAACATGATGTCTGAAGCCTGTTATTGTTGTTAAGTGCCGTCGAGTCGGTTCCGACCCATAGTGACCCTGTACAGGGTTTCCGAGCTGGTAGGCATTCCCAAGTTGAGGCTGATGATCAACTACTTCATCAAACATCTCAAGTGAAGGCGCAGGCTGAGAGCACAAAGGTAAGGAGTTGGTGTGACTGAGACGGCAATTGTGCTGGGATATCCACATTCCATTCATGGCAAGCAGTTTATGTGCAGGGTCTGGTTTCCTATGCAATTCAGATAAAATTGGAACCACCAAATCATTAGACTCAACATGACTTAGAAAGGTTAGTCAAAGAGCTTAGTCCCCCAGATGGTCACTGGACACTTACAATAGTTTGAAAAGATCAAAATAGGTAACTTTCCATTTTCCATGAATTGTGGGAACCACCATGACAGTGACCCAGGCTCTGGGGAACACCATCACAGTGACCTAGGCTCTGGGGACCACCGTGACAGTGACTCAGGCTCTGGAGACCACCATGACAGTGATCTAGGCTTTGGAGACCACAGTGACAGTGACCCAGGCTCTGGGGACCGCCATGAAAGTGACCTAGGCTCTGGGGACTGCCATGACAGTGGCTCAGGCCCTGGGGACCACCGTGACAGTGACCCAGGCTCTGGGGACCGCCATGAAAGTGACCTAGGCTCTGGGGACCACCGTGACAGTGACCCAGGCTCTGGAGCCACCATGACAGTGATCTAGGCTTTGGAGACCACCGTAACAGTGACTCAGGCTCTGGGGACCACCGTGACAGTGGTGTAGTAGCACACTGTTGCTAGGCTGACTTTGCATATGCTGGTGAAAGTGCAGCAGTGGGCAGTTACCAGAACCTTCTGAGGTCCAGAGTCTCCGGAGAAGCAGATGTCATCCACTTTCGCTGCGGGCCATGTGAACCTTCGGAAGGTGGTTCTTTCAGAAATGGACTGGTGAGTGTTCAGAAGCCCATGTCCTTTTGGGGCCTGCTCTCCATTCTTTGCTACATAATGGTACCCTAGTGGATGCTCTTACGCATTGAATTGTGTTCCCCACCCCCACCCCCCAAATCATTTAGTGTAGCTCTAAGGCCTGTACATGTGGCTGTGACCTTGTTTAGAAATGGGGTCCTTGAAGATGTTCCCAGTTCACATGAGACCATACTGGAGTAGGTTGGGTCCTCATCCAGTCTGACAGGCATCCTACATAGATAACAGAAGCTGGCCAGGAGCAAACAGCCTCTGTGCCACCGCAAGTCAAGGAAACCTTTAGTGCTGTTGTTGTTCAGTGCCATGGAGCTGATTCCGATTCACAGAGACCCGCTGTAGCGTTTCCGAGCAGCAGTTGGTGGGTTTGAACCAGCTGTCCAGAGTTTATCCTAGAGTGCTACACCAAGACTCCAAGGACCGCCTTTGTTGTTGTTAAGTGACATTCAGTCAGTTCCAACTCACAGCGGGGGTAAGTTTGAAACATCGACTTTGCTATTGTTAAGTGCTGTCGAGTCGATTCCGACTCACAGTGAGCCTGTGCAGAGTTCCCAAATGGACTTGAACTGCTGACCTTGTGGTTCAAACTGACTTGGCAGTGCAATGCTTATTCTACAGGCTTCCAGAAATCGACAGTCAGGAAAGGGTATCTCTCTAGCTCCTTTGTAGAGAGCATGGCCCTGCTGACCTCCTGGACCCTAGGCTCTCTGACAGCCGGTGGCAGCCTAGGCTCCCTCTCCGGTGGGCTGGAAGAGCAGGCCTGTGCCTAAGCCACACATACACACATAGTCATTTATGAGCTTTCTGAAATGCCAGCAGAGAGTTCGCATCCATCTAAGTTCCTAGCATTGCCAGGTTTCCCCTCAGGAAACGTTGAGGACCAGGCTCAGGTTTTGCACATTCCTGGTCAGGCCATACACAGCAGCAATAGGAACGCGGAATCCAGCTGACTAGTCTCCACCTGCGACTGGTCTCCATCTGCGACTAGTCTCCACCTGCGACTAGTTTCCACCTGCAACAGGCTTGGGGATCCACGAAGCCCCAGGGGAGAGGCGGGGTAGCATGTGGGGCAGGAGCCTTGGGGCTGGCTTCTCTGGGGCTCTGAGACCACAGGTCTCCGCAGACAGCGGAGACAGGGAGCATTCTGGGTCTTTACAGCTGAAATAACTCACTCAGGACGAACAGCCTGTCAGCAGACAAGTGATGGGGCGGACCGTCACAGGGACTTACTGGTCACCTGGTTTTACGTCAACTTGTTGCTTGGTATGAGTGACAAGCTGCTCTGGATTGTGTGGGACTGAGGATCAAGGGTTCTTGGTGCTCGAATCACACGGTCACCCCACAAGTGGTTTGTTTAGATTATTTTTTTGTTTTTCCATTTGGGAATCCCTGGGTAGTGCATGTGGTTAACAGCTGCCAAAAGGTAGGAGTTGAGTTCATCCAGAGGTATCTCCAAAGGGAAGTCTGGTCACCTGATTCGGTCTTTGAAAGGCAGCCGATGGTAACTCTGCTGAGCACAGTTCTGCTCTGAGACTCGTGGAGTCATCGTGAACCTGAGTCCTCTTCTGGCAACTTGCTTTTCCTATTTAGCAGCCCTTTTCTTTTCCCCCTTTATTTACCCCTGCGTATAAGACATTACTTGAAAGCGCTGACCACTGCCACACTGTGAGTCCTCAGTTTTCTGACTCCTCTGTTTTCCTATTTTTCTTGTCTGCGCAGAGAGGTAACTGCAGGAACCCCCTGTGTGAGTTGTGTCTTCCTCTGTCGATGTAACGACATGATCTTCACGCAGTTTGGGTGCAGATGTTCACAGAGTTCGTGCCAGGGTTTCTGAGGCTGTGCCGTGGCCCAGGCGGCTCTGCCTGGCTGGCCCACGAACGGTTCAGCATCCCCCCCCCACCCCCGCAGGCAGCCTTGCCCCTGAAGGAACTGTATTGTGCAACATCTTGACCTTTCAGAAAGTAGTGTTAAAGACAAAAACCTTTTTTAAAAAAAATTAAAAGTCCTATTAAAAAAAAAAAAGTCTAATAAAAGGGACAAGAAAAAGTATTCTTTTTCCATTTGGGTGGGGTACAAGAAACTCGGTCAGGAGAGATCCCAGACATTGTGCTGCATCTAGAAACTTCAGTGAAAAGTGTGACCATGTGGCTCATTTTACTTAATTGGTCCCCTGATTAAAAAAAAAAAAGGTTCCTTTAAACAAAGTCCACCCTTAATTAGGATCATTGGAAAAGGCTAGACTCCCCAGGCTGCCTTTCTGTGACTCTGAACAAGGGCTTGCCCTTTAATTGGCCCCAGGTGTGAGCTGCAGCTTCATTTATAGGTGAGAACAGATGTGAGGTGGTACCTGCTCCGCCCCCACTAGACTCCTACTGCCTGCCCTGGAGAGGTTGTTGTTGTTAAGTACCGTGGAGTCGGTTCAGACTCATAGTGACCTTGAACAGGGTTTCCAAGGCTGTAAATCTTTACGGGAGCAGAGAGCCTCATCTTTCTCCCGTGGAATAGCTGGTAGTTTCGAACTGCCGACCTTGAGGTTAGCAGCCTGATTTGTAACCAAGTGGGCCCATCTTATTTTGAAAGGGAGGCGGAGAGCTTTGCACTTGGTTGTTGTTGTTGTTGTTGTTGTTAGGTGTCATTGAGTCAGTCCCAACTCACAGCGACCTTATGCACAGCAGAACGAAACACTGCCCAATCCTGGGCCAACTTCACTATTGTTGCCACGTTTGAGTCCATTGATGCTGCCACTTTGCCAATCCATCTCATTGGGGGTCTTCCTCTTTTTCTCTGACCCTCCACGTTACCAAACATGATACCCTTCTCCAGGGATTGGTCCCTCCTGACAATATGTCTGAAGTATGAGAGATGAAGTTTGGCTATCTTGGCCTCCAAGGAGCACTCTGGCTGCACTTCTTCCAACACAGATCTGTTGGTTCTTTTGGCAGCCCATGGCACTTTCAGTATTCTCCTCCAACACCATAACTCAAAGGCATCAATTCTTCTATGGTCTTCCTTACTCATTGTCCAGCTTTCACATGCATATGAGGTTATTGAAAATACCATGGTTTGGTTCAGGTGCACCTTAGTCCTCAAGCTGACATCTCTGCTCTTCAACACTTTAGAAAGTTCCTGTGCAGCAGATTTGCCCAATGCAGTACGTCATTTGCAGAATGAACTACTTAGCTCTACTGTACAACATTCAACCCTTATGGCTAAACTGCTTATTGTCAGAATGCTAACGTCCTGTTAAAAAGTGCTAACCCTTTCAAGGCATTTAACCAGAGACGGCCCCGTGTGTGTCAGAGTGGAACTGTGTTACATATTGCTTTAAGTGACAGACTTTTTAAAACTTTTTATTGTGATTTGGGTGAAAGATCACAGAGCAAATTGGTTTTCCATTCAACAGTGCATTTAAATGTGGATTCCTGACATTGATTGTATTTTCCCCAAACAGCCGTGCTCTTCCCGCTTCCTTCCTGCTCACACTTTCCATTCATCTGTCTTTCCTCTCTTTCTACCTTCTGAGCTTTCTTGCTGGGCAAACGCTGCCCTTTTGATCTCCCGTGGTCAGCTGTTCTAAGGAGTCGGTACCTCTCTGCTGCTACTGTTCACTTTTAGGCCTATTGATAGTTTGGCTGAAAGTTGAGCCAGGGGAGTGAGTCTGATCCTAGCCTTGAAGGCTGACCTAGGGCTTAGTGTAGCAGCATCTGTGTTCCCTGGAGTGGGTTCCAACCCTGTATAGGGTTTCTGAGGCTGTAGATCTTTGTGGGAGCGGAAAGCCTCATCTTCTTCCTGAGCTGTGGCCCATCAAGTTCAACTGCTGACCTAGTTGTTGGAAGCCCGACTTGTAATCCACTGCACTCCCGGGGTTCCTCGTCAGCAAACCCGGGCCTTTCTATGGTTATGAGTTTTGTTCCACAGTTTTCTCTTGCTCTATCCAGGACTTCCCGTTGTGATCCCTTTCAGACCGGTTGGTGATGGTACCAGGGCACCATCCAGCTCTGGTCTTAGGGGCATGGAGACTGGGACTCCCATGGTCCGTTAGTCCTCTGGACTCTTTCCATACATCTTTAATTTTCTTCACTTTTGTTTGCTCTGGATGGCGACAGAACAACACTTGGACTTTGAATGGTTGCTCACCAAAGTAGGATGGAGAACATTGTCTTTCTGAACTGTGTTATGCCAATTGACCTTGGTGACCCCCCAAACTCTGATCCCGAGTCCCCAGGTGAAGCAAGTCATTCCCTCAAGGAGTTTGGTTATGGCTCAGAAGTTTTCATAACTTTATCCCCTGTATGCTTGAATATATTCATGGATATATTTGCAGCACGTGTACAAGGATAAGTCAGAAAGCTTTGTTTCTAGGGCTCCCTTGCAAATGAGGGGGCTTCAAAAAGTTAGTGGAAAAATTCCATTATCTTTTCATTCAAGTTTCCCACAAACTTTTAGACGTCTCCTCATACATTCATGGGTTTATTCCAAACAGAATATGTTCAAACATAGCTGAGCAGTGATGGCTACAGACAAATTCCTTCAGTAATATACCTTGGCTCGTTAGTGTTTCTTCAAAAAGAAAAAAAGGATGCTTTTTGTGCCATGGGAAAAGACTTTTGAAGTCAGGTCTAATATCAGATTTTTAACAAAACTCAAGTAGACATCTTCCCAAAGAACTACAGCTTTGCACCAAGTTTTTAAAAAATGATGCCTCACATAAAACAGTGCTTTAAAGAAAATTAAGACAACCTCAAAGGCTAATTCAACACAGAGGACAGCTCAGAAGGCTATGGAGTCTATTTGGGGGGACTGCAAAGGGGAATCTTGATAGATTTTATGAAAGGACACAGGATGATCAGATCACAGGGGGTTTACTAGGAAGACATTTTCAGATCACTTGAAAACCCCATTGGTGAGAAAGTTGCACAAGGAATTTTTTTTTTTTTCCCCTTCACAATAACACACCTGCTCATTCTTCCAGGGTTACAAGGGCTATTCTAGGAGAATCTCACTGGGAAAACTCACCTCACTCATCTGTCCAGCACTGATTGTACCCCATCACACTTCTTTTTCTCCCCCAAACACAAAGAACATTTCAATTTGAATCCACTAAGGATGTCAAAAACTGACATGGCACTGTAGGTTTTTGAACCATGAGGATGATGGTTCAATATCACCAACAGTTCTTCAGAAGAGGAGGCTTTCTGCTCCTGCAAAGATTTATGGCCTCAGAAACCCTATACATAGTCCTCATAAGTCAGAACCGGCTCTACAGCACTTAACAACGACAAATCAAAGGGTTAGAATTGTTTGGGAATGAATTAGAGAGATGGACACATAGCCTCCAGAGGTATATAGATACAGATGGAGGAGATGGAAAGAAAGAATAGGTTTAGATATTTTTGTTTAATAAAGGTTTCTATGATTTTGTTGCTGGTGTTGCTAAGTGCATTAGAGTATCGGGTTCCAAGCAATGCTTTTTGAAAACCAAAACAGAACCACATTTTATTGTGAATTTAGTGACGGTTTATAGACAAGAGCATCAGTTCTTCATTCAGCCAATCCTACATTGGGTTTCATGTCAATGATTGCAATCCCTCCATGGAACAACAGTGACCCGATTTCCTCCCTGGGCTTCCTGTTTCCATCCCACCTACCTTTCCACCCCTCCTCAGTTTGTCCTTAGGTTCATGCTGCTCTTTTGATCTCCAGTGATTGGCCAGTCCATGGTGAGCACACCTTAGTAGTGATTTTGTCTCCCCTATATGCATTTCTCAGGAGTCCTGGTGGGGTGCTGTGGGTTAATGTGCCAGACTGCAAAGCTGTTTGAACTGCAAGGTCGGTGGTTCGAGCTTACCAGTTGCTCCTTGGGAACCCTATACAGGGTCACTATGGGTCGGAAATGACCTGACGCCACTTAACAACAACAACATATTCCTATCTACTGCTTGACTGACAATTGTCACAAGGCTGAGTTCCTCCAGTCTCTTTCTGACCTGTATGCACAGTCTTTTTTAAACAGAAATTTGAATTTTGTTCCACACTTTCTCCCACTCCATCTAGGACCTCATCATGTGATCAGTTGGTAACCGGGCACCATCTAGTTCTGGTCTCAGAATCGTGGAGACTGATGCTTACATGTTCTGTTAGCTCGTTGGACTAATGGGTCCCAAGCCTCTTCCCTTCACATCACTCTTCTTTCTTCTGAACATGGAGAGATCCACGGCTGCACCTGCCACGGCTTCTGATGAGTTCTCAGGATCCCAGATGCTACTCACCACAGTAGCAATGTAAAATCGTGTCTTCGTGGATTAGCTCATGACAGTTGATCATGGTGTTTCCTAAGACAATGGTCCTGAGCCCCCAGGTCCAGCAACTCATTGCCTCAGGATGTTTGATAACATCTAAGATGTTACATCATTTTGCCCACGTGTGCTTCACCACATTCATACATGTGTTTGCTGGAAAGTAAAAATTCATGTACAAGCTTCCTCTTTAAAACCCTTATATATTTGTACGTATGCTTCTACTATTCCTCCCATACCCATTCAACTGTGCTTCTATCCATGTATGTAAGTGCAGAGCACTGTTGTTCCAAGGTTGTATAAATAATGTGTTTATCTCTCTCCCCTTTAGCCTTGCATAGCTCCCTGTGTCTTCACCTGTCTTCCTCATTCTTCTGCCAACCTTCCTCTTTTCTATTGCCCTCCCCTTCTTGTATATTGCCTTCCTCATCACCTGAATTACCATGTATCTACCCTTTAGCCCTGGTATGGCATTGTGGGTTAGTGCGCTAGCCTGCAATGTCAATTGAACCGCAAGGTCGGCAGTTCAACCTCATCAACCACTCCTCGGAATTTATAGTGACCTATACAGGGTCACTATGAGTCAGACTGACTTGATGGCACTTAATAACAACAATCCTTTAGCCAGTGAATTACTCTCCCTTCCCTCCAACCCCTGGTAACCATCGAAGAATTATTCTTTGTGCCTGAAAACCTTTTCTTGAGATTTTACAATAGTGGTTTCATACAATAGTTGTCCTTTTGTGATTGACTAATTTTACTCAGCGTAATGTCCTCCAGGTTCATCCATGTTATGAAGTGTTTCACAGATTCATTGTTATGCTTCCCAATTACACAGTGTTCTATTATGTGTTTATACCAAAGCCTGTTTAT
This sequence comes from Chrysochloris asiatica, assembly GCF_000296735.1. Taxonomy (NCBI): domain Eukaryota; kingdom Metazoa; phylum Chordata; class Mammalia; order Afrosoricida; family Chrysochloridae; genus Chrysochloris; species Chrysochloris asiatica. The sequence goes on along the minus strand of NW_006408666.1, from coordinate 8,179,656 downwards.
TCATTCTTCCATTCATTGTTGGGCTCTTAGGCTGTCCCCTTTTTACTATTGTGAATAGTGCTACTATGAACATTGGTGTGCCCATATCTACACGTGTCCTGATACTTATTTTTGTGGAGATATGTATCCAGTAGAGGGATTGCTGGGTCATAAGGCATTTCCATTTTCCACTACCCGAGGAAGTGACATATAGTTCTCCAGAGTGGTGGAACCATTTTATAGCCCCACCAGCAATGTAGGAGGGTACCAGTCACTCCACACCCTTGCCAGCATTTGTTGTTTACTGTTTTTTTGAACTTCACAGTTCATGCTGGTGTGAGATGATATCTCATTGTTGTTTTGATTTGCATCTCACTGTGGGTTAATGTGCTGGACTGCAAAGTCAGTTTGAACTACAAGGTCAGTGGTTCAAACTCAGCAGCCATTCCTTGGAAACCCTATACAGGCTGCTATGGGTTGGAACCGACTCGACAACACTTAACAACAACAACAACAATGGGCAAAATATTGAATGATGCAGAAAACATTAAAATAAGATGGAAGGAATACACAGAGTTACTGTACCAAAAAGAAATGGCGGATGTCCTATCATTTGAAAAAGCAGCATATGATCAGGAACCAGTGCTACTGAAATAAGATCAATGTGCATGAAGGCATTGGCAAAGGACAAGGCTCCAGGAATTGGTGGAATCCAAATTTAAATGTTCCAACAAGCCATTGTGGCACTGGAAACACTCACTAATCTACGCCAAGTAATTTGGAAAGCAGCTACCTGGCCAGCTGCCTGGAAGACACCCATTTCAGTGTCCATTCCAGGAGAGGTGACCTGACAGAATACGGAAAACAGACAATATCATTAATATCATAGGCAAATAAAATTTTGCTAAAGATAATATAAAAATGGCTGCAACCATATATTGACAGAGAACTTCCAGAGGTTCAAACCAGATTCAGACAAGGCCGTGGAACAAGGGATATCATTGCTGATATCAGATAGATCTTAGATTAAAGCAGAGAATAACAGAAAGATGTTAACCTGTGCTTTATTTACTATGCAAAGACCTTTGATTTTGTGGCTCATGACAAGCTATGGACAGCATTGTGGAGAATGAGTATTTTTTGGAACATTCATTTGTGCTCGTGAGGAATCTGTACACAGCTCAAGCGGCAGTTGTTTGAACAGAACAAGGGAACACTGAATGGTTTAAAATTAGGAAAGGTGTGCAACAGGGTTGTATTTTTTCACCATACTTATTCAAGCTGTATGCTGAGCACATAATTTGAGAAGCTGGGTTATATGAAGAAAAACTTCACATCAGTGTTGGAGGTAGACTCATGCACAATCTGTGATATGCAGATGATATAACCTTGCTTGCTGAAAGTGAAGAGGACTTAAAAATACTCACTGATGAAAATTAAAGACAACAGCCTTAGGTGTGGGTTGTCCCTCAATGTAAAGAAAACAAAAATCCTCACCATTGGACCAATGAATGACATCCATACAAATGGAGAAAAGATTGAAGTTGTCAAAAACTCCAGTTTGCTCAGATCAACCATCAACATTCATGGAAGCAACAGTCAAGAAATCAAACGACATATTGCATTAGGCAAATCTGCCTTGCAAGACCTTTTTAAAGTGTTGAAGAGCAAAGTAGTCAGTTTGAGGACTAAGGTGAGCCTGGCCCAAGCCATGGTATTCTCAATAGCCTCATATGCCTGTGATAATTGGACAGTGAATCAGGAAGACCTTAGCTGAATTGATGCATTTGAGTCATGGTGTTGGAGGAGAAATTGAAAAGTGTCATGGACTTCTAAAACAACAAACAAATCTGTGTTAGAAGAAGTAAAGTCAGCGTGCGCCTTAGAAGACAAGATGGTCAGACTTTGTCTCTTCTACTTCGGACATATTGTCAGGAGGGACCAGCTGCTGGAGAAGGACATCATGCCTGGTGAAGTGGAGAGTCAGAGAAAAAGAGGAAGACCCCCAATGAGATGGATTGGCACGGTGGCAGCATCAATGGGCTCCAGGGTAGCAATGATTGTGAGGTTGGCGTAGTATCCTGCAGAGCTTTATTCTGTTGTGCATAAGGTTGCTCTAAGCTGGTACCAACTTGACAGCATCAACTACCCCCCCCCCCCACCAACTGCTTATAAAGGGGACACCGAATAGCTTACATCAGGGTTGTAGTTTTCACCAATACTTACATAGTTTGTATGTTGCTGTTGTTGTAGTTAAATACTGTCAAGTAGATTCCAACTCAGCAACCCTGTGTATTTCAGAAGCGTGCCTATTGAGAGATTAAACCGCCGATCTTGCAGTTCAAACTGACCTTTCGGTCCAGTGCATTATCCTACAGCACCACACAAGGACTCAGAGCATTTGTATGCTGAACATATAATTAGAGAAGCTAGATTATATGAAAAAGAATGTGGCATCAGTATTGGAGAATGACTCATTATCAACCTGTGATATGTAGATGATACAACTTTGCTTGCTGAAAATGAAAAGGATTTAAAATACTTACTGATGATGATCAAGGACCACAGCTTCAGTATGGATTGCAGGTCAGTGTAAAGAAAAACAAAAATCCTCACCTCTGGACCAATAAATACTACCTAGATCAATATTAGAAAAGACTGCAGTTGTCGTATCTTCCTTTTGCTTGAATCTACCATCAACAGTCATGGAAGCAGTAGCTAAGATATTAAATAACATTTTGTATTTTTCAATATCTCAACATTTTCAATAGTGTCTTATAAATTTGGAAGTTAGTCAATGAATAAAGAACACTGTAGAAATATGGATGGCATTTGAACTATGGTGTCGGAGAAGAATATTACGAGGCAGAGACAATGACGTGGAGAGATGGAGTGGCTGGGGACTCTGGACCCAGAGAGGGAGAGGAACTGTGTGCTGATGACTGGGGAGCAGGCTTGCAGGGTGTACCCTTTGGTTGCTTAATGATGCATGGAGGGGATTGAAACCATGGCAATGAAACAATATAAGATAGGATGAATACAAAGCTAATGTTCTCCCATGTAAACTATCACATTATTCACAATAAAACATTAAAAAAAAAAGTACCATGGACTGCCAGAAGAACAAACAAATTCGTGTTGAAAGAAGTACCTCCAGAATGCTCCTTAGAAGACAGGATGACAAGACTATGTCTCTCCTATTTTGGACATATTATTAGAGGGACCGGTCCCTGGAGGAGGACGTCATGTTTGGTAAAGTGGAGGGTTAGCAGAGAAGAGGAAGACCCCGAACCAGATGGACTGGCATAGCCACAGCAGCATTGGGCTCAAACGTAGCAACAAGTGTGAGGCTGGTGCCAAGACCGGCAGTGTTTCATAGTGATACAAACCGTCTCTGTGACTTGGAACCAATCACACAGCACCTCACAACAACACACCTTTTGTTTTAACTAAGTGCCCTGGCAATACTGCACATAATACAGGTTTTTCTCTTTTTTTGGGGGGGAGGGGTGCTTTGCAGTGGGCAAAGTACCGTATGTCCTCTGTTATACGAGCCTCTCACGGTCTTTGAGCTACTTGTCAATTGTGTAAATTGCAGAAAAGGGATCCTACAAAAATTCTTGTGCATAAATATGCACATAACTTGTATTTGTGGGGTGGAATTTGTTGGATGTTGAGCAGTTTTTATTTTAAATAGATCTTGCTATTCCTCATTGCCTCTGAGTATGAAGGCTTTCATTCTTGTTTGAACAGCAGTTACGGTTTTACTGGTATCTTCATTGACTGATGTGTGACATAATGTCCTCGACGTACGTTCACTTGTATTGTGCCCATAAAAATCCTCCTTGGCTAACACCGCTGGGATTCCACGCACCTCCAGCCCGGCCTGGCCAGCCTCGCCTGGCCTCCTTATAAACTTGGAAGGTGGTGGAAAGAGGCACTGAAAAAGGCTGCAGGTAAGGCGAGGCCCCCTCTGCAATTTATGGAGTTTCCGTTGTACCACAGAAGAACTGTATCCCGTAGGGTTTTCAGTCACTGGTTTTGGGGATCCCTAGGTCTTTCTTCTAAGGAGCCTCCAGGTATAATCGAATCACCAAACTGGGCTTAACAGTGGAGCGAGGGAGCCTAGACCACTAAGGGAGCCTACAAAAAATTAAGAGGAATGATAAATAGTCCCCCCAAATCCGGTGGAAAGTCTGGAGAAGGAGTTTTGCCGAATTTAAGGAGCCAGAGGTCCTCAGCAGCTAAGGCCCCAGGTGAGGGCGGGCGCGGCGCTCCGGTGGGAGGGGCCGCGGCTCCGGGGCCGGAACCCGAGAATGGAGGCCGCGGGAGCCGCAGGTAAGGAGAGCCGCGCCCGCCTCGCTGCGCAGCGCCCCGATCTACGATCCCTTCCCGCGGCGCGTCTCGGGTTTCAGGAGAGCCGCTGTCCGAAAGCTCCCGGCTGCGCAGCGAACGCGGATCTGCAACGGAGCGCCTGTAGTCACCGGGACCGACCGCGCACGGCGAGGGGCTCGCTGGGGATGTGAGCCGGAGGGTTCCGCGCTCCACCCCGCCGCACGGGCTGTCCCGGGGACTGCGGACGGGCCAAATGGGAGCCGGGAGGAGAGGACCCCAGGAACCTGAGCAGGACCTGTGGTTGTGAAGTGCCTTCGAGTCGGTTCCGACCCACAGCTACCCTGATGGGGTTTCCAAGGAGCCGACTTTGTGGTTCAAACCGACCTTGAGGTCCAGTGTTTGTCCGGCAGCGCTAGCTCTGTCAGGGGTGTCCCAGCTGTCCCCGGGGACCACCAGGCTTGTCCCCTGCCTTTGGAAAGCTCTGGCGGCCTCTAGGAGGGAGGAAAGTTCAATATTGTGTTTTCAGGTACATGGGGCACCCCTCCTCCTCCCCTCTGCGACAGCGGGCCTGGACCTCAGGGAGGGCATGTCTCAGTGTCAGCTCTGGTTCCCTCGCAGCTAGCTGCATCCTGTGGATTTGAGTGTCCACCTCCTCCCTGGTTCCAGGAGACGCTATTCCTGCCTCCTCGCCCTCTCCTGGGAGCATCATACAGAGGGTTGTTGTTAAGTACCTTGGAGTCGGTTCTGACTTACAGCGACCCTGTGTAGGTTTCTGAGGAGCGCCTGGTGAGTCTGAACCACTGACCTTGCGGCTAAAATCGAGCTTGTGCTCCAGAGCTTATCCTACAGAGCTACACCAGGACCACGGCTTCTGAATTTGAAAACGGCTTATAACTCATTTATGAATCTGAAAGAAAAGCACGTGGGTACAAAACTTCAGAGAGGTTTCTGCTGACCCCACAAAGGAAGGAGTGTCCCACAGGAGAAGGGGGAAGAGGGACTAGGTCTCCCTCCCTGTCTACTGCAAGAAGTTGTCTGGTTCCCAAGATGGCTGCTCTTTCAGTCACGCCCCCCACCCCCACCCCACACCCCCAAGTCAGGAGGGCCTTGGCCACCTGCAGCTGCCTCCACGAGCAACCACACTCCATACCAGACGCCCATGTTCTCTAGCAGAAAACAGATAGCTGTAGAGGTCCCTGCGTGTGATTGGAAGTTACACAGCGAATCAGTTGCCTTTATGACTTGCTTAGTTAAAGCTGTGACTCGAAGTCGTTTACTCCCAAAATTCAGAGAGTTGACCCAGAGTTATGGAACCTGAGCACATCACGTGGATGTGTTAGACTGCTCTGGAGTTCCTGAGTGGTGCAAACCATTCGCTGCCTCTGCTGCTAAAGAAAAGGTTCACTAAAGTTCAAGTCCACTTTGAAAAATCAGCCATTGAAAACTAGGGAACTGAAGGACAACTGGTTAAGGTCCTGGTGAAAGATTTAATAAGTCCAGAGTTTGAGGGTTTTGTCTATTTTCGGAGGGAGAGACGTTGTTAAGTGTCATTGAGTTGGTTCCAACTCATAGCGACCCTGTATAGGATTTTCAAGGAGCATCTGGTGGGTTTGAACTGCTGACCTTGAGGTTCACAGTCCAGTGATGATTCGACACTGCTCATAGCAACCCCTTACGCAGCACGCAACACTGCCCACTCCTGTTCATTCCTCACAATTGTTATGTTGGAGCTGCCACTGTATTAATCCATCTCCCTGGGGTCTTCCTCTTTTTCTCTGACCCTCCACCTTACCAAACATGATACGACTGGTCCCTCCTGACAATATGTCCAAAGTATGAGAGATGAAGTTTGGCCATCTTGGCCTCCAAGGAGCACTCTGGCTGCACTCTTCCAGAATGGATCTATGGTTCTTTTGGCAGCCCATGGCACTTTCAATATTCTCCTCCAACACCA
>NW_006408666.1:8150369-8171471 GCF_000296735.1 Chrysochloris asiatica | reverse complement strand
CCTCTTTTTCTCTGACCCTCCATCTTACCAAACATGATATCCTTCTCTAGCAACTGTTCCCTCCTGACAATATGTCCAAAATATGAGAGACAAAGTTTGGCCATCTTGGTCTCTTGGTGTGGTACTGTAGGATAAGCACTGGATTGCAAGGTCTGTCTGAACTGCAAGGTCAGCAGTTCAGTCTCACCAGTCGCTCCTTGGAAACTCTATACAGGGTGGTTGTGAGTCAGCACCGTCTTGATAGCTCTTAGCAACAGCAACAAGGAGGGACAGTCTCTTTCTCTCTGTGTTTTTTTATTTCTGTAAGATGAAGACTTTGTAGGTTACACCAAAACACCTGCTGCTGCTCTTTCAGCTTGGAGTAGAATGGAATGAAGGTCTGGTCTCATATAGAGCCTGGGTTTGTCCTGCTTCACAAGTAATAAAAGGAGCTCTGCTGACGTGACGCTTACACGTTCCGCTGCTAGGTTAAAGTTGAGTGGTTTGAACCCAGCAGCCACTCCATGACAGAAAGATATAGCAGTCTGCTTTTGTAAAGGAGGTGGTTCAAGTTCAGCAGCTGCTCCTCGGAAACCCTATACAGGGTCGCTATGGGTCGGAATCGCCTCAAGGGGACTTAATAACAACAACAGCCTTGAACCCGATGGGGCCATTTTACTGTGCCCTATAGGCTTGCTGGTGTGGCTCTGTGGGTTAATGCGCTGGACTGCAAAGTCGGTATGAACTGCAAGGTTGACAGTTCAAACTCACCAGTCGCTCCTTGAAAACCCTATAGGTCACTATGGGTCGGAATCGACTCGATGGCACTTAACCAACAACAATAGGGTTGTTGTGAGATGGAATTCACTCAACAGTAATGAGTTTGGATTTTGGTTTTGCAAGAAATGAATTGAATTTGTACACAAGCCAATTGCTGAGCCTACCCCTTCCTCTGAAATTTGCCAAGAAGGTCATTTGTTTACATATAAAGAAAGCTGAGGTATTTGTGATAATTGTGTATGATATGATCATCATTTAGGAAGTTGACGTACTGGTTCCATTTAGAAAAGTCAGGTGTTTGGGAATTTGCACTAGTAATCAGACAGAAAGAGCTGGTAGACAAGTAAGCTAGCTACCAGGAAGGAGAGTCAGAATTTGGGTGGTTGTGCCAGTAAAGGGACCCAGTCTCAGAAGGTAGAAACCCTGATCTAACCTTGATTTTGGAATGTTTTCCTTTTGGCATTCCACTAGGCTTAAAGGGAGACGGGATGGTGGGAGACGGATATGTGAGATGGCGGAGTAACACCAGTGAGTCTGATGAGTAATCCCAGAAGGCGGGGTCCCGAGACGGCTTTGCTATGGCTGTGGTGGGCACCCTGTGGGCTAAGCACTGGAACACTTGTCTGAGAGGGCCAGCAGCAGGAGATGAGTGTACCTGTTACTTCCCTAATAAACCTTCAGAAGGATGAGTACTGAGTGCGGACAGTCACTGATGGTAGGAGATCATGGAGTGGGACAGTGATTTGGAGACACGGCACACTTGGGACATCTTTAACCTCTGCCTCAGGAACCGGTTTTGTGCTTATCCTTATCAAAGCAAGAGGGTGAAGCTTGAGGGCAGAGGAAAGGGTTTTCCCCCTGCACTTTTGGGTGAGGGAGGCTTGGTTTGGGTAAACCTGCTGGTATGGAACATTCTGCAGTATGATAGGCATTGTCCTAGAACCCTATCAGTCTTTACTGGCTCTAATTCTTGTAACGGATGTTGTTTTGTGCAGTCGAGTCGGTACAGAATGAAATACTGCCCCGTCCTCAGAAAAGGAGCTCTATAGTGTAGTGCTTACCAGCTGGGCTGCTAACCTCAAAGTCAGCAGTTCGAAACTACCAGGCGTTCTTCGAGAAAAAGATGAGGCTTTCTGCTCTTGTGAAGATTGATAACCTTGGAAGCCCTATCTATGCAGGGTCACTATAAGTCTGAACGACCCACATAACCACCAATTACTCAGCAAGATGCTGATTCTTTGAGGGCTGGACTCTTGTTGATCCCCAGTGTCCACTCCTGACAGATGGAGGACCTGTTTGTGAGTATTGAATGAGAAATCATGTCCTTTTAGAGGTTTATGAAGACCCCTGTTGGTTTTGTGGCTGTGAGAAGGATTGCTGGGAGGGACTTTTCTGCAGATCAGGGTTATCAGGGGTGAGTGATTCAAGCTGCTTGCTGTACTTGACCAAGGCCCTGGTCAGCTCATGCTCTGGACTGCCTTATGCCTGGGCGTTTTGTATACCCTCTCTGTCTGGCCGCATCTTAGTTGAGAATCAGTGTCTTACCCACCAGGTTGTCTTTGTTCAATCACAGTTCTGGACGTTAGTGGCTGTACTATATCTAGGTCGCTGGGGTCTCAGCTTCATGAGGCTGGCCCTGAAGACCTTTGTCCTGCTGTGGTCTAACGTGGTGGAGTGAATGACCGCGTTGTGAGAGGACAGTGACCACAGAGGTGTTGTCTTTCTGACCTTAGAAACACACGCCTAGTGGCCGACTGACTGACCTTTGCTGGGTCCCTAGCTCCTCTGATGATATTCTTGTTTGTAGCTCAGCCCAGGGACGTTCCAGACAGCCTCAGAGAATTGCACAAAACAGCTGTGTTTCCTGTTGTGTTTGCAGAGAGAAACATCAGGGCAGAATTCAAACACTACAGTCTTATACCTACCTCTGGTGTCACGTGACATAAAATCAAGGCTGCTAGGGACAGTTGTAGCTGAATGGTCTGGGGGAGCATGGTGGCTCCATAGGATAAGCACTGGACTGCCAACCACAAGGTCCAAGGTTCTAGCCTGCCAGCTAGAGAAAGATGAGGTTCTCTGTTCACATAAGGATGTAAAAGCCTCGGGAACCCTACACAGGGTCGCTATGAGTGAGAGCCGACTCTGCCCCATTTAACAACAAGGAAACATGGGCTGTGATTCAAAGACACGAGGCCTGCCAGTGGGCGGGTCTCCTGTAGTGATTTTTCTTTTCTAAGGTCCAACATGCTTAGCCAGGGGTGGGGCACAGCAGCTGCGTGACCCCAAAGTCGGCTGAGGCCCACTCAGCAGCCTTCTGGTCTGGTCTTCCTGTCTTCCCTGTCCCGGTCTCTGTCTCTCTGCATAAACCCTTTGCATTTTTCTTCCCCAGGCAGCACCTTTAGTTCCCTTCTAGCTGTTTGATCTGCAAGGTCGGTGGTTCAAGCTCACCAGTTGCTCCTCGGAAACCCTATACAGGGTCGCTATTGTCTGCTCTGGTAGCGTAGTGGTTACGAATTGGGCTGCGAACCACAAGATCAGCTGTTTGAAACTACCAGCTGGTCCGTGGGAGAAAGATGAGGCTTCCTGCTCCCGTAAAGATTTACAGCCTCGGAAACGCTGTACAGGGTCTCTATGAGTCGGAACCGACTCCACGGCTCATAACAACAACAACATAACAACAACAACAACATAGGACTAACTAGACAGCACTTTTTAACAACAACAGGATGTTGCTTAAACAAATAGATGTTAACTCTTAGGAGTCCTGGTGTGACAATGGAGAATACGTTCTGGACAGCCAGCACTCCTTGGAATCCCTATACAGGGTTACTATGACTTGGAAGCGACTTAACGACACTTAATAACAACAACAGCATTGACTCTTAGGGGTCTCGGAGTGGGACAAATGGTGATGCTCTTGGCCAGGCACTCTGAGATTGGTGCCAGGCCTCTGGTCATCTGCTCTGGAAGGCCTGTTGCTGCTGCTGTTAAGTGCTGTGGAGTTGGTTCCGACCCAGAGTGACCCTGTTCGGGGTTTCCAAGAGTGACTATTGAGGTCCAGTGCACTGACCCACAGCGAAGGTCATGACCATGAACACCCTCTGACGTTCTGTTCAGACACACTCGAGGTTGCTGTGAGTCAGAAACGATCGAACGGCCCTTTCTGGCCCAGAAAGGTCGTTCCTGGCAAAGCAGCCACAGTGTCCACTGGAAAGTGCCAGAAGGATGAGGGCGGGGTGCCATCGGAGACACTCCCACTGACATGGGCTGCAGGGGTACGCAAGGCCTCAACACGCTTAGACTGCATGCGTTTCCTTGACTTGCAGAAATGAAGACAAAGGCATTTTAGTTGCAAGTCCAGTTTCTAATCGCTGTCTGCCAATTCTTTGAACTGACAGAGAAAGCCTGACTCATGTCTTCATTTGGTGAAAATAACCCTTAATGGAAGTCCCTGAGAGACCCTACCACCACTGACCACCTCCTCCCCCAGCCCTTCTGTAAACTGTACTCTGTTAGACTGTCATGGAGTGAGACATTCTTAGTGTGTTCCTGAAAGTAAGTTGCAAAATGCACAAACAATGCGTTCCAAGTGATTGGTGAGATTGCTGAAGGTTACCCACATTTGGGCTAGTAGAACATCTTGGTAAAAAGAAATATTATCAAAGGCAAAGCCACTGCTGTTGTGTTGATTCTGACTTCTGTGACCGTGTAGGACCAAGTAGAACTACCCCTTAGGGTTTCAAGGCTGCGTTATCTTTGTTCCATGGTGTGGTTGGCAGGTTTGAAATGCCAACATTTAGCTTAGCGATTGAGTGCTTAACCACCATGCCACCAGGGCTTCTCTTTATAAAAGGCAGCTAAGCCAAAACTCAACTTACTGTCATCCAGTAGATTCCAAATCACAGCTGTACTATAGACTAGAAGCACAATGCCTTGTCTTTCTCCCACCGAGTGCTGGGTTTGAACTTCTGACCTTTAGATTAGCAGTCCAACACTCATCCACTGAGCCACCAGGACTGCTTATAAAAGACAGGGTATGGGTTTATTTCTGTCCTCCCTTCACCCCAATAAAGCACACGATACGGAGGACCCACTGTATCCTCCTATTACAGCTGAGAGACAATAAGAGGTTGTATTGCTTGTTCAAGACTGCTTAGCTTATAAGGAGACACATGTGGATTTGAACCCAGAACCTTCAGATGGACAGCTCTCATTTGATGAGATTTTTTTCAGCTCCCTAGAATAACAGGCCAACTAGAGAAAAGCTTATGAGATGTTCAGCTTAAATTTTGGTTTCTGAATTCTCCTTTTTGTTGTTGTTGTTGTTGTTAGGTGCCATCAAGTTGGTACCAACTCATAGAGACCTCATGCACAACAGAACAAAACACTGCCCGGTCCTGGGCTAACCTCACAATTGTTGCCACGCTTGAGCCCATTGATATTGCCACTTTGCCATCCATCTCTATGGGGGTCTTTCTCTCCTTCTCTGACCCTCCACCTTACCAAACATGATATCTTTCCCTAGTGACTGGATCCTCCTGATAATATGTCCGAAGTATGAGAGACGAAGTTTGGCCATACTGGCCTCCAAGGAGCACTCTGGCTGCACTTCCTCCAACACAGATCTGTTTGTTCTTTTGGCAGCCCATGGCACTTTCAATATTCTCCTGCAACACCACAACTCAAATGCATCAATTCTTCTACGGTCTTCCTTCATGTCCAACTTTCACATGCATATGAGGTTATTGAAAATACCATGGCCTGGGTCAGGCGAACCTTAGTCCTCACGCTGACATCTTTGCTCTTCAATACTTTAAAAAGGTCTTGTGCAGCAGATTTGCCTAATGCAATATGTCGTCTGATTTTTTGACTGCTGCTTCCATGAATGTTGATAGTTGATCCAAGAATAATTAAGTCCTTGACAACTTCAATCTTTTCTCCATTGATAAGAATGTTGTTTATTGGTCCAGTGGTGAGGATTTTTGTTTTCCTGACATTGAGATGCAATCCATACTGAAGGCTGTGCTCTTTGATCTTCATCAGTAGGTATTTTAAGTCAACTTCACTTTCAGCAAGCAAGGTTGTATCATCTGCATATCGCAGGTTGTTAATGAGTCTTCTTCTAATCCTGACGCCACGTTTTTCTTCATAGAATCCAGCTTCTTTTAGTATTTGCTCAGCATACAGGTTGAATAAGTATGGTGAAAGAATACAACCTTGTCACACACCTTTCTTAATTTTAAAACATTCAGTGTTCGCATGTTCTGTTTGAACAACTGCCACTTGGTCCAGGTACAGATTCCTCATGAGCACAATTAAGTGTTCCAGAATACTCATACTTTGCAATGTTGTCCACAGCCTGTCATGATCCACACAATCAAAAGCCTTTGCGTAGTCAATAAAGCACAGGTAAACATCTTTCTGATATTCTCTGCTTTCAGCCAAGATCCATCGGCCATCCATATCATAAAATGATATCCCTCATTTTACGTCCTCTTCTGAATCTGGCTTGAACCTCTGGAAGTTCTCTGTCAATGTATGCTTGCAGCCATTTCTGTACTATCTTTAGTAAAACTTTACTCGCATGGGATATCAAAGAGATTGTCCGATGATTTCTGCATTCCGTTGGGTCACCTCTGTTTGGAATAGGCACAAATAAGAATCTCTTCCAATCAGTCGGCCAGATAGTTGTCTTCCAGATTTCTTGGCAGAGATAAGTGAGTGTTGATTTCAGCTCACTAATGCCTAGGATATCAATGCTTATGCATTCCATTTCATTTTTGACAATTTCCAATTTTCCTCCATTCATACTTTGTATATCCCATATTCTGATTAGTAATGGATGTTAATAGCTATTTGTCTTCATTTTGAGTTGTGCCCCATCAGCAAATGCAAGTCCCGAAGGCTTTACTCTATTCGTGTTGTCATGGTCAACTCTACTTTGAGGAGGTAGCTCTTCCATAGTCGAATCTTGAGTGCCTTCCAACCTTAGCGGCTCATCTTCTGGCGTTATATCTGACAATATTCTGGTGCTCTTCCTCATGTTTCAACATTCAGTGCTCTGGTGCTGACAGTGGTCCACTGCTGTTCATTAGGGTTTCAGTTACCAAATATTCAGAAGTAGTCCATCTCTCCTTTGTCTGTCTTTGTCTGGAAGCTCATCTGAAACCTGTCCACCATTGGTGACCCTGCTGGCATAGGTTCCAGAATCAGCAACACACAAGCCACCACAGTACAACAAACTTTGTCAGATGAGTGGTAGAAACGTTCTAAAAGAGAGAGGAAAATGGGCTTCCCCTTTATCTGAGGAGGAGCCTGAATACAATTAGGTTTCTCCTTTACATGTCTCTGTCAGGGGTAAGAGTTTGTACCCTTATGACTGACTAACCCCCTTCCCCTTTACAGCAGTTCCTTTCCTGTCCCCTATCAGGACCTTCTTCTGCCTGAGGTTGGCCTCATTTTTGTGCTAAGACAAGTTTATGGGCTGTGACATGAGACCCTCCTCTTTTCCCTGTTCTAATGGCCTAACAGCTGCAAGCTTTTTGCCTCCACAACCTGATGAACGTGGCCCAAGTGTCCTAAGAGTGCTGGGGACGGCCATCTGTTTGAGAAATATAGTCAAATTGAAAGGTGCCTAAGATTCTGTGCTTGGTTCTGCTACCCACTTGCCTGGGAACTTGACAAAGTCTTCTCTAGTCTCAGCTCCCCTTTCTTTGTGTGGAGAAATCGAGGGCCTCGTTCAACATGTCCCTGCCTGTTCAGAAGCTCCCCTTTCTGTGTGTGGAGAAATCAAGGGCCTTGTTCAACATCTCCCTGCCTGTTCGGAAGCTCCCTAGAGTTCTGCAGAAGGTGGGGCTGGTGGGGATGGAGGGGGGAGGGAGTCTATTTTCCATAAACGTTTCTCATGTTGTTTTTGATAGAAAATTTTTGCTATGACCCAAACCCCAAAACCCTTGGACTGAAGGCTGTCTAAAGATACCTCTAAAATATATGTTGAGTGCTGAATTAGACTTTTCTAATATCATGCTTTTGCAACAATATAGTCAGATATTTCCTCCCACTCCTTTTGCGTTAGTATAATGCTTATACTGAAAATATTCAAAGAGTAGAAATTATTTTCCAAGGTTTAAGATCTGACCTTTGCAGAGCACTTGATGCATGTGGAAAGTATTCCCTCAACAATATACTGCTTGGTTGTGGACCAGTTGTTCTAACTCACATTGTTATCTGTGGTTCTGAGACCAAGGTTGTCTGTTCCTCTGTCCTTTCTCAACTCCCTCCTCCCTGGGTGTCGGCACCTCTCCACCTTGGGTTTGTCTTCTGTGGCATCTCTTCTTCTCCCAAGACCCCCTCAGACCTATTTACCTAGACCCCTCCAGCAATCTCCCCCATCTTCACATTCAGGATCTGACTCTGGTGAACAGTGGTTTAATAGAGATGTTGATGTTGTTGGTGTTTGTGATTTTCCGCTGAGTGTTGTCCATAGTCTCAACTGTTTGTACTTTCGTTGTTGTTTTACTCTTAGCTGCTTGTACGTTTTCTCTGAAGTGCTGATGCTGGCACTTTCTTGATCTTCCAGAAGCTGTCAACAGAAGGCATTCAGACAGCATCCAAGATTCAAATTCCTTCCTCAGATGGTCCTCAAATGGTGTGTTGACTAACTAGTATTTTGGGGGCTGCATTCATGCCTAGATAGCAGCCCCCATCCTAACTGGTTTGTAAACTGCATCTTGACTTTGAAGATAGTAAATTAGAAGTGAGGATGCCACAAGGATTTGTCTCCTGTACTTAACAACAACAACAACAACTTTGAAGGGACCAGTCCCTGGAAGAGGGCATCGTGCTTGGTAAAGTAGAGGGCCAAAGAAAAAGAGAAAGACCCTCAATGCGTCAGATTGACCCAGTCGCTGCAATCATGGGCTCAAACGTAACACTTTTGAGGGCAGAGAGGGCCTGGCAGTGTTGTATAAGAAAGTGGCGTGATGGCCCCTAACAGAAACCAAATATGAAGCAAGGTTGTTAGAATGTGGTAGCTTTGTAAAGTACACATCTTAGAAATGGCGCTTTTCTTTCCCCTTATATTCAGGAGCTTGGAGTATAATTTTTTTTGTCTTGGTTGAGTTTTGGTGTCAAGACTGAATTTACCTCAGGAGTTGGCCAGTGTTTTTTCTGGCTCTCTTCTTCTGAAGAACGCTGAATGCTTCGATTGGAATGATCTGTTCTGCCAGTTAAATATCAGAATTTACCTGTAACACCGAAGCGGAAGGATTCTAAACTACGGTTTAGTTTCGCTAATGGCTGTAGGGTCATTTCCGACAGATTTCTGCAATGATTTTGCTCATGTTTTTCTTTTTATGTGTGTCCTGATGTGGCTCTGTAGGATACACCCTGAAATGCTAACCACAAGGTTGGTAGTTCAAACCTGACAGTGGCTCCCTGAACACCCTTTATAGGGTCACTATGAGGGGAAACCAACTTTATGGCACCTAACTACAAACAACAGCCACCATAGGTCCTCAGACATTGTGCTGATTTAATTAGCAGGGTTTTTCCTTCTTACAATGATAATGTATAAAGGAAGTCAGACATCTGCAGTCCACTTATACTAATCACCACTTGTCTGTCAATTTGTCATGCTTTGGTGGTTGTGAGTTGCTGTAATTCTGGAAGCTATGCCACAGGTATTTTAAATACCAGCAGGGTCAACCATGGTGGACAGGTTTCAGATGAGCTTCCAGACAAAGACAGACTAGGAAGACGGAGAGATGAACTACTTCCAAATATTGAGTCACTGAAAACCTTATGAATAGCAAAGAAACACAGTCAGATACAGTGCCAGAAAACGAGCCCCTCAGGTCGGAAGACACTCAAAATGCAACTGGGGAAGAGCAGCCTCCTCAAAGTAGAAGTTGACTGTAATGATGCAAATGGAGTAAAGCCCAGGGGAGTAAAGCCCACAGGACCTTCATTTGCTGATGGGGCACAACTCAAAATGAAGAGTAATGGCTGTAAATATCCACTAATAATCAAAACATGGAATGTACGAAGTATGAAACTAGGAACATTGGAAATTGTCAAAAATAAAATGGAATGCATAAAAATTAGTGAGCTGAAATGGGCTTGTATTGGCCATTTTGAATCTGACAACCACATGGTTTACTATGCCAGGAATGACAAATTGAAAAGGAATGGTGTTGCATTCATTGTCAAAAAGAACATATCCAGATTTGTCATGAGGTACAATGCTGTCTGTGATAGGATATTATCGATGCACCTACAAGAAACACCAGTTAATACCACTATTATTCAAATGTATGCACCAACCACTAAAGCCAGTGAGGATGAAATTGAAGGATTCTACCAACATCTTCAACCTGAAATTGATCAAACATGCAATCAAGATGTATTGATCATTACTGATGTTTGGAATGCAAAGGTTGAAAACAAAGAGGAAGGATCAGTAGTTGGAAAATACGGCCTTGGTGATAAAAATGATGCTGGAGATCGCATGATAGAATTCTTTAATTTGTTCATTTCAAATACCATCTTTAGACAGTATAATTGATGATCATACAAATGGACCTCACTAGGTGAAATAAACAGAAATCAAATTGACTACATCTGTGGAAAGAGATGGTGGAAAAGCTCCAAATCAGCAGTCAAAACAAGGCCAGGGGCAGACTGTGGAACAGACCATCAATTGTTCTTATGTAAATTCAAACTGAAGCTGAAGAAAATGAAAACAAGTCCATGAGAGCCAAAATATGACCTTGAATACATCCCACCTGAATTTAGAGATATCTGAAGAACAGATTAGATACATTAAACACTAAAGACTGAAGACCAGAAGAGTTGTGGGATGACATCAAGGACATCATACATGAAAAAAGCAAAAAGTCATTCAGAAGACAAGAAAGGAGGAAAAGATCAAAATGGATGTCAGAAGAAGCACTGAAACTTGCTCTCCAGTGTAAAGATGCTAAAGCAAATGGAAGAAATGAGGAGATCCAAGAGCTGAACAGAAATTTTCAAAGGTCAGCTCGAGAAGATAAAGTCAAATATTACAACAAAATGTGCAAAGATCTGGAGCCAGAAAACCAAAAAGGAAGAACACGGTCAGCATTTCTCAAGCTGGGGGAACTGAAGAAAAAATTCAAGCCTCGACTTTCATTATTGAAAGATTCTCTGGGCAAAGTATTGAATGATGCAGAAAGCATCAAAATAAGATGGAAGGAATATACAGAGTCACTGTACCAAAAGGAAATGGTTAATGTTCAACCATTTCAAGACGTAGCATATGATTAAGAGCCAATGATACTGAAGGAAGAAGTCCATGGTGCACTGAAGGAATTGGCAAAGAACAAAACACCTGTTGGGAGCAACTAAACTGAAGGTCTCAGACTTGGGGGCAGTTTAACCGACTGAGTGCAACTAAACAGTTGTGGTTCAGAAAATCAGGCTGCTTCCAGGTCAGGCTGCCCCCTGAGGAACTTGCAAAGCCTGCCTCAGGGAACAAGGAATTTGCCGTCTTTCCTTGTACGCAGCCATGGCCTTCAGTTTAGTCTGCAAAAACATCCAGTTGCCTTATCTCTGTCTCCTTAGCAACCACAAGTTAGTCTTCTGATAATGTCTCACTTACTGCATGCATCAATAACACCAGATGTTTTTGTACTCTTTTCCCTGGCCCCAGCACTTTCTTTTGATTTGTGTATTAAACTCATGCCACTAGGTCTGTGTCCCACTTGGTTCCAACTTTACTATTTCATTTTGTGTCTGTGCCTTACTTTTTCCTAATCTCCTGTTGCCCCTACTTGGGTTTTATCTTTCATTCGGGTCGAGGAATATAGCCATTGTTGGACACGACAGACACCAGGAATTGATGGCATAAAAATTGAAATATTTCAAGAATGTGAGGCTGCACTGGAGGCACTCACTCATCTATGCCACGAAATTTAGAAGACAACTATCTGGCAAACTGATTGGCAGACATCTGTATTTGTGCCCATTCCAAAGAGAGGTGACCCACTGGAATGCGGAAACCATCAGTCAATATCTTTAATATCCTATATGAGTAAAATTTTACTAAAGGTAATATAGAAATGGCTGCAAGCAAACATTGATAGAGAACTTCCAGAGGTTCAAGCCAGATTTAGAAGAGGATGTGGAATGAAGGATATCATTGCTAATGTCTGATGGATCTTGGCTGAAAGCAGAGACTATCAGAAAGATGTTTACCTGTGCTTTATTGACTACACAAAGGCTTTTGATTGTGTGGATCATGACAAGCTATGGACAACATTGTGAAGTATGAGTATTCTGGAACACTTAATTGTGCTCATGAGGAATCTGTACCTGGACCAAGAGGCAGTTGTTCGAACAGAACATGGGAACACTGAATGGTTTAAAATTAAGAAAGGTTTGTGACAGGGTTGTATTCTTTCACCATACTTATTCAATCTGTATGCTGAGCAAATAATCCAAGAAGCTGGTTTATTTGAAGAAAAATGTGGCACCAGGATTGAAGTAATACTTAATAACAATCTGTGATATGCAGATGATACAACCTTGCTTGCTGAAGGTGAAGTTGACTTAAAATACTTAATGATGAAGATCAAAGAGCACAGTCTTCAGTATGGATAGCATCTTAATGTAAAGGAAACAAAAATCCTCAGCACTGGATCAATAAACTACAATCATATCAACGGAGTAAAGATTGAAGTTGTCAAGGACTTCATTCTTCTTGGATCAACTATCAACACTCATGGAAGCAGCAGTCAAGAAACCAGACGATGTATTGCATTAGGCAAATCTGCTGCACAGGAATTTTTTAAAGTGCTGAAGAGCAAAGATGTCAGCTTGAGGACTAAGGTGCGCCTGACCCATGGTATTTTAAATAACCTCATATACATGTGAAAGCTGAACAGTAAATAAGGAAGACCGTAGAAGAATTGATTACTTTGAATTGTGATGTTGGAGAAGAATACCATAAGTGCTATGGGCTGCCAAAAGAACCAATAGATCTGTTTTGGAAGAAGTGCAGCCAGAGTGCTCCTTGGAGGCCAGGATGGCAAAACTTCATCTCTCATACTTTGAACATATTGTCAGGAGGGACCAGTCGCTGGAGAAAGAGAATCATGTTTGGTAAGGTGGAGTGTCGGAGAAAAAGAGAAGATTCTCTTCAAGATGGATCAGCAAAGTTGCAGCATCAATGGGTTCAAGCATAGCAACAATTGTGAGGTTGGCCCAGAACTGGGCAGTGTTTTGTACTGACTCGATGGCACGTAACAACAACAACAACAACAGTTATATTAAAACTTCTGGGACCCTCAAGGGCCAATTTTGTGAAGAAGTGAAGACAGCGGTGCATTTGTGGCT
This sequence comes from Chrysochloris asiatica, assembly GCF_000296735.1. NCBI lineage: Eukaryota > Metazoa > Chordata > Mammalia > Afrosoricida > Chrysochloridae > Chrysochloris > Chrysochloris asiatica. Next base: position 8,158,337 of record NW_006408666.1, on the reverse strand, counting down.
TGCAGCTCAGCCTAAGGCAGTTTTTTAAAAATAAAATCAAGTACAAAATCTTGTTGACAGATGGAAAAACAAGGGAATTATGTTGAAAATGATACATTTGTCTTGTCTAAAAGTTCATTGAAATAAATTCTATAACCAGAGTGTGGATAATTTTGTATTCAACCCCGTATTTTCTTCTTGAATTTACAATGTTCTAGGATTTTGTTCTATTTCATATCTTGTTGTTGTTGAGAAGTGCTGTCGAGTCAGTTCCGACTCATAGCTACCCTGTATAGGGTTTCTGAGGAGTGGCTGTTGATTTTGAACCGCTGACCTTGTGGTTCAAACCAACCTTGAGGTTGAGTGTTTATCCTACAACACCACATCAGGACTCCTTATTTCATGTAAGTTTCCTAATTTATTGACACAAATTGTTCAAAACATTTTTTATCACATGGTGCTGTGGGTTAATGCTCTGGACTGCAAGGTTGGTTTGAACCACAAAGGTGGTGGTTCAAGCTTACCAGTCACTCCTCAGAAACCCTATACAGGAATGCTATGGGTTGGAACTCACTCAACGGTTCTTAACAACAACTGTACTTATAATCATATGTGTCTGGATATAGTGTTTTCCATGTTTTTATCTTTCTTTGTCCTCATACTTGAGATGTGTCTTTTGTAAAATCTTAAGGAAGCTATATGTTAAAGAATATTGACCCTAGAAATCATTGAATGAAGACTAGTCTGCTTACATTGACTATGGGTTCTGTCACATTTGTACAATAATGTTTTACAGTTTCACTTCGTCTTCTTTTGAGGTCTCACTTGTTCTCTCTATACTTTGGAAATGGGGCACATGGGGACTCTAGGATAAGCACTGAACTGGGAACCGCACACCAGCTGCTCCTTGGAACAAAGATGAGGTCATAACACTCATCTTTGTTCCAACACATTTGGAACTTAATATCTGTTTTTGTGTTTTTAGAGGATAACTGAGAAATTTTAATATGTATGCCTAACTAATTCATTCTGGAAGGAATCAATGAAAATTTATTCTAGAATAACGTATGGCTTTCAGAATGCTTTTACAACTTCCGTGCTGTTTCTACACAGCATTTCAGTTCTATCTTGATGTGGATGTTTTTGTTTTGTACATTCAGTGTTGGCTTAAAGTTTATCCATGTGTTTTTCATTTCCTTTTGTTTCTTCACTTTTATTATCAACTCTTACTCCAGTGGTCATTTTCCTTCCTGATGGGCTTCTTTTAGAAACACTTATAGTGAGAATCTGCTGACATTTAGATAAATTTCCTTAGATTTTTATTTCTTAACAGTTTCATTTCACCCACATTTTAAAAAGTTACTTTTGCTGGATGTAGAATGAAAAGTTATTTTCCCTTTTTGTTAGGTGCCATTAAGTCAGTTCTGAACCATAGCAACCCCTTGTCTGATGAGCACAACACTGCCTGACCCTGGACCCGTCTCACAGTTGTTATGTTTGAGTCCATTGTTGTAGCCTGTGTGACGGTTCATCTCATTGGTCATGTTTGAGCCCATTGTTGTAGCCTGTGTGACGGTTCATCTCATTGGTTGTGTTTGAGCCATGAAATATTGAAGGATTATATGGGCAAAATATTGAATTATACAGAAAGCATCAAAAGAAGATGGAAGGAATACACAGACACTGTACCAAAAATAAATGGTCAATGCTCAACCATTTTAGGAGGTAGCATATGATCAAGAACCAATGATCCTGAAGGAATAAGTCCAAGGCTCATTGAAGTTATTGGCAAAGAAGAAGGTACTGGGACTAGATGGAATACAAATTGATATCGTTACCAAAACTGATGAGGCACTGGGGACACTCACTCATCTATGTCAAAAAATTTGGAAGACAGCTACCTGGGGAAGTGACTTGAAGAGATCCATATTTGTGCCCATTCCAAAGAGAGGTGACCCAATGGAAAGCAGAAACCATCAGACAATAACATTGATATCCCATGTGAGTAAAGTCTTACTAAAGGAATACAGAAACAATTGCAACCATACATTGACAGAGAACTTTCAAAAGTGAGGGATATCATTGCTAATGTCAGATGGATCTTGGCTGAAAGCAGAGACTACCAGAAAGATATTTACCTGTGCTTTATTAACTATGCAAAGCTTTTCAATTTTCAATTGTGGGGATCATGACAAGCTATGGACAACATTGTGGAGAATGAGTATTCCAGAACACTTAATTGTGCTCATGAGGAACCTGTACATAGACCAAGAGGCAGTTGTTTCAACAGAACAAGGGAACACCGAATAGTTTAAAATTAGAAAAGTTGTGCCCCAGGGTTGTATTTCATCATACATAGTCAATCTGTATGCTGAGCAAATAATTTGAGAAGCTGAGTTATATGAAGAAAAACGTGGCATCAAGACTTGAGAAAGATTCAGTAACAACCTGTGATATGCAGCTGATACAACCTTGCTTGGCTCATGCTGTTGTTGGTAGGTGCCACTGAGTTGACTCATAGCGACCTTAGGTACCGACTCATAGTGACCCTATGCACAGCAGAACGAAACACTGCCCGATCCTGGGCCAACCTAACCATTGTTGCCATGCTTTTGCCCATTGATGCTGCAACTTTGCAAATCCATATTGCTGGTGGTCTTCCTCTTTATCTCTGACCCTCCACCTTAACAAACATAATATCCTCCTCCAGTGACTGATCCCTCCTGAGAATATGTCCGAAGTATGGGAGACGAAGTTTGGCCATCCTGGCCTCCAAGGAGCATTATGGCTGCACTTCTTCCAACACAGATCTGTTTGTTCTTTTGGTAGTCCATGGCACTTTTAATATTTTCCGCCAACACCATAATTCAGATTCTTCTACGGTTTTCCTTATTCACTGTCCAACTTTCACATGCGTATGAGGCTATTGAAAATACCATGGCTTGGGTCAGGCACACCTTAGTCTTCAAGCTTTTATTAACACTTAAAAAATGTCTTGTGCCTAATGCTGAGGACTTAAACTACTTACTAATGAAGATCTAAGACCACAGCCCTAAGAATGGATTTCATCTCAATGTAAAGAAAACAAAAGTCCTCACCACTGGACCAATAAACAACATCCGTATAAATGGATAAAAGATTGAAGTTGTCAAAGACTTTGTTTTGTTCAGCTCAACCATCAACACTCATAGAAGCAGCAGTCAAGAGATGAAACAATATATTGCATTGGGCAAATCTGATGCACAAGACCTCTTTGAAGTGTTGAAGAGCAAAGATGTCAGTTTGAGGACTAGAGTGCGCCTGAACCAAGCCATTGTATTTTCAGTAACCTCATATGCTTGTGAAAGTTTAACAGTGAATAAGGAAGACCATAGACGAACTGATACATTTGAGTTATAGTGTTGGAGGAGAATATTGAAAGTACCATGGGCTGCCAAAGGAACAAAACAATTTCTGTTGGAAGAAGTGCAGTCAGAGTGCTCCTTGGGAGCCAGGATGGCCAGACTTCTTCTTTCATACTTGGGACATAGTATCAGCAGGAACCGGTCCCAGGAGAAGAATATCATGTTTGGTAAAGTAGATGGTCTGAGAAAAAGAGGAAGACCCCTAATAAGCTCAGGTGTTGCCACGATTGTGAGGTTGTCCCAGGACCAGACAGTGTTTGGTTTTGTTGTGTATAGGATTGCTATGAGACAGTACTGACTAAATAGCACTTAACAACAACAACAACAATGTGGAGGTGTTAAAGGGAGTCTTGGTGTGGCACTGTAGTATAAGCATTGGAGTGTTAACTGCAAGGTCTTTGGTTCAATACCATTAACTGTTCCTTGGAAACTCTATACAGGGTTGCTATGAGCCGGAACTGACTTGATGACGATGAGTTTATTAGAAGTGCCTTGGTTACAGGTTTGGCTGCTAACCCAAACTTTTGTGGTTCAAACCCAGCAGTGGCTCTGTTGGAGCAAAGACCTGGTGATCTGTCTTTGTAAAGATTAAAGCCTACAAAACCCTGTGGGACCATTCTACTCTGTTCCATAGAACTGACTCACCGGAACACAACAAACAAAAATGGAACACAACAACAACAAAAAAAACGGAACAAATAAAACCACTGTGGGACCATTCTACCCTGTCCTACAGAGCTGACTCATCAGAACACAACAAAAGCATTCTCTCAGGTGGAGACCCCTGGTGGCACAGCGGTTAATTGTACAACCACTAAAGATCAGCTGTTCAAACCCACCTAGAGGCACCACAGAAGAACGGTATTTCTGGAAAGCCATGGCCATGAAAACTCGGTGGAGCGGGTTCTATGCAGTGAGCAGAATTCAATTGACAGCAACCAGTCCAGTTTGGTTTCTATTACCCCACAGGCACTCAAACTGGAATTGCATCCTTTTTTTCTTTTCTTTTCTGGGACACACAGGTGGTGATGATTTGGACTTCAGCTTATGTGTGAATAGGTTCTGGTTCCAGATTTTCTGGGGAACCTTGTACTGTTTTCCTGCCCTACCCTGAAGCCCAATATGAGACAGACCAGTGTCTCCCATGTCTACCCGTGTTGGTAGAGGGAGTGGGGAGGGATTTCTTGACTGTCCCGTTGAGTCTTCTAGGTTCAGCTTTAGGCAGGGATGGATTTTGTTGATGTCATTCCTTGCAAGGCTCTGGCTTGTGTTTCCTATCTTTTGTCCCCTTGACCTGTTAAGACCTAGGTCCTTGGACCCCTGAGTTAGCATGTTCTCTAGCTACACTCCTGTGGATTCCTACTTTTGTCACTGAAAGTCCTGACATTTGTGTCTTGTCTTATTAGTTAAATAGCACTCAACAGACGATGAATGCAAGTCAAACAGAAAGTGGCTTTATTGTTTGCACAAAGAAGAAGCAAGCAGTGCATATTCCCTGGAGATTGGGAGCTCCCAGGCAAAAGGAGTCTGGTAGCTTTGAAGGGCTTTGGCCAGTCTATTCTAGGAATTTTTCCCATGCCAGCTTGAACATGGCCGTCTGGTTGCCAAGTTACATCGAGCTGGACACCCTTGTAGATGGACCCACTGCTTCTGAAAAGGGCTTTGTGCCTGTGGCCATGGCATGAATGGCTGTTCTTCTGGCAGACGTTGCTTCTCCGATTGGCTGTGCACGTGAGTTACCCAACCTGGTTCCAGTGGTGTTATTCTCTCCTCACTGTTTCCCAGGAAATATGGCTCGAGAGCATGTTTGTGGTCAGTCATATGACTATCACAAGGTCTAAGCTACAACTAGTTCTGCTGAAAAAGGAATCTAACCACGTGTTTGACTGAAGGCTCTTTTGAGGGCTTTCTTTTATAGGGTCTCACTTTTTTGGTGATTTCTGGCTTCTTACTTTTCCTTGCAGCTTACTATATATTTATTTACATGTCTAATGGGCACATTCTGCAATCCAGCCTCCTGCCCACAGGCACACAGCCCTACTCAGTTCGTGGGCCTAGAGCCTGAAGCTGCTCTGTCTCTCCATGCCATTGTCTCTGCCAACACCTCTTTTCTAGGTGGGATCTCACACTCCACTCATGCTGTCCCTTCTTGATGGTCTTGAAATGAATGTTTGTTCCTGAGATGAAACGGAACAGACATTCCCAGGACCATCAAGAAGGATGAGCATGAGTGGAGTGTGAGATCCCACCTAGAAAAGAGGTGTTGGCAGAGGTCTCCCCCTTATACTTACACATTTGCTACTTAATCAGAATTAATCAGAATTAATCCTGCTGACAATTACTCACAATTAAATAAAAAAAATCTTATCACCAGCATCCGCCAGCCCCTTTCACCAGAGGCATCTGGAAACGAGGGAAATCATTCAGTGAGGACTCTTATTCCCCTCATTCTGAAACTAAGCACTCACGAAAGCTTGTAAACCAGCCACTTCATGCATTTATAGCCCCCCACATCCCCTATTTTTGATAGCCAATGTCTGAATTGTCTGTCCCTATGAATCTAGTATCTGAGAAAACAAGCTTCTTCCTTGAGAAGAAGAAGCTTTCCATTTTGGTCAGAATTTTGAGAAACTTCATCCATAAGTAAAACTAGTTCATCACATTGTAGCAGCCTGCACTTGCTCAGTGTGTCAAACTTCGTTATCGTCATCTGGTCATGTTCTAGTTAGCTAGCCATCCATGCTAGGTCAAAAGTGTACAAACTTCAAGTCACACACACCTCCCTGCATATCAAATCAGCTGACCCTTCACTCTCAGCGTCCAGTGCCCCTGGGCTCCGGAGTTCACACAACTCCCTGAACTTCAGACCAGCCAGCCCTTCCTCTTCTCTATCTCATCTCAGGGCCAATGGGTGTCAGTGGAACATGGTCAAACTCAGTCCGTGCATTTTGACTATTTTGAAGTGTAAATTTTAGTGATATTAATTACATGTACAGCCAGTGCTGTTCTGACTCAAAGCGACCCTTTATAGGATTTCTTAGGAGTGGCTTATGGGTCCAGAACTAAACTTTTGTCTTTCTGCTTTTGCCTATTCCATACCGTTCGTATAAGTGAGATTGTATAGTAACTGTCCTTTTGTGTCTGACTAATATGAAAACACGTTTTTCTATATGAACATATAACTATTTTTCTTGTGTCTTTTTCTTCCAATTTACAAATTTTGTTTTGTTGTAGAAGGCAGAATATTAAATGCCTTTCATATTTCTAAAGTTAAAAACTGAACAGATACTAGCAATGGTGAAAAGATGAGTGTTTTGCATGTACTTTTTGACTTGTGGGACAAAGACAGGGCATTTGGCCTCCTTAAAGATTACAGCGTTGGGGAAAGTTCTACTCTGCTGTCTGTGGTTGCTATTAGTCCATACTGACCCCATGGAAACACTTTTTTTCTCTTTATTTACTTTTTAGTTTTATGTAGATGGGCCCAGTGTCTTTTAAAATTGTAGTTTTATTGATTGTTTTAAGTTATTCAGAATAATTGCATTTTCCTAAATAAATCACCCACTAGGTTTAAGATAAAGCCATTCATGTCCATCGATTCTTCAAGGGTAGAAGTTCTGTGAGGAGTCTAGATACTTAAAGAGTGTTAACCACTTTCTTTGTGTTGTTGTTGTGAAGTGTCGTTGAGTTGAATCCAACCTATAGCAACCCTCTATAGGGTTTCCAAGGAGCAGTTGGTGAGCTTGAACCGCTGACCTTGCAGTTCAAACGGCTTTGCAGTTTGACGCATTAGCCCACAGCACCACACCAGGACTTCAACCACGTTCTTTAGAACTGGGTTATTTGGACGGATGGTCCTTTGTTCAGTTCCTCACATTGCTTCACCATGAGCTGGATTTTCCAGCTATGTTGTTGTTGTTATGTGTCGTGGAGTCGGAACCGACTCATAGCGACCCTGTACAGGGTTTCCGAGGGTGTAAATCTTTACGGGAGTAGAAAGCCTCATCTTTCTCCCGCGGAGCAGCTGGTAGTTTCGAACTGCTGACCTTGCGGTTCACAGCCCGAGATAAACACATTTTTTCCCCTTTCTGAGTTATTGTTATTTATAGTGTAATAGATGAACATATAGGATGTGAATTTTTGGATGGAAAGTTATAAAATTCACTAGCAGCCCCAAACTTTGTGCAAACTGTGAGGAATGTTATTCTGTGACTAACCAACAATGGTGAATTTTCTTCTGCTTGCTCTATGCTGTGAGGGTTAGAACTCTATGCTGTGAGGGTTAGGGCTCTATGCTGTGAGGGTTAGGACTCTATGCTGTGAGGGTTAGGATTATATGCTGTGAGAGTTAGGACTCTGCTGTGAGGTTTAGGGCTCTATGCTGTGAGGGTTAGGACTCTATGCTGTGAGGGTTAGGGCTCTATGCTGTTAGGGTTAAGATTCTATGCTGTGAGAGTTAGGGCTCTATGCTGTGAGGGTTAGGGCTCTATGTTGTGAGGGTTAGGATTATATGCTGTGAGAGTTAGGACTCTGCTGTGAGGGTTAGGACTCTATGCTGTGAGGGTTAGGATTCTGTGCTGTGAGG
>NW_006408666.1:8132343-8149479 GCF_000296735.1 Chrysochloris asiatica | reverse complement strand
TACAGGTTGGAGGGCATGCAGTAAAGATTGCAGTGCATTACAAGATGGAGGGCATGCAGTAAAGATTGCAGGGCAGTGAGTTGCTGCCTGCAGAGGCCACGATGCCTGTACTTCCAAGTCTGCCCACCAGTGATGTATCCACCCTGGCTTTGGGGTGCCTCCTTGTCCCCCTCTTTCTGTCTTTCTGTGTATTCTTGCTTTATCTTTACCACCGCCAGGTGGCTCCTCCTCGTGAACCGAACCCCTATGTCGAGGCAAGACCCCGACAGTGAGGGTTAGAATTCTATGCTGTGATGGTTAGAGCTCTATGCTGTGAGAATTAGGGCTCTATGCTGTGAGAGTTAGGGCTCTATGCTGTGAGAGTTAGGGCTCTATGCTGTGAGGGCTAGGGCTGTATGCTGTGAGGGTTAGGGCTCTATTCTGTGAGGGTTAAGATTCTATGCTGTGAGGGTTAAGGCTCTATGCTGTGAGGGTTAGGGTTCTATGCTGTGAGGGTTAGGATGCTGTAGTCCATGTTGCAATGGTGCCCCACCCACCTCAGCACCATGCATGTTATCATGGTGTTCCTGATGATGGCTCGATATTGCAATTTTTTGGGTAATCAGTTCTAAGACATGAAGCTCTTGAAGTTCTCCTACCCAGTAAAGGTGACCACATGGGATGGAGACGTTCACGTTTGGCCTCTAGAGGAGGCTGAGCTCCTGCAGCTATACCCAGCAGGGCTGCCTTTTTCATTCCCATTGTTGAGGAAGCAGATACTTGAGAACTGCTTCCTCTTGTCTGCAGGGAATCTACAGTTGTGCAGTTGACTCCTGGTGACCGCATACATCAGAGTAGAGCTGTACTCCATCTGGCTCTGAAGCTGCTTTCGGGAAGCTTCTTTGATGAGCTTTAACACCAAATCACCAACTTTTGGGTTTGTAGCTAAGTTAACCATTCAAGCCACCTAGGAACCTGCCCCAAGTAGGGCTCACATTTGTTCCCAGATGTCACACCTCTTTGAAAGCAGAAGGAGCAGTTGGCTTTAGACCCATCTCATAGTCTTTTGAATGCCTCTGAAGGAAAAAATAATTTTACTCTTGTGTCATTTGGCTGGAGTCCCGGTGGGGCACTGTAGGATAAACACTGGACTGCTAACCCCAAGGTGGGCCGCTCCTTGGAAACTCTATACAGGATGGCTGTGAGTTGGAATTAACAATGACAATCATTTGCCTAAAAGTTAGAGGCACGAATGCTCGTAGTAGGAGCTCTTCCTATGAGAAGCTCAGTGTAAAATTAGTGTTACATAACCCTTTGTGTGGGTGTACAGAAAATCATCTGTCTATTTTACCATCTTACATTTGGGACAAATAATTTCTTCTCGGCCAAGGCAATGACAAGTTGTGAGTTGGCCGGTACCTGCGATGTGAGCACTGGGTATTAAATACCGGAGCACTGGGTATTAAAGACTTTACCATGACCACCTGCAGACCTTCTGCAGTGTTCCCTCTGCATGCTGACAGTTTTGCTCATCTGCTCAGAAAATTCTAACATATTCTTCGTTCTGTCTTCCAACTTTTTCCCTTTTAATTCTTTGCTAAGAATATTTTGGCAATATAGCACTCTCTAGAAAACAACAAAAATATCCCAGTGTTTATTCGCTTCTCCTTCTGCTCTCAATTTTTCTATGTAGAGTGGTTGCCTTCCCTGGTGGTACCCCTCTGCTCTGGCTGGCCCCAGGCTCTGGGCATTTGCCTGGTTTTAGTCTGATACTGATCGGTCTGCCTGTCCCAGCATTCTTTCAGCACACTATTCCCCAAAATCTGTTTTGTCAGCTGTCAATTAGCGTTCTGGGACACAGGGTCCCTAGTTAACGATGTTTGGGAAATAAGCACGCATCCTGGGTTAGGCACACTCCACTGTGCAGGACTTCTAAGTGTCCTGAAGAGCACTAGGCTGGTGGCAGCGGTCTCGTAGGGCCATAGACAGCACGCCTCCAGTTGTCATCGGTTGACTCCGGCTCATGGGCCACTGTGTGAGAGTCAAACTGTGCTCAGTCAACTTTCCAGTAATTGGTTTTTCCGAAGTCGATCACCAGGTTTCTTCTAAGGGACCTCTGGGTGGATTTGAACTAGCTTAACTGGTTTTGCCACCCATGGACAGATAGCATGCATCAGAAACCCCTCTCACAGCCTGTCTGTGGAATGAACGTCTCCCAGGACACACTCAGGGAAATGCTGGTTACTTAGTGCGGCTGTAACAAAAAAATATCCTAAGTGAGTGCCTTCAAAGAATAGGAACTTTATCTTCTCACAGTTTAGGGGCTAAAAGTTCAAATCCAGGGGTTGGCTTTAGAGGGAGGTCCTTCTTTGTCAATTTAAGCTTCTAGCTATTGTTAGGATAAGCACTGGCCTGCTAACCCCAAGACCAGCAGCAAACTCATCAGCTACTCCATAGGAGAGAGATGAGACTTTCTGCTCCTGTAAAGATTTACAGCCTAACAAACCCTGTACAGGTCCCTAGGAGTCAGAACCCACTTGATGGCACCTAACAACAACAACAACTTGCTGTTAGTAACCTTGAATAGATTCTGATTTCTGTGTTCCATAGAGTTTTCAAGTAGCAGATTATAAGGCCTGTCTTCCATGCTGCCTCTGGATGGGTTTGAACCACCATTTTTGTCTGGTAGTGACCGTGCTGAGGCAGTGGCTCCACTCCAGGATGCCTTAGCTTTGTTGCCAGCGTTCCTTGGTGGTCTTGAACTTGTAGATGTAGCTACTACGTGTGTCTGTCTTCCCATGGTTTCTCCCCCCACTTGTGTGTGTGAGTCCAGCTCTCTGCGGGGGTCATAGGACACGAGAGGAAACGTGGAGTCGGCGAAAAATGAAAGCAATTGAAAAGCTCTCTTTCTCAGTCAGCGTGCTGTTCCGCTGTTCCGCTGTTCTGTTCTTCTCCTTTCTTCTGGCCCGGCTCAGCAAGTCTTTATTTTTATACTTAAAGCTACACAGTACATAATGAATGGACACTTTGATCTTTCCTTGAATTATTACACAGTTAATCACAACATTCTTGCACCTGGTCATTAGACAACTTTGACAAAAATATTTCTGTGATGTTCAAACTGACTTTCATCTCCTTTTCTTCTTGTTTCCACTAAAAGATTAAGTCAAACCTTACACAAATCGTTTCTACTTATCAGACTGCTGATTGCATTTTCTTAGTAACATAAGTTTCTATTAATCATCGATGCTTGCACTACCTTATTATTTCTATTAACTATCAATCTTCTATCCTACATAATGTACTATTATTTTCATAATAAAAATATACTAACATCTACTTATTTATTTTTCTAAAGTATTCATTAAATTGCTTGGAAGCTATGTGGCATAAAGCCCAACCTGGCTAATTGCTGCAGGAAATGTAGACTATCAAGTCAAAACTACCCTTCACTTAAAACTCATTATTTTCTGCTTATTTACACAGGTGCTTGTATGTAGGGATTTGTGAATTCTGACTGGTGACTGATTGTGGTGAGGTCTATAGGGGTAGGTTAGTTTGACTTTAATTTGTTATCTGCTTTTGTGGTCTCACAAATGCATTTATTTAGGTTTTCTATGAAAGGGAGTAATTTATACAATTCTCTTTGTATTAAATCCACCAAAGCTGAAAGCAATTGTTGCTAAGACAGTTTTTCCTAAGGTTTGTAGAACTCATAGTGAAAGGCTGTGAACATGGCCATATTATATATTTTTACAAGTAAATTCAAGATTACCCTAAAGAGAAGATAGAAAGTGACTTCTGAGAGCCATCTGTCTTGCATGATAACCTCTCTATCTGCTGGAACTGTGTCAAGCGGCAGAAGTGAAGCCGTTCTCTACATTCAACTGCTCCCAGCACTTGTGTAAGACCCTGTTCAAGAGGAATTAGATTAGGACTCACCTAACACCCCAAGAGAGATGGATTGGCCAAGTGGCAGCCACAATGGGCTCAAGCGTAGCAACAATAGTGATCGGGCAGTGTTTCATTCATCTGTGCATCATGTCACTATGAGTCGGTACTGACTTGATGGCACCTAACAACAACAACTCTGGTATGACCTCATTAACATCACAAAAGAGTTCAAACTGGGTCAGGCTCAAAGGTATAGGACTAGGACACCCATTTATTTTTGTTGTTGTTCAGTGCCATCAAGTTGGTACTGACTCATAGTGACCCTGTCTTTGATCTTCATCAGTAAGTTTAAGTTCTCTTCACTTTCAGCAAACAAGGTTGTGTCGTCTGCATATCACAGGTTGTGTTCCTCCAATCCTGATTCCATGTTTTTCTTCATAAAACCCAGTTTCTTGGATTATTTGTTCTGCATACAGGTTGAATAAGTATGGTGAAAGAATACAACCCTGTCGCACAACTTTCCTAATTTTTAACCATTTAGTGTTCCCGTGTTCTGTTTTTAGGGGGCCACTATTCAATCCTTGGAGCACTGGTGTGGCACTGTGGACTGATGTGTCAGACTACAAAGTTGTTTGAATTGCAAAGTCGTTGGTTCAAGCTCACCAGCTGCTCCTTGGAAACCCTATACAGGGTCGCTATGGGTCAGAATCGACTCGATGGCACTTAACAACAACAACATTTGATCCTTAGGTATGATACAAGGAATCTTGTTGTAAGGATATGTGCAGAAACCTTAGATTCTTTGATATTGAATCATGGTGTGGTGCTGTATAGTATCAACACTCAACTACAGGTTGGTTTGAGCCACCAGGTTGGCAGTTCAAATTCACCAGCCGATTCTCAGAAACCCTATAAAGGGTCTCTATGGGTCGGAACCAACTTGAAGGCACTTAACAACAACAACAACAAATCTTACACTACCTCACTGTATAGAATAGTACCATCATAAAGTATAATCATAGTTTAAGTTAAAATAGCCCTTAGGTTTAAGTATCTTGGAGTGAGTGCTGTCAGGGCCCTAGCTGGACTCTGTGTTTGTGACTACTCACTTAACCAGTAAGCATTCAGTTTAAAGGCATCCAGCTCTGGGGCTTGGGTGTGGTAATGTTTGGAAATCCCTGCACTTAGATCCCACCCTAGCCATGCAGGTTCTGACTCTGACAGCAATTTCCAGCTTCCTGCTTTCCTTTCTCCTGTGCGCTTCTCAAAAAAGGGATGAGGGAGACTTGTGGCTAGGGAGGAATCTCCGTGCTCCCTGCTAAACCTAGCCCTTCTCCATATTTTTGTTATATAAGGACTCCTTTATAATAAATTCCTGTTAGAGGAAAATTGATTTATGAAGAAAAAATACTTACATGGAAAATTTAAAAAGGGAGAGCAAAATAACTCAAACTGAACAGGAGATAACTACTCTTTTTTGTTTGTTTGCTTTTTTATTGTGAATTGACTGGTAGTTTATATGGGAGAATATGGGTTTACACTCATTGTTTCATTGCAATGAATATAATCTCCTCCATGCATCATCATTCAACAGTATTTGATTCTATTTCCTCTGGGCTTTTGTGGTGGGGGGTGGGCAGTGGGGGCTGTACACACAAGCATTCAGGAATATATAATCATTTAAACAAACAAAGGTCACATTTTGTAAGCCTGCCTCCTGACCACCAGTACACAGCCTGTCTCTTTCCATGGGTCTAGAGTCCTCAGCTGCTCTCTCTCTCCATGTCCTCATCTCTGCCTCCATCTCTGGTGTTTCTGCTTCTCTGGATAGGGTTCCACATTCCGCTTGTGCTCATCTCCCTTGATGGTCCTAGGGTCCTCTGTTTCTAGAATGGAAGATTAACTACTCCCCCAATTATGTTACAAAACTTCTACCTTTACAGTTGTGACAATTGCAATTAGTCATGATAACAATTACTCACTATTGAATCATAAGAATCTTATTCCCATCTCCTTTCCTCAGACTTGTCTAGACAAGATGAAAACTATTAAGTGGGGAGTCTTACCTTCCCCTGCATACTCTGAAACTAAACTCCCTCTTAAAACCTTGTAAGTCAGTCACTTTATGCCGTTTTAGCCCCCCCTTCCCCCCAATTTAGGTAGTCGCTGTCTAAGTTGCCTGTCCCTATCAACCCTGGGTACAGAGAAGGTAGGATGAAGACTTGTTCCCTCTCAGTTGGTATTTAGAGTTACTGCATCCATAAGTATAGGTCAAGTTCATCTAATTATAGCAATTTACACTTGTTTCCTTTATCAAATTTCTTTATCTTCTTTTAGTCGAGTTGTGATCTTCAAGTCATTGAAGCTAGGTCAAATGGATACTATTTGCAAGTTTGGGTGTTCTTGTGCATCTCTCTCCACTTCATATCAGCTGGATGCTTCACTCTCAGCTCTAGCCCTCCATGACTATGTCCTTGTCCATGGGCTCAGGAGACCCCAGGTCTCACCACACTTCAAGCCAACCAGTCCTTCCTCTTCTCTTTCTCATCTCCAGATCAACGGGAGTCTGTGGAACATGGTCGAACTCAGCCCATTTCTTGATTGCTGCCTTTCCCCCTCTTTCACTCACCAGCAGACCAATGTGGTCACCAAGCAAGTTTACATGCCTGCTCATGTGTTTCCTTTGAGTTTCAGTCTTAGAGGAGGGTTTGTCCTGAAGGGACTTGATTGCTTGCCTTGATGGCTCTCCCATAAACTTGCTTGTCCTTGTAGTAGCCATTCAGACTGCCATTTTTGTTTTTGATTTTTCCTGTTGGTCTTTCTTTCAAGAAGTATCTTCCGTTCCTCTAGCTGCTCCAGGCTGGTCTGCTTGTCCTTTCCCCTGGAAATGCCCCACCTTCGAAAGGGAAATCCTGGATGGGGCTCAGGATTCCACTAGGGTCCTATGCAAGCATATCACAGGTTGTTCATGAGTCTTCCTTCAGTTCTGATGACACATTCTTCTTCCTATAATCCATCTTCTCGGATTATTTTCTCAGCATACAGATTGAACAAATATGGTGAAAGAACACACAAGCCTGGTGCACACCTTTCTTAATTTTAAACATTCGGTGTTCCCTTCTTTTGTTTGAACACCTGCCTCTTGGTCTATGTACAGGTCCTCATGAACACAATCAAGTGTTCCAGAATACTCATTCTCTGCAATGTTGTCTATATCTTGTCATGATCCAGATAATCGAAAGCCTTTGCTTAGTCAATAAAGCACAGGTAAGTATCATTCTGGTATTCTCTGCTTTCAGCCAAGATCCAACTGATTTCAGCAATGATCTCCCTGTTTCCATGTCCTCTTCGGAATCCAGCTTGAAGATTTGGAAGTTCTCTGTCAATGTATGGTTTCAGCTATTTTTGTATCCTCTTTAGTAAAACTTTACTTGCATGAGCTATCAATGATATTGTCCAATGATTTCCACATTCTATTGGGTCACCTCTCTTTAGAATGGATAGAACTGCAGGTATCTTCCAGCCAATTGGCTAGGTAGTTGTCTTTGTAATTTCTTGACATAAATGTGGGATGCCTCCAGTGCCTCCTCAGTTTGTTGAAAGATTTCAATTTGCATTTCATCAGTTCCCAGTGCTTTTTCTATGCCAATGCCTACAATGCACATTAATCTTATTCTTTCAGTATCATTGACCTTGATCATATGCTCCCTCTTGAAATGGTTGACCATCAACCATATCTTTTTGGTTCAGTGACTCTGTGTATCCCTTCCATCTTCTTTTGATGTTTTCTGCATCATTCAGTATTTTGGCCACAGAATCCTTCTGTACTACAAGTTGAGGTTTGGATATTTTCTTAAGGTCTCTCAGCTAGAGAAATGCTGAGTGTGTTATTCCCTTTCAGTTTTCTAACTCCGGGTCTTTGCATATTTTGTTATAATATTTGGCTTTGTTGTCTTAAGCTACAGTGGAAAGCAAGTTTCAGAGTCTCTTTTGACATCCATTTTGGTCTTTTCCTTCTTTCTTGTCTTCTTAATGACCTTTTGCTTTCTTCCTGCAGTGTTCTTGATGTCATCCCACCATTTTTCTGGTCTTCTTTCTTTAGTATCTAATGTATCAAATGTGTAATGTATCAAATCTCTAAATTCAGGTGGGATATATTCAAGGTCATATTTTGGCTTTCATGGACTTGTTTTCATTTTCTTCAGCTTCAGCCTGAATTTACATATGAGCAGTTGATGGTCTGTTCCCGAGTCTGCCCTGGCTGGTCTTGTTTTGACTGATGATATGGACCTTTCCAATGTCTCTTTCCACTGATGTAGTCAATTTGATTTTTGTGTATCCCATCTGGTGATGTCCATGTATATAATTGTCTTTTATGTTGTTTAAAAAAGGTATTTTTATAATGAAGAAGTCATTGGTCTTTCAAAATTCTATTATGCGATCTCCAGCATTGTTTCTATTACTAAGGCCATATTTTCCAACTACTGATCCTTCCTCTTTGTTTCCAACATTTGCATTCCAGTTGCCAATAATTATTTATACATCTTGGTTGCATCTTTGATCAATTTAAGTCTGAAGAAGTTGGTAGAATTCTTCAGTTTTATCATCACTGGCTTTAGTGTTTGGTATGTAAATTTGAATAATAGTGATATTAACTGCTCTTCCTTGTAGGTATATCGATATTATCCAATTACAGATAGCGTTGAACTTCATGACGGATCTTGGTATATTCTTTGTGATGATGAATGTGATTATCATTCCTCTTCAGTTTTACATCCCTGGCATGGTAAGCCTTGTGATTGTGTGATTCAAATGACCACTACCAGTTCATTTCAGCTCACTAACACCTAGGATGGAGTCACTACCAGTGCATTTCAGCTCACTAACCCTAGGTTGGAGTCCTGCTTTGGCACTGTGAGATAATGTGCTGGACTGCAAGATCAATTTGAACTGCAAGGTCAGCGGTTCAAGCTCACCAGCTGCTCCTTGGAAACCCTATACAGGATTTCTCTGAGTTGGAACTGATTTGACCACACTTAACAACAGCAACGACAGCAAGACCTATGATATCTACGTTTATGCCTTCCATTTCATTTTGACAATTTCCAATTTTCCTAGATTCATCCTTTGTAGATCCCATGTTCTGATTGTTCATGGCTGTTACAGTTGTTTCTCTTCATTTTGAGTTGAACCCCATCAGCATATGAAGGTCCTGAGGCCTTTAATCCATTCATGGCATCGTGGTCCACTCTACTTTGAGGTGACAGCTCTTCCCCAGTAACACTGTGAGTGCCTTCCACCCTGAGGGGCTCACATTCTGGCTCTATATCTGACAATATTGTGGTGGTCTTTGTCATGTTTCAATATTCAGTATTCTGGTGCTGACGGTGCTCCACTGCTATTCATAAGGTTTTCAGTGATTAAATATTCAGAAATGGTCCATCTCTCCTCCTTCCTAGTCTGTCTTTGGAAGCTCAGCTGAATCCTGTCCACCATGGGTGACCCGTCTGGTATTTAAAATACCCATGGCATAACTTCCAGAATCACAGCATCTCACAAGCCACCACAGTACGACAAGCTGACAGACTTAATGACCACACACATTACTAAAACATCCAGTGGTTATATCCTCCCTTTTCAGGGACTTAACAACTTCAGTGCTGTATCGTTACTGCCAGATAGATGTTTTCAGTTAAGATCAGTCTTAAGAACAAGTCTAGTAAAAATTTAAAGATCTTCATGAAAGTTTCTAATAATAATAGTTCCATTTGAGAATAAGATAGAACTTAGCTTAAATGAAAGAATTTCCCCAATGTTTATGGTGATTCATCTAGAGAGACTATTCTGCCAATGATACTGAATCAAGGATTAAGTGCAGAGCGATGCTAACCCTCTCAAGGACATCATTATGTGGCACTGCTCTTCACAGATGAACAACTGGAACGCCCCCGACCTCAGGTCTTGACAGACTCTGGCTGATGCCTTCTGGGTAAAGAGCTACATGCAGCCCTAAGAACTGGAGCTTTTATACAAAGATCTTGAATAACTTAACACTTTTTCCTAGAAGAATGCTTTAAAATGTGCCACTGTTTTTTTGTGTTAAGAGTGACAATATAAACACATGCTTAAAGGGAATTCTTAAATTCGTAGCTAGTTTGGGAATTTCGGTTTCTTAACAGTATGCAGTGAGTTATGATTTCAACTGTTTGCGTGTTTCATAAAGGCATTTTACATTGTACTGAAGAGGTTACATTCTTTGGGCTTTAGGAAACTATTTCCTGTTCAGTTTAGGCCGTTAAAGCCTGTTAGCATTTCACATCTGGAAATCCTGGTCTGCCTCCCAACACCAGCTGAGCAAGGCCCTCTTCTCCAATGGGCGCAGACCATGGCCGAGCTTGTTGATGTCCCCGAAGGCCCTGGGCACTGCCCATGTGGCTGCGGGGTAGGTTAGGTTGGGGAAGTTTGGGGAGGGAAGAGGTGGAGGAAAACCTGGTGGGTTGCCTTCCTTCTGGGACCGGGGGTGTTTGTTTCTAATGGCAAGAGATCTTCCCTCCCATGCCATGTGCGCCAAGGAGGCTTTTTCCCTCTCTCGCCTTAAGCAGCTCTTACTTTCCCTCCCACTCGATTTCCCAGAAAGCCAACCCAAACTTTTTCTGTGTAGGAGGAAAGCCGCCAAACTTTTCCATTGGGGTACTCCCCGCAGAAGGACTATAAATAATGAAAACATAAAGATCTGGAGAACCGCAGTGCTTGAGGGACTGGATTTGCAGGCCTCGTGCCCACCTCCGTGCCCTGCAGCCTGGTTCACTCGCAGCCCCTGATGGGCACAGAGTCCCCCCTTCCTCAGTGGAACCCCTGCGGCCGACCCCCTCCATTTACCGTGGGCTGAATCTGCACTCTGGTTGTGAGGGCCTTGGTGCTGTGAGGTCCCAGTGGACCTGCCCTGGCACTGCAGGCTGGCATGGCTCATGTGTCTGGGGAAGCTGGGTGCTTTAACCTGCAGGGGAAATGATTTCATACCATGGAAGGAGCAAAATGTGTCCATTGCATTTCTTCGGACCACACATGACTGAGACCCATACCAGACAGCCTGTGGCAGCTTTCAGGGAAGCAGGCAGGCGGCGTCCTGGGAGTGTCTCCTGACCCAGGATCAGTATAGATGTCAGCTCTCTACCCTACTCCTGAGGATGGTGTACCTGGAGCTGGTGTGTAAAGGTAGCTGCTGATGTTGGTTTCTGCACAGGCTGTGTGCTGTGTGAGTGGTCCCCTGGGATGAAGCACCCCTCTTTCCATCCATGCAGCTGCTGGGGTTCTGTGCTGTGGAGTTGGTTCTGACTCATAGCGACCCTGCACAGGGTTTCCGAGGCTGTGCATCTTTACGGGAGGAGAAAGCTTCATCTTTCTGCCGTGGAGCAGCTGGTAGATTCGTACTGCTGACCTCGCCGTTAGCAGCTTAGCTCATAATCCCCAAAGTACCTTCGAGTTGTTCTGACTCCTAGCGACCCTGTATAGCGTTTCTGAGGAGCAGCTGGTGGGTTTCAACTGCTGATCTTGTGGTTTTCAGCCCAGTGCTGATCATACAGCGCCACACCAGGAGTCGAATACATAAAACCTTTATTGTCGTTGTTGTTAGATGCTGTTGGGTGGGTCCTGACTTGTACCAACCCCACACACTGCAGATCCGGTGCCATCCTCACAGTTGGCACACTTGGGTCCATTGGTCCTGCCACTGTGCCGGTCCATCTTGTTGGGGGTCTTCCTCTTATTCACTGACCCTTCACCTCACCAAGCATGATGTCTTTCTCCAGGGACAACATGTCCAAAGAACTAAAGATGAAGTCTTGCTCTCCTCACCTCTAAGAAGCCTTCTGGCTGTACTTTTTCCAAGACAGATTTGTTCCTTCTGCTGACAGTCACAGCTTTCCAGAATCGTCTCCAAATCCATACTTGAAACACGTCATTCTTCTGCCTCTTCCTTATTCATTGTCCAACTTTCCCATGCTCAGGAGATTGAAAATATCATGGCTTAGGTCAGGCTTAACTTGCTTCTAAAAGTAACATATTTCCTCTTTCACACTTTAAAGAGTTCTTTTGTAGCAGATTTGTCTTTTGGTTTCTTGACTGCTGCTTCCATGAGTGTTGATTGTGAATCCAAGTAAAATGAAGTAAAATGAAGTCTCTGACCACTTTGGTCTTTTCTCTGTATGTTATGGTTAAGTGTTGTGAAGTCGGTTCTGAGTCATAGCGACCATGTATAGGATTTCTGAGGAGCAGATGGTGAGCTTGAACCACCGACTTTGTGGTTCAAACCTACCTTGAAATCCAGCACATTGACCTGCAGCACCACACCAGGACTCTGTTTATAATGATGTTATTTATTGATCCAGCTGTGAGGATTTTCATTTATCTGACATTGAGGAGCAGTCTTTGATATCCATCAGTAAGTATTTCAAGTCCTCTTCACTTGCAGCAATAAAGTAGTTTCATCTGCATATCGCAGGTTGTTAATGAGTCTTCTTCCAACCCTGATGCCATGTGCTTTTTCATATAATCCAGCCTCTTCTATTATTTGCTCAGCACACAGATGGAAAAAGTATGGCGAAAGGCTATAACTCTGGTACATATCTTTACCGATTTAAAAACCATTCAGTATCCTCTTGTTCTGTTTGAATGACTGCCTCTTGGCCAATGTACAGAATCCGTATGAGCACAATGAAGTGTTCTAGAGTATCTGTTCTGTGCAATATTATCATCTATCTATTATCATCTATCATCTATTATCTATTATCATCTATCATCTATTATCTATTATCATCTATCATCTATTATCATCTATCATCTATCTATCTATCTATCTATCTATCTATCTATCTATCTATCATCTATCATCTATCATCTATCTATCTATCATCTATCATCTATCTATCATCTATCATCTATCTATCTATTATCTATCATCTATCTATCTATCATCTATCAATCATCTATCTATCTATCATCTATCTATTATCATCTATCATCTATTATCTATCTATCTATCATCTATCTATCTATCATCTATTATCTATCTATCATCTATCTATCTATCTATCTATCTATCTATCTATTATCTATCATCTATCTATCTATCATCTATCTATCTATCATCTATCTATCTATCTATCTATCTATCTATCTATCATCTATCTATCTATCTATCATCTATCTATCTATCATCTATCTATCTATCATCTATCTATTATCATCTATCATCTATCATCTATTATCTATCTATCTATCTATCATCTATCTATCTATCATCTATTATCTATCTATCATCTATCTATCTATCTATCATCTAATCATCTATCTATCTATCTATCATCTATCTATCTATCTATCTATCTATCATCTATCTATTATCTATCTATCTATCTATCTATCTATCTATCTATCTATCTATCTATCTATCTATCTATCTATCTATTTAATGATCCACACAGTTTGTTAGGATTTATACAGTTAAATGCCTTTCAGTAGTCAATAAAGCACAAGTAAACATCTTTCTGGTGTTCTCTGCTTTAAACCAAGATCCATCTAAGGTCAGCAATGATATCTCTAGTTCCACATCCTCCTCTGAATCTGATATGAATTTCTGGCAGCTTCCTGTCGATGTACTGCTGAAACTGTTTTTGAATTATCTTCAGCAAAAGTTTACCTGCATGTGATATTAATGATATTGTTCAATGATTTCCGTATTCTATTGGGTCACCTTTCTTTGGAATGGGCAAAAATATGAATCTTTTTAATTGGTTGGTCAGATAGTTTTCTTCCAAATTTCTTTACAAAGATGAGTGAGTGCCTCTGTTATTGTATCAGTTTATTGAAAGATTTCACTTTGTATTCCATCAAATCCTGGAACCTTGTTCTTTGCAAGTGCCTTCAGTCCAGCTTTAACTTCTTCCTTCAATACCGTCTGTTCTTGATCATATGCGGCCTCTTGAAATGGTTGAACCTTGATCAGTTCTTTTGGTTTAGTGACTCTGTGTATTCCTTCTACCTTCTTTTGATGTTTCCTGTTCCTCTCTATATTTTGTCAATAGAATCCTTCCATATTGTAAGTCAAGGCTTCAATTTTTGCTTCAGTTCTTTCAGCTTGAGAAATGTGGAGCAACATGCATTCTTCCTGTTTGGTTTTCTAACTCCAGATCTTTGCCCATTTCACTTTAATACTTGACTTTGTCATCTCATGCTGCTATTTAATATATTCTGTTTGGCTCTTTTACCTCCTCATTTCTGACACTTGCTTTAGATTCTTCACTCTGGAAAGTATAGTATGTTCCACAGTCTCTTTTGACATCCTCTTTGCTCCCCCCCCTCTTTTTTTTACCCCTTTCCATCTTTTTAATGACCTTTTGCTTTTTTCGTGTATGATGTTCCTGATGTCATTTCACAACTAATGGTCTTTGGTTATTAGCATCTAATACATTAAATCTGTTCTTCAGCTGGTTTCTAAATTCAGGCAGGATATGTTGAAAGTCATATTTAGACTCTCGTGGACTTGTTTCATTAGCTTCAGTTGAACCTGAATATGAGCACTTACTGGCCTTCCCCAGTCTGCCCCTGGCCTGGCTTCATCTGATGATATTGAGGTCTCCAGCGT
The DNA here is from genome assembly GCF_000296735.1 of Chrysochloris asiatica. Classification (NCBI taxonomy): domain Eukaryota; kingdom Metazoa; phylum Chordata; class Mammalia; order Afrosoricida; family Chrysochloridae; genus Chrysochloris; species Chrysochloris asiatica. The sequence goes on along the minus strand of NW_006408666.1, from coordinate 8,134,964 downwards.
CTTTCCCCATAGATACAACTTGATTTCTATTTATTCCATCTGTTTACGCTCTCCCGTGAGCTATTTCAGGACCCATCGCTGTGTGTACAGTCACATTTTATGTTGTTAGAAGAAGGTATTTGCAATGAATAGGTCATTGGTCTTTCAAAATTCTATCATTCAATCTCCGGTGCCCTATCTTTCACCAAGGACACATTTTCCAAGAATCCTTCCTCTTTGTTTCCAACTTTCACATTCCAGTCCCCAGTAATGATCAATGCATCTTGATTGCATGTGTGATCACTTTCAGACTGACAAAGTTGGTAGAATTCTTTAATGTTGTCATCACTGGCTTTAGTGGTTGGTATGTCAGTTTCAGCAATAGTGGTATTAGCTGGTTTTCCTTGTAGGTGTATAAATATTATCTTCTTACAGATAGCGTTGTACTTCAAGAGTGATCTTGAATGCTCCTTTTGATGATGAATGTGACGCCAGAGCAAATCATATGACTGTCAGATTCAAAATGGCCATTACCGGTCCATTTCGCTCACTAAGGCATAGAACTTGATCTTTATATGTTCATTTCATTTTTGATGACTTCCAAGTTTCCTAGATCCTTACTTTGTCTATTCCTGGTTCTGATTATTAATGGATGTTTGCAACTGTTTTCCCTCACTTTGAGTAATGCCTCGTCTTCAAACGAAGGTTCTGGAAGCTTTGCTGTATCATTAAAGTGGAAGCTCCTGTGAGGAGGTAGCTCTTCTCTAATCACATTTTGAGTGCCTGGTATACACGAGGGTGGGTGAAAAGTTACCCACATTCTGGCTGTAGAATTTATTTCAACAATTCCATCATTGTCCTTAAGGGCAGCTGTATTTTGAGGAGGCAGCCCTTCCCCAGGTGTATTCTGAGTGTCTTCCAACCTGAGGGATTTGTCCTCTGATGCCGTATCAGGCAGTGTTCCACCGTTACTCATGAAGTTTCCTGTGACTGGCCGTGCCGAGGTGCTCCTCCTCCTCTTCTTCCTAGTTGTCTTGGCCTCTTGGCCTGGAAATGCCATGAAACGTGTCCACTATGGGTGGCCCTAGTGATTTTTAAAATGCTGGTGGCATAGCTTACAGCAACACACAAGTCATCACAGTACAACAAACAGATAAACCTTTATATATATGTATGTATAGGGAGCTCTGGTAGCGTAATGGTTAAGAATCAGGCTGCGAACCACAAGGTCAGCAGTTCAAAACTACCAGCTGTTCCGCGGGAGAAAGATGAGGCTTCCTGCTCCCATAAAGATTTACAGCCTCGGAAACCCTGTACAGGGTCGCTATGAATTGGAACCGACTCCACGGCACACAACAACAACAACAACAATATATATAAGTGTGTGTATGTGTGTGTGTATGTATATCTAGTGGTAGTTATGTGCCATGGAGCCAGTTCTAAGTCATAGAGACCCTGTACAGGGTTTGTGGGGCTGTCAATCTTTACGGGAGCAGAAAGCCTCATCTGTCTTCTGCAGGGCCATTGGGTGAGTTCCAGCTCAGAGCGATCCTCTGTAGGGTTTCCGTGGCTATAAAGCTCTTCAGGAGCAGAAACCTTCATCTTTCTCCTGCATAGCAGCGGGTGGCTTTAAATGATCCACCTTTTCATTAGTAACCCAGTGCTTATTCTACGGAATTACACACACACACACACACACACACACACACCTGCACTCTGGATGTAGAATTTCTCTCAGTCAACTTTTAGAAAAGATAAATACATAATTTTTTTGACCTAATCTCCTTGCTTTTTTAATACACTTTGTCCATCTGTCAACAAGTTTTTGTATTCCCTTTTGAAAATTTGTTTTAGGCGGATGGTTGAGTTTTGAACTTTTTCTTGTTTGGTGATCGAGGTTGTTTTCTCTCCAGTGAAGAATCTATGTCATGTCACCAGTAACGATTTCTAAAAAGAAACTTGAACCTTCCTATGACTATCAGTCCAGACTGTGCTTGCCGATGTCCCAACACTTCTGTTTCGGCTCTTCCATGAGCTGTTTCAGTGCCCAGCTCACATCAACCTGTCTGGCGTGGATCATTTCCTAGGCAGAGCCATGGCTGACTTACAAATGAGTTGTCACATGATCCACAGTCACATGTCTACTCCACAGAATCATTCAACATGGTCCAGTGCTTATCCTACAGCGAGCGCCACACCAGAGCAAACTCTATATCTATATCTATATTTAATCTATATCTAGATCTATAAATAGATAAAGGAGCTCTGGTAGTGTAGTGGTTACAAATTAGGCTGTGAACCGTAAGGTCAGCAGTTTGATACTACCAGCTGTCCCATGGGAAAAAGATGAGGCTTTCTGCTCCTGTGATTTACAGCCTTGGAAACGCTGTACGGGGTCACTATAGGTCAGAATCGATTCAAGAGCACTTACCAACACCAACAACTATATATATGATTTATGTTGTCTTTTGTTCCTAAGAATAGACACAGAACATCACCACTGTATATATTGTTGTGGTTATGTGCCATGGAGTCGGTTCTGACTCATAGCGACCCTACACAGGGTTTCTGAGGCTGTAAATCTTAACGGGAGCAGACCGCCTCATCTTTCTCCCGCGGAACCGCTGGTAGTTTCAAACTGC
>NW_006408666.1:8129060-8131993 GCF_000296735.1 Chrysochloris asiatica | reverse complement strand
GTGTGTGTGTGTGTGTGTATGTGTGTATGGGAGGTGGAGAAAGTGAGGGTAAAATGGCTGTCCCTACCCCACCCCCCAGAGTTCAGGTGTGCAATTTATAGAACTCACAGGGGAACCAGAACTCAGTGACCCCCTCCCCACCCCCTGCATTTTGAGGCTCAACGAAATTCCCCGGGAGCTCCGGCCTTTGGGAAGGGTCTTCGTGATGGTGTGGCTTAGGAAGAAGGAACCTGAAGCAGAGTCTGGGAGCACATTGGGTGCTCCAGGGATAACTGGGAGGGGCCTTCAAGGCAGAACCCACTTGTAGGGACCCCATGTGACAGAGTAGAAGTGCCCCAGGGGGCTTTCTCCGGACCTTTAGGTTAGCTGGCCAGCCTTCAGCAGTCTGGCTGCAGGACTCCTTTATGCCCTGGAGGCTGAAGTAAAACGGCCTCTGTAGATGGGTGAACTTTGTACTCCAGGAGGTTAGGGTGTGAAGTCCGGGAGGCGGACAGGCAGCAGCTTGTTAAGAAAGACTGAGGTCCTGATGGTTGAGTTTGGTCTTGGTGACACTTTTGCTGTGGTGTCTGAGTAAGGAAGCGGGATTCAGTTTGTTGTTAAGTTCTGACTCCTAGTGACCCTGTATTGGGTTTCCAAGGAGAGAGTGGTGGGTAGGGGAAGTCTATAGGGACAGCTTAGGGCCAAGTCCCTCAGTGGGAAGAAGTGCTTGGTTCATTTTGGTAAGAGGAACTCCTGGCTTCCTAGAATTGACATGTGTATGTGAGACAAAGCAATCTGAGTGCTTTGCTTTTTAATCTCTCAGAAATAATTGACTTTCAATGTAGGTGTTTGTATGTAAGAGTGTTTTTTAAATCTTCAAGAAAGAAGTGACTTTCACTTTAAGAAAAGAGAGACTACATCTAATGTCATTTTTTGCCTTTTTCTTTTAGTGGGCCTTTTCCCAGTAGATATTCTGGAAGATGACCCTGAAGGGTTGCGGGCAGCCTCCCTGGCTTGTTATGCTGCCATTGTGGAAGGAGCTGGTCCCTCACCAGAGGTTTTCTCTCTTCCCAATGGGGAGCAGGTATGTGTCGTCTTCCTTGCTGGTGGAGAGCTCGGTAAAGTCTACTTTCTTCCTGTTGTTTTTAGTGCTGTTGAGTTGGCTTCGACTCAGAGACCCTGTAAAGGGTTTCCTAGGAGCGGCTCAAACCAACCTTTCAGTCCCACACCTCTGTAGCAGCATGCCAGTACGCCAAGTTTTCTTACTAGAAAGTAGAATGTTAGTGAACGAACATTATAGATTAAAAACAACAGCCTTTTGTCATGAATACTAGAGGAGCAAAATGAAATCCTGGATCGGGATTCTGGAATCTCGAATGTGAGTCCAGATCTAGCTAACCATGTGCGGAGAAAGCCAAATAGCTTCGGTATAAATACTGCTGTGTGGCTCTGAACAAGTTTCTTAACCTCTCTGGGTCTTGGTAGTCTCATCTCTAAAATCAGGACAAGGTCAGCACTTGGTGCACAGGGTATTTTAAGGGTTAAATGGGATATGCTATGTAAGTAGTTCCCAGTGGAGCCTCAGTAGTTTGTTGTTGTTGTTGTTATTGTTATGTGCCGTGGAGTCGGTTCCAACTCATATTGACCCTGCACAGGGTTTCCAAGGCTGCAAATATTTACGGTAGTAGAATGCCTCATCTTTTTCCCATGGAACAGCTGGTAGTTTCGAACTGCTGACCTTGCAGTTCGCAGTCTAATTCAGTAGTTTACCCACTTGTAAAATGAGGGAATTGGTCTTTGGCCTCTAGAATTAGCACTGATAGAATTATGCATATTTTGAATAGGAACTGGAAGGCTGCAGAGAGAAAATGAAAATATTCATTTGTTAAGGACATAGGATTATAGGCAAAATTTTAAAATTGTGTTATTTTATTTTAAGAAACTTGGGATTTGGGTGAAATTACAGAGAAGTCTGATTTTGTTATTCAACAATCCATATACATTTAAGACCTTTTCTTTCTTTTTTGCACTAAGTAAAATGAATATGTGAATCTTGGGTTGTACAGGAGTGTTCATCTTTCTTTTAGATTTGAGGCTGAATGATTGAGAGAGACAAGGTTTTCTTGCTTTATAAGTGTTCATTTGCACCAGGAAGCATTGCTATGTGGAAGGCAGAGCTGACTGAGGAATTCCACTGAATTGTCCCGGAGTTCATTAGAACAGTGGCTTGAGCAGTGTGTAGTGTGACTTCCCTGTGACGTGGGAGACACTTAGCTACAGTCATTTGCAGAGGAGTCCCATTCCCTTGGTGACTTCCACTTTGTTGACCAAATGAGTGATCACTGTCCTCATAGACTCTGGTGCCACCTGTTGTTATGGCTGCTGTGAGGTGCCACCGAGTCAGTTCCAAACCATAGCGACCCGGCTTAGGGTTTCTGAGGAGCGGTTGGTGAGCTTGAACTGCTGACCTTGTGGTTCAAACAGATGTTGCAGTTTAGTACACTAACAGACTAGGAAGAAGGAGTGACAAGTTCCTTCCGAATATTTAGTCACTGAAAACCTTATGAATAGCAGAGGAACACTGTCAGATATAGTGCCGGAAAATGAGCCCCTCAGGTTGGAAGGCACTCAAGATGTGACTGGGGAAGAGATGCTTCCTCAAAGTAGAGGTGACCGTGATGACGCAAATGGAGTAAAGCCCATGGGAGAAAAGCCTGTGGGACATTCATGTGCTGATGGGGCACAACTCAAAATGAAGAGAAACAGCTGTAAACATCCATTGAAAATTGGAAGATGGCATGTACGAAGTATGAATCTGGGAAAACTGGAAGTTGTCAAAATGAAATGGAATGCACAAACATCGATATCTTAGGCATTAGTGAGCTGAAATGGACTGGTATTGGCCATTTTGAATCTGACAACCACATGGTTTACTATGCAGGGAATGACAAATT
>NW_006408666.1:8123058-8128430 GCF_000296735.1 Chrysochloris asiatica | reverse complement strand
CATATCATCAGTGAAAACAAGGCCAGGGGCAGACTGTGGAACAGACCATCAATTACTCATATGCAAATTCAAACTGAAGCTAAAGAAAATGAAAACAGACCTTGTGGTTCAAACTGACCTTGCAGTCTAGTGCTTATCCTACAGCACTACACTGGGACTCCTGCCATTTTACCTGATGTTTGAATTCGTCCAGTTTGGAGTGGTACTGCACCGTCTCATTGCTTTTAACAGGTTTAGCTTTTCTTTTTGAATCCAGAGAATTTGTGTGTGTGTGTGTGTGTGTGTTTGTAAACAAAAGGGAAGATTAAGATGTAGTTTCAGGATAAGCCACATGACATTCAATACTTTGGGACTTCTGAAGGTCTTTTCCTTTTCATGATGAACTGTTTCCAGTCTTAAAATGGTCCGGTCACATCTAACATACCACAGTCTAGGTTTACTGTATAATACCACAGGACGCTAGCTCTAGCACAAGGGGAGACAATCAAAGCAGCCATGGCTAATTGCTGTAAACATTTTGATGTGTTTCCTTTTGAGTTTTATCTATGTGCACAATCTTTAAAACATTAGTGAGCCCAGACTGTGAATACAGTGTTATCTTTAAGGAGTGTTTCCTTGTGTCATGCAATCCTTTGTAAATATTATTTTCCTGACCTGGTAAGGACCATCTGTGAATGAAGTGTGCATCAGAACAACCACTGTGTGAGCACCGTTTTGTTATGGATCTCAGGATTTGTGAAGAAACAGTTCCCTGAACTGTGAAGGCTTGCTGTATATGCTTACAAGCCTGCCTGGCTTAGCTGACACATTCTTTTCTCATTTTCTTACCCTCTCTCTGTTTTCAAACCCACTTGGTGGTGGACTATGTTGACCTTTAGCTTTGGGACCTGATAGCAGAGTGTTTCATGACCACAGAGAGGACTTTGGAGCTGGAGTGTTTTAGGGACTCTGACCTTGGGGCTTCGTGTTGTTCTGTTGGTGCCCCAAGCCTACTAGACACAGAGAGGGTATGGATTCACCAGACTGGTCATAGGGACCTGAGCCAGGGCAGCCTGAGCGCAGTGACCTGGGGTCTGAGAGTGGACAGAGCCCAGCAATGGCAGGTGGTGACTGAGGTGGGCTGTGGACTGAGGCCCAGGAGGATGAGAGTGGTCTGACGTGAACAGAAGGGTGTTTGGTCTACAGAACAGTGTGGGTGGAGGGGGCAGGTGAATCATGGGTGGGCAACAGGAGAGGACCTTTGTCAGAAATCCCTGTCACGTGTGCAGCTGAGATTTCCATGACAAGATGATGATGCCCATGGCCTGCCAAGTGGACTACTCCATGTGGCAGCGTGTGTTCAATGTGCTATTCATTCTAAGTAGTTTCTTGTGCCGTTTATCTTGATGAAAGAACAAAACACTTACTTTATTTACTTATTATTTTTTAATCTAATTTTTTTTTTAGGTTAAACTTGAAGCTTCTTCTGTTTGTTTTTGCACTATGCACCGTGATGAAACTCAACATAAATTACTGGTTTTGGTTAATCCCCAGGACACAAAGTCAGGTAGGTACTTGCCCGGTTTTATTATATACAATAAGTAGAAATCCAAAACCGAGGACAATGCTGGTTGTTTTCTTAGGCTGGAGTCCTGGTGTGGCACTGTGGGATAAAGCATTGGCAAAGCCTCCTCTTTGCTCCTGGGTTGGGGGTGACTGAGCTTTGTGTGAAGTATTCAGGTCGAGGTTCAGAGTGTCCCCTGTCTCTGTAGGGTTAAGCCTTGCCTGCCATGCACACAGGGGCAAGGATAATGTGACCTTTGTCTTTTTGGCAGAGTTTGTGATGAGTCCTGACTGTGTTAGTGAAAGTAACAAAGTGAGCTGCTTGGTGAACAGATTGTGAAAATCTTGAACAATATCACTTTAAGAAATAGTCCAGTATCTGACAATTGCATGATTTATTACACTGGGAACAACAAATTGAAGAGCCATGGAGGCATGTTCATCATCAAAAAGAACATTTCAAGATCTGTCTTGAAGGAAAATGCTGTCTGAGATAGAATACTATCTGTACACCTGCAAGAGTGGTGATGGAATACCGTCAAGTCAGTTCTGCTTCACAGTTATCCAGTAAAACAGGGTTCCCATGATGTAAATCTTCACAAGTGTAGAAAGCCTCATCCTTCTGCCTCAGAGCCACTGGTGGATTCAAACTGCTGGTCTTATGGATAGCAGCCGAACGTGTAACCCAATATGCTACCAAAGCTCCAGGCGTACAGGGAAGACCAGTTAATACCACTAATCTTTGAATTTATGCACCAACCACTAAAGCCAGTGACAATGAAATTGAAGAATTCTACCAACTTCTTCAGTCTGAAATTGATTTAGCCTGAAATCTAGATGTATTGGTAATTACTGACAATTGGAATACAAAGGATAGAAATAGAAGGATCAGTAGTTGGAAAATATGACCTTGGTGATAGAAACGATGCTGGAGATTGCATGATAGAATTTTGCAAGACCAATGACTTGTTCATTTCAAATACCTTTTTAACCAACATAAAAGATGACTATACACATTGACATCACCAGAGGGAATACACAGAAAACAAACTGGTTATATATGTGCAAAGAGACAGTGGAAAAGCACCATATCATCAGCCAAAACAAGGCCAGGAGCAGACTGTGGAACAGACCATCAATTACTCATATGCAAATTCAGGCTGAAGCTGAAGAAACTGAAAACAAGTCCATAAGAGCCAAAGTATGACTTTTAATATATCCCACCTGAATTTAGAGTTCATATGAAGAACAAATTTGATGCATTACACACTAAAGACTGAGAAGACCTGAAGAGTTGTGGATGACATCAAGAACATCATACATGAAGAAAGTAAAAGGTCATTAAGAAGACAAGAAAGAGGGAAAAGACCAAAAGGGATGTCAGAAGCGACACTGAAACTTCTCTTCAGCATAGACATAATAAAGCAAATGGAAGAAATAAGGAGGTCCAAGAGCTGAAAAGAAAATTTCAAAGGTCAGCTCAAGAAGGCAAAGGCAAATATTATAACAAAATATGCAAAGACCTGGAGTCAGACAACTCAAAGGAAAGAACATGATCAGCATTTCTCAAGATTAGGGAAGTGAAGAGAAATTCAAGCCTGGAATTGCAGCATTGAAGGATTCTGTGGGCAAAATACTGAACGATGCAGAAAACATCAAAAGAAGATGGAAGGGATACACAGAGTCACTGTACCAAAAGGAAATGACTGATGCTCAACTGCTTCAAGAGGAAGCATATGATCAAGGCCAATGATACTGAAAGAATAAGTCCAAGGTGAATTGCAGGCATTGGCATAGAAAAGGCTCTGGAAATTGATGAAATGCAAATGGAAATCTTTCAACAAACTGAGGAGGCACTGGAGGCATCCCACGTTTATGTCAAGAAATTATGAAGACAACTACCTGGTCAATTGGCTGGAAGAGACCTGTAGTTCTGTCCATTCTCAAGAGAGGTGACCCAAGGGAATGCAGAAATCAATGGGAAATCTCTTTGATAGCCCATGTGAGTAAAGTTTTACTAAAGGTAATACAGAAACAGCTACAATCATACATTGACAGAGAAGTACCAGAGGGTCAAGCCGGATTCAGAAGAGGCTGTGGAACGAGGGTATCATTGCTGATAACCGATGGATCTTGGCTGAAAGCAGAGAACATCAGAAAGATGTTTACCTGTGCTTTATTGATTATGCAAAGGCTTTTGATTGTGTGGATCATGACAAGCTATGCGCAACATTGCTAAGTATGCGTATTCCAAAACACTTAATTGTACTCATGAGGAATCTGTATCTGGACCAAGAGGCAGTTGTCTGAACAGAACACTGAACGTTTTAAAATTAAAAAAGGTGTGTGACAAGGTTGTATTCTTTCACCATACTTATTCAACCTGTATACTGAGCAAATAATCTGAGAAGCTGGGTTCTATGAAGAAAAATGTGGAATCAGGGTTGGAGGAAGACTCATTAACAACCTGCGATATGCAGATGATACAACTTTGCTTGCTGAAAGTGAAGAGGATTTGAAACATTTACTGATGGAGATCAAAGAGCATAGCCTTCAGTATGGATTACATCTCAGTGTCAAGAAAACAAAAATCCTCACCACTGGACCAATAAACACTATTCTTATCAACAGAGACAAGATTGAAGTTGTCAAGGACTTCATTCTTCTTGGATCAACTATCAACACTCATGGAAGCAGCAGTCAAGAGATCAGACGACGTATTGCATTAGGCAAATCTGCTGCACAAGAACATTTTAAAGTGTTGAAGAGCAAAGATGTCAGCTTGAGGACTAAGGTGCGCCTGACCCAAGCCATGGTATTTTCAATAACCTCATATGCATGTGAAAGCTGGACAGTGAATAAGGAAGATCTTAGAAGAATTGGTGAATTATGGTGTTGGAGGAGAATACTGAAAGTGCCAAGGACTGCCAAAAGAACAAACCAATCTGTGTTAGAAGAGTCAAAATGCTCCTTTGAAGCCAGGATGGTCAGGCTTCGTGTCTCATACTTTGGGCATATTGTCAGGAGGAAACTGTCCCTGAAGAAGGACATCATGTTTGGTAAAGTGGAGAGTCACAGAAAAAGAGGAAGACCCCCAACGAGATGGATTGGCACATTGGCAGCAGCAACAGGCTGAAGCGTCACGACGATTGTGAGATGGATGCAGAACTGAGCAGTGTTTTATTCTGTTGTACATCAAGTCACTGTGAGTCAGTAACAACTCGATGGCACCTAACAACAACAACAGCCATCACCAGCTGATGGCCATTTTGGCCCTTTGTACTTTTTGCCTATTATTAGTAATTCTACTATGAACATCGATGCACAAATTTTTACATGGATCTGTTTTCAGTTTTTTGGGTGTTGGTGTAGAAATAGAATTGCTAGGTCATTTGGTAAGTCTTTGTCTAAGTGTTCAAGGATCTGACTGTTTTCTGATATGGTTACACCATTTTACATTGTTGGCAGCAGCGTGTGGGTTGCGACTTGTCCTCAGTTTCTGCTTGGCAGTGTTGCCAACAATACTGGGTCATTTGGGAGGAGCAGTGGAGATAAGGACCATCTGCGATCATGTCTGTGGGACATCAGATGTGGGGAATAAGGCTTGAGGTTGGAGGCAGAGTCTGGACCAGGACCACCAGCTGAGGGGGGGATCTGGGTGCCTCGTCCATGAGGACATACCACTCTTCAGTTCTTCACTGATATCTCTCAGGCTGTTCCATGGGGGGCGGGCGGGGGGTGGGGCTTCTTTCATGGAGTCTAAACATTTTGAGGGGAAGAGTTAGGCCACTTTGATCTCCACAGAGGACCCAGCACCTCCAGTTGTTGTC
>NW_006408666.1:8116895-8122722 GCF_000296735.1 Chrysochloris asiatica | reverse complement strand
AGAGAGAGAGAGAGAGAGAGAGAGAGAGAGAGAGAGAGAGAGAGAGAGAGAGAAAAGACTTACTTTTTGGAGGAAAGGAGAACTGAAGAAATCTTTCTTTGCAGTTGGTGCCACATGTTGGCTTCCCTAATGTGCACATCTGTCCCCCAATCCTGCTCCTGGGGTGTTTTGTGACCAAGCAAAACACTCACCCTTCAAATTGCTGTGAATTTATTGACAGATTTTGGTGATTGCATGTCATGTGCACCCTGTGAAAAACAATCAGGGAATCGAAAAATGATGATTTTTTTCCTGGAAAAACTTGCCCATTACAGGCCCGAAATGACAGTAGGAGCCAAGTCAAACTTTCAGATGAAACTGGATCTCCTCTGTTGTCCCAGACTCCTCAGTGGCTGTCGTGTGCAGGGTGGGGATTGCAACATGGTGGGCCTGGGGCCAGGCCCTCTCTCCTGGAGTTTGGGTAGGGGGTGGGCAGGCTGGCTGGGAAACGAAGAGTGAAAGGAACCTCTGAGGGGCCTTCTTTGAGGGGGGCTTGCCTCAGCCCTGTACAAACTTCTTGGATCTCAAGGAGGGCTGAGAGTCTGGGACCAGAATTCAAGGGGACTGTGACCATCAGCCTCCCAGAAGGGACTCAATGTAGTGGCTCCGTGGGTCTCCAGGTGGTGTGGTTGCCCCGTGGGAGAGTCGGATGAGACTAAACTCATCTCTTTTCAGCTGGACTCAGTGACCTTGGGCACACGTGGAGTATATTTCTGTCAGTTTGTCATACTGCAGTGCCTCTCATGTTCAAGGTTTACATGTAGCACTATAGGTTAAACACTGGGCTACTACTAACCACAAGGCCAGCAGTTCAAACCCATTAGTCCCTCCACAGGAGAAAGCTGGGACTGTCTGCTTTTGTGAAGATTTAGTCTAATAAACAGGAAGCAGCAGTTCTCCTCTGTCCTAGGTAGTCTCGCCCGGAGTTTGAATTGACTTGATGCTAGCTGCTTTGCTTTGGTTTTGATGGTGCTGGAAACGATGCCACCTGCATTTCTAATGTCAGTAGAAACCGCTCCGTGATCCAGAAGTTTCAGCAGAGCTTTCAGACAACAATATACCAGGAAGAAAGTTCTCATGCTTTATTTCCAAGGCAATGAAACCCATGAGAATTGCAGAGTATTGTCTGAGAGCTTGTCTTGCCTACCTTGGATGTGTCAACAAGAAAGACCAGTCCCTGGAGAAGGACATCATGCTTGGTGGGGGGCCAGAAAGGGCAAGGAAGGGCTTCACTGAGGTGGACTGTGAGGGCTCCACACATCAGCTCGAAGTCTGCACAGTCCTGGGGGAGTGGGCAAGCTTGCCGTAAGTTGGCACTGACTTGGTAGCAGCAAAGAGCAAAGTAAAAAAACAAATGGATTTGGTAGGTGTGCAGAAGATGCCAGGTGATCTGGTAGAGTCTGGTTTTAGTATGTGGCGTACTTGTGGGTTTCCGGCTTTGATGTACAATGAGCCCACAGACTATAACCACCAAGAGCCCAGAGGGGAGTCTCCCAGAGTCTAAAGACAGTGGACACCCTGCTATCTTTATGTTGAATCCTGCTCCTGCTCTCTGGGAATGTGAAGCTAAGTCTCAGGCCAAGACAGCTCTGGCCGTCTGCGCTCGGCAGGGCTGGAGCCACATAAATAGCTTTGACAGTTTGGGGGAAAATAGCTCTGGCCCGAACCTCAGTCTCCATGTCAGTATCTGCTTTTCTGGGCAGCTGCGGTGCCGTGGGCGGCACGGATGTACAAGCCAGCACACAGAGGCCCCCACTTGTCCAAATACACAACCCAACAGAGCTACGTGCTAGGATCGGAGAGAGGCTTGTTTTCCTTGGGCCTCCAGAGCTGAAGTTTGAAGATCTCTTTGCAGTGACAGAAATGTGTTTTAGGAACATGTGTTGGCTATTGTTTGGGATTTCCCTCATAATTTCTTGTCGGTTTCTGGCACTTCCTACTATGAGTTGGATTTGAGCATAGGAGAACTCAGCATCCCATAGACAAATTCTGCTTACCAAGAGAGTACCAGGCTTCAGAGAGTGGGGTGGAATATTCCTACTGTCAAGGTTGGGGCCGTGTCCTGAGAGAAAGGGACGTCTGGAGGCATCATGAAGATTTGCCTTGGATTGTGGACCGCCCCGAGAAGCTCGCTGAGTTTGTGTTGGTTCAGCCTACAGTTAAGATCATTTTCCTGGATGTAAAGAGTCTCTCCGTGTGGGGAAAAGGGTTAACATGCCCAGCTATGAACCAAAAGGTTCGAGGTTCAAGTCTACCCAGAGTACCTCAGAAGGAAGGCCTGGTGATGAACTTGTGGAAACCCTGTGGAGCACAGTTCTCCCCTGACACACACACACACACACACACACACACACACACACACGGTCCCTGTGAGGTTGAGCTGACTGTGGGCAGAAGGGGAAGGGGGCCAGGACTGGTGGCCAACTCTTGAGCTAGAGTGGACGGATGAAGGTACTTTTACAAGAAGCAGGAGAAAGGAAGAGGCTTGAAGTTTCTGGGTGGACATGCCTGTTGGTGGCAACAAGGTGAAGGTGGCCAGCTCCATCCACAGCCTAGAACTGAGGAGGGATGAAGACGCTGACTCGGGCCCACCGCAGGGAAGACACCGGATCTCCCCCCCGCCTCATACCAACCACGTGTCCCGTGTTTATTCTTCTCCAACCAGAACTGACTTGCTCCCCACTCCCTGTCCCCCACAATATCAAACCTCAAAATATGTAACTCCACACAAAAAATAGCCCAGCTAAACCAAAGTGACAGAACATTTTCCCAAAAGAAAAGTCCATGGAAGAACAAAATGCTGAAAAGTTCTGGCCAAGGGCAGCATGTGAACACATTCCAAGGAATTGCAGGACTTTGATGCAACATTGACTGTGCTTTCCCTCTAAGGGGAGGGGAAGGTCCATGCGCTGACCTGGCCCCTGTCACCTTGAGTCAGTTGGCTCCCGGCCCATGCGGACATGTCCTTCACAGGAAAACGCTTCCTCAGATGCCCTGGGCACAGAGAAGGAAACATCTGGTGTGCAGTATCTACATCAGCCTCCCAGTGCTCCTCAGGGGGTTTTGTTCTAAGTGACTTTGTTTTCCTGAGTCTAGGTTTTAACTCTAGGAGGAGGAAATGAGACGGGTGCTTGGTGCAGCTGGACCACAAGGTGTTAGAAGCAAAGACATTCAGATTTGTGTCTCTGGGAAACTGGGACCTGTTGGCATCCGGTCACCCAGTTCATGGATGGACCAGAGAGGAACTGGGCTCCTCAGGGTGTCCAAAGACAGAACACCAGGCTCCCTTTTGGCGAGCAGTCACATGTGTTACCACATGCAGCACCGTGGACTCCCTGCCACCATGCTTCTGTAGTTCTGGTCTTCCAGCCATTGTCCCCTGCCTCGCCCACCCCGGTGGATTCTCCACACTGAAGTTGGAGTGATTCTTCTTTTATTTATTTTAAAGTAGACAGACATTGTGCACCACCACCATGGTGGTGGTGGTTATGTGCCATGAAGTTAGTTCCAACTCATAGTGACCCCGCACAGGGTTTCCGAGGCTGTAAATCTTTACGGGAGCAGAAAGCCTCATCTTTCTCCTGTCCCTGAGGTTAGCAGCCCGATTCGTAACCACTACGCTACCAGAGTTCCCTCTATGATGCCGTGAATTACGTGATATGACCTTCTATCTGTCGTCTTTGTGAATCCTACTAAATGACTGCATGGGGTTCTGTGGTATTGTGGCCCACCAAGGGGATTGGCTAGCTTGCTAATCATGTAAACAAAGTGCGTGGCACCCTGGTGGGGTTGTTGGTGGTGGTGAATGCCATCCAGTTGGTTCCAACCCATAGTGACCCTGTATAGGGTTTCCAAGAAGTGGCTGGTGAGTTTGAACTGCTGACCTTATGGTTAGCAGCCCAATGCTTATCTTACAGTGTCACAGGAGGACGTCATCAGGCTTCCTTATGGGCTTGTTGTTGTAAAGTGCTGTTGAGTTGGTTCCAACCCATAGTGACCCTGTATAGGGTTTCTGAGGAGCAACTGGTAAGCTTGAACCACCCACCTTACAGTTCAAGCCAACTTTGCGGACCAATGCATTTACCCACAGCACCACGCCAGGACTCCTTTATGGGATGGGACCATGCAAATGAGGTTTATGGAACCCTAACATGGCTGGCTCCCCGCTCTGCCCCTGGCCTCTCTGTCCCTTCTAACCTAGAGCACAGACTCACCTCAGGACCTTTGGGGCCAGTGAGGCCTGGGACTGCCCAAGTTCCCCACACTGCTGTCTCCCTGAGCCTCAACAGCAGACTTTGCTGAGGCTGCCTGCGGGTGGGGCACTGCTCTTGGCATTGCACTGGATGCTGGGGGGGGGGGGTCTCCGCGAGGGCTGCTGTGGTTAATGTTATTTAGAAACAGCCTTGGGGTCACTCTACTTTCCTCCTCCTAAACAGTCAGGGGCATGAGGGCTCCCCTCCTCAGCCTTCTGCTCAGCCACACCATGTCTCTTTCCCTACTCTGGTCCACTGTCCTGTCTAACACTGTCACCACCTGGGGGCGGGGTTCTTCCTCCCTTTGCTAGGGTCACGCTCACTCTTCAGGCTCAGCACTGGGCCCCTTTTTGAAGGCTCCTCTGACCCTTCTGTGAAAATGACTTCTCCTCAGCTGTCTCATGGGTCTGCTTCTTGCTGTAGGCACCATCTCTTCCTCTAGGTTGCACATGTCTTAGGCTAGGGCCTCAGTCTAACTGAGTGGGTTTGTGATGTGTTTTCCATAAACAGTGATGTAGAATGTGGGTTGAATGAGTGATTTGTGCAACGGCTCGTGGTCTCTGGGACATCTGTGAGCGTGGCATGTTAGGAAGCCCATCTGCTGCCTGGGTGCTCTTAGTACATACAGAGCGCCTCCTGCCCGGAGTCATCTGCACCTCGAACTCCTCAGTGCAGCACCCCTGGGGACCACAGCCCACGACAGACAGCAGGCCACTCTCCCCGACCTGGGCCACGGGAGAGCCACAGGGAGCTTCTTCCAAAAGATTGCCTCATTTATGACTTGCGTTTACAGAGCTGCCCGTGTTTTAGCATGCTCAGATGCAAAACAGTTGAGTTCCGTGAAGACTTAGTAGGCAAGACACAGGTTGAGATGCTTGCTAAGAGGTCCTAGCAGGTTGAAGCTTGGCTGTAATCAGACTCGGGGGCTCTGCTGGGCGTTGAGAGGAAGGCGTAGAGTGCGGTGGCTAGTTTAACATTTCCTGGTAGGAAAATGAACGGCCGTGAGGAAATGTGGCGTGTAGGATCACATGTCCCCTTCAGGGAGCAAACAGGATGAGAACGATCCAACTGGGAAGGAAACTCTAGCATTCTTGTGAAAAACAGAGCAGATAAACTGTTTGGAGAGGGAGCTCCCAAGGATACATGGGAGTATTAAGAAATAGTTCATTGTCTCCTTGACAAAAGCCAACAAACAAAGCACTTTTTCATACTTCTTTAAAACCCCAGAGCAAAACTTGAAGCGAGAGTGGAGGAAGTTTCTAGAAACCAGTGAGAAGGTCCAAAGCCATTAGGAAGAACAGTTAGATCAACCCCTGGCAAGCACCAGTTGATGCTAGTGTAAGCAAAATTTATACCTAATCTTCAGATTTGATGCAACCTTGCTTACTGGAAATGAAGAGGGCTTGAAATACTTAGTGATGAAGACCAAACAGCAGAGCCTTCAGTACGGGCTGCATCTCAATGTAAAGGAAAGAAAACTCCTCTCCACTGGATCTGTAAATCGTTGTTGTTGTCAGGTACCATCGAGTCGGCGT
>NW_006408666.1:8115392-8116705 GCF_000296735.1 Chrysochloris asiatica | reverse complement strand
TTAGCCATCCTGGCCTCTAAGGAGCACTCTGGCTGCACTTCTAACAAAACAGATTTATTGGTTCTTTTGGCAGCCCATGGCACTTTTAGTATTCTCCTCCAACACCATAACTCAAAGGCTGTAAATAGCATCATGATAAACAGAGAAAATATTGAAGTTATCAAAGACTTTATTTTGCTTAGATCCACAATCAATGCTCATGGAAACAGCGGTCAAGAAATCAAACGACGTATTGCATTAGACGAATCTGCTGCAAAAAAAACTCTTTAAAGTGTTGAAGAACAAAGATGTCACTTTGAGGACTAAGGTGTGCCTGGTCCAAGCCATGTAATGCATGTGAAAGTTAGACAGTGAATAAGGAAGACCGAGGAAGAATTGATGCATTTGAGTTATGGTGTTATGGTGTTGGCAAAGAATATTGAAAGTACCGTAGACAGTCAGAAGAACAAACATGTGTCTTGGGAGAAGTACAGTCAGAATGCTCCTTAGAAGTGAGTCTGGTGAGACTTCCTCTCTTCCAATTTGGACATGTCAGGAGGAAGCAATCCCTGGAGAAGGACATCACCAAGCGAAAAGAGGACGCCCTTCAATGACATGGACTGACACGGTGGCAGCAATAATGGCCTCAAACCCAACAATTGTGAGGAGGATGCAGGACCGGGCGGTGTTTTGTGCAGTTGTGTATAGGGTCACTATGAGTTGGTACCTACTTGATGGCCTCCAACACCAACACCAACACCAACAATGTGTGATGCTGCATTTCAGCAGCCCTTCATTGGCTCTGCAGTCTATGAGATGAGTGAAGCTGAGGTGTTGGTGAGGTGGTGTTTACAGCTCCAACTCTTGCGTCATGTGACCCTTGCCCCTGTGGTTTGGGAGCTTTGAGTGATTGGACCCTGTGCCCATGCTTATAGGACCCTGCCTGCTGGACCTTGACCTGGTCTGTGCCTGCTGGAATCTTACCTGGGCAGTAAATCTCCCTGTGAACACTTTCCCAATACCTCTCAGTGAAGCCCATGACCTTTGCTGTAGCAGCTTGTATGACTCTTTCCCCAGAGACAGGATGGGGGCTTGTCAGTCTCTGTGAGTCCAGGACAATGCTGTCCACACAGCTGGGGGGCTTGGCCATAGGGAGCTGAAGAAGTTGATAAGACTGGGCTTCCGTGGAATCCAGGAAGTTAGCCCAAGGGAGCTCACTGTGTAACTTGTTTGGGGAGACTTGGAGTATCACAGAATCAGGTCCATGACTGACATCTTCTTGGGATCCATGTCACCTGTCACTCGGTGGGAAAAGGAAGTGAAATTGGTACAAC
>NW_006408666.1:8102410-8115207 GCF_000296735.1 Chrysochloris asiatica | reverse complement strand
CCAGCTTTCTGTCCATGCGCTGATGGGCTGACGGCCACTGCCCAGCTTTCTGTCCATGCGCTGATGGGCTGACGGCCACTGCCCAGCTTTCTGTCTATGCGCTGATGGGCTGACGGCCACTGCCCAGCTTTCTGTCCATGCGCAGCCCAGGCTGGGCTCTGGGTGATGGGGCTTCAGAGGATCTCAAGCAGGATGGTGAACTGTCCTCTTCTTCAGAAGTGGGAATTGTCCTTCCACTTTCTAGCCTTGGCTGTGGGGTCTCAGAAGTGCAGCTCTGCGACTCTCAGCACCTGCTGGTCCCCCAGGATCTGTCATTTGTCCCCACTGAGCTGGGTACAGAATCCAAGGACCCTGTCTTCATCTCTCCCCCTGCGTCCTCTTGACTGGGTCATGTGCTTTACTGATCAGACACTGTTGATCTCCAGAGGTGGTTTGGAGGACCGTGTGTTTTAGGTTTGTTAAATCAGACTAGGTTTCACTTTCATTGTTATTTACACTTAGCAGCTCAAGATTCATTATTAAAAAAAAAAAAAAATCAGTTCAATCTATTTTGTGATAACTTGTGTGACTAATTTTCTTTAGTGTGCTGTGAAACTTTAAGGCACCCCATAAACTCTGAACAATCCTGTTTCCTGTTTGAAGGAGTACACTGACTTAGTCAATTGAACTTCTTTTGATTCACTTTGTGAAGCAGGAAAACCCCCTTTATAACTCTGTAAACCTCCTCTAAGTCCTGGTGCACACCATTCTGAAAACGAGTAAGTCGGGTAAATGGAAGCAGATGTCAAGCTGTTAATTGGCTGTCCTCTTCCAATGAGCTCAGCAGCTTGGGAGCTACAGTCTCAGGTGATGTCGTTAACCACTGATAGGTGCTGACATAGTGGCTTAGACACTGTTGGCCGTGAACAGAGAGGGGCTGACTGTGAAGGCTTAATTAGCAGGAACTGTCTTCAGAGGGTCTTCTACTGAAGCTCCTCACATAGCAGAGAAGGATGAAGAAGAGATGGCTAGTTAACCTGAGTGGTCTATAAAATGCAATATCCAGAGGTCTTTTGTTTTCTACTTCATGTTAATATTTTCCTCCAAATATTCAAATAAAAGGGCTTGACTGGGAAGGCACCTCATTTCATTTTGTGACTTCTGAAACCCTTGGACTCAGACACACAGTGTTTGAGAAACAGAGGTATTTAAAAAATCCAGAAAACAGCTAAAGTTAAATTGGTTTTCAAAATAGAATTCTGCCAGTGTTGGTGTGTAGCCTTTTTGGCTAAGGAAATTGTTACATATTTTGTTTTGTAGTCAACAGTGAGCCATTTATAAAGACATCTGTGAAATCCTGGTCAGGGGTCAGGGCCACTCAATGTCCTGGTTAGTGGTCTCAGAAAACATCAGTTCTTAGATAAATATCATCTGCTTTCCCCACAAGGAGCTGTCCCTTACCGGGCAGGGGCTCTGTGCTGTGTAGCCCTCCCTCTAGTGACCGGCTGCTGTCTGCATCCTTTTCTCTTGGGTTTCTGCTTAGTTGTAGCTGTCTACGTAAACGGATGCTGGTGGTCCACCGAAGACATGCTGAGGACTTCTGACCCTGCGCGACAAGGTCTGATCAAGGTGAGCTACGCATTTACAAATGGTTAAGATACCGATTTTCTTTTCCTTTTACCATTTTTAAGTGTGCACTTCAGTGGCATTAATTATATTGACCAAGTTGTGAAAATACCACTCGTTCTTTGCCATCATCCCAAACAGACACTCAGTAAACCTTACGTGATAATTCTGTAACCCTCTTCCCTACAGCCTCTAGAGTCATTTATAAACTTGTGTCTCTATGGCATTTCATATACGTAGGATCATGCAGTATCCACCCAACGTCTGATTTATTCCCTCAGCATTTTCAAGGTCTGTGTGGCGGCAGTAGTGTGTACCAGGACTGCGTCTCTCTTCATGGCTGAGTCGTAACCCATGTCTGTACCATGTTTTGTTTACCCACTCATCTGTCGACAGCCACTTGGGCTCTCGGGAATAGTGCTGCCACGAGCCGTGATGTACAAGAATCTATTAGAGTCGCTGCTGCCAAGTCTCTTTTGTATACCCCGGGAGTGGGACTCTTGGGTGATTTCCTAGGGTAAGCACTGGACTGAGAGCCACAAGGTCTACAGTGTGAGCCCGCCAGCTACTTTACGGAAGAAAGATGAGGCTTTCTACTCCTTCAAAGATTTAAAAAGTCTTGTAAACTTTATACAGGGTCTCTATGAGTTGGAGCCAACTCAATGGCACTTAACAACAATGGTAGTTCTATGTCTAACTTTTTGAGGAACTGCCAAAACACTTCCAAAGTGACTCTACCACTTAAGAGTTTTTGCATTAGCAGGTGAAGTTTCCAATCTCCCCATATTCTCCTCCCTGATGAACACTTCACTTTCTATTTTTGGTGAATCCAGGTGGCCATCTTGGTTGAACTTGGCTGAGCCACCGCCTTACAAGTGTACATTTGCATCTGATTGCTGTGCTCATCTTGAAAGACAAGACCTCCTCTCCTCACAGTGTTGATGTGCGGGTGGCTCTGTCCATAGGTGTCTACAGTACTGTTTGATACTCCTTATGGAAATCTTTAAATACCCTTTAAGTTCACCTTGGAGAATAAGTTGAGTGTTTC
This sequence comes from Chrysochloris asiatica, assembly GCF_000296735.1. Lineage (NCBI taxonomy): Eukaryota > Metazoa > Chordata > Mammalia > Afrosoricida > Chrysochloridae > Chrysochloris > Chrysochloris asiatica. Next base: position 8,112,554 of record NW_006408666.1, on the reverse strand, counting down.
TGTTGAAAACCAAACAAACGAAACACTCTTACAAATTCAGGTCTTCTTTTGTTTGTTTAAATGTCAGTTTTATTGAAATATATTTTCAAACATCATATGAGTATCATTAGTGACCTGTAGTACATCCTCAAAGCTGTGCACTGATCCCAGATCACTCTCCTAGTGGAATTCCATTTCCACTAATTCCAGACCCCTTTACCACCCCAAAAAGCAAGCCCTTAGCAGCCACCCTCTACCCCCAGCCTCTGGAACCAGGACCGTCTTTCCATGTCTTTCCTTTGCCTAGTGTGGACATTTCATGCCCCATGGAAAATTAAATATTTCCAAAGGTCATCCATATGTCACTACTTCCTGTTTCTGTGACGGAAGAACATTCCCTGGTATGGATGGGCTACATTTAGCTAACCTATTCATCAGTAGATGGATATTTGAGTTGTTTTTACTTTTTGCTATTATAAATAGTGTTGCTAACAACATTTGCATTAATTTTTTTGTGTGGACATATGCTTTCAACTCTCTTGGGTACATAACGTACAAGTAGACTTGCTGGGTCCTAGGTTAGCTTCATGTTTGACATTTTGAGAAGCTGCCAAACACTTTTCCAAAGTGGCTGCACCACCTTCTATTCCAACCAGCATTGAGAGAGGCTTCCAATTTCTTTCCACCACAAACAACACTTGTTAGTATTTTATATCTTTTTGATCACAGCCATCCCAGTAGGTGGGAAGTGGTATCTGGGTGTTGTTTTGATTGGAATTTTTCTGATGGCTAATATGTTGAGAATCATTTTATGTGCGTGTTGACCACATATGGAGAAATATCTATTCGAATCCTTTGCCGACTTCACACACCCGGTTCTTGTGTTTTGATTGTTGGGTCTCAGGAGCTCCTATCTATTCGTGATCCTAGTTGCCATGTGTCATTGTGGACTCATGGGACCCTCCTGTGTGTCAGAGGAGAACTGTGCTCCCCTGGGCTTACACGGGACCTCTCAGTGAACAACTTGAACTTCCAACCTTTTGGTTTGCAGCTGAGTGTGTTGACTGCACCAACCAGGGACTCTACATTTTGGATTGTTGTTGTTGTTAAGTGCCGTCGAGTCGGTTCGGATAGGGTTTACGAGGAGCATCTGGTGGGTTTGAACTGCTGACCTTGTGACTTGAAGTCCAGTGCTGATCCTATGGTGCCACACTAGGTACTCCATAATAAGTCCCTTATTAGATATATGGTATGCACACACACACCCCACCCCCCACACACCCTTCCCAATTCTCTGGGTTGCCTTTTGCAGGTCTGTTTCTAACTGCTTTGAAAAGTATTATTTCGCTAATATTTTTCTTGCACTATATTCATTTTGTCTTGAGATTCCTCAGGTAAACATGGTGGATGTGCCCATTTGTATTGCCCTGTTCTTTTTCCACAGGTGGGTCAGGTGGTATTTTGTGGTTGGGAGCTCTAAATGCTAGGAAGAATCGGCTCTGCTCTTTAAGTCCTCTTTGTAGAGTAAAGATGGTGGTCCCTTCATGCGTCATGGCTTCTAAGCTCAGACAAGGAACCTTGACTAAGTTAAGGCGCCCTGCCGCCTCCCTCCCTGTTTTCTGAAAAGTGCTCCATGCTGTTAACAGAAGGAAACATACATGTTATTTCCTCCTAATGAACCATGTCTTAATGATCTACCCTACCACAGCTGTATACAGAGTATTTATTTCCACTTCCACTTATAGAACTTTGGGTCCTGACTTTTTTTCTTCTTTTAATTACTTTTTGTTCCTTAGCCAGTTCTTCACAAATTACCACAAACGTTTTTTTAATGTTCTTTTTGTTTACATAATTAGTGATCCTAGTTGATGGATTAGAACTGAATCTCAGTTTTCTGTTTTCAGAAGTATTTCTAAGTCAGACTCGCCTTAGTGAAATTGCACAAATGAAGTACATGTTCATCATCTCCTTTCCCCCCGCCAGGCTTTGATTGGGTACTTCCCTTCTGCCAGATGTAATCTGCTTTTCTTTTCTGGTTTTCATCTGTACTTTTTAGGTTTAAAAATTGAAAACTATAACGTCCCCCATTAAACAGACCAGGTTTGGGGACTAACTAGTTGTTCGTAGCATCTGAACTTGATTTGGCTGCCACAGTGCGATACACAACTGTGGCGGCTGCTCAGAGTCAAGCTGGCGCGGTTTTCACAGAACTTTTCCTCATCTAAGATTTGGCTTCAGATGAAGTCGAAATATCTTACATTCTGGTTGGCATTGAGTCTTTTGTGCCATGTGCTAGGGTTTCTTTATTGTCAGAGCCTTTGAAACCATGCACACGTGTGTTAGGGGCCACAGAGGGGGAAACGGAGGCTCAAAGAATCGATGTGCTGCTGCTGTTGTTGTTGTTGTTGTTGTTGTTATGTGCCGTGGAGTCGGTTCAGACTTGTAGCGACCCTGTACAGGGTTTCCGAGGCTGTAACTCTTTACGGGAGCAGAAAGCCTCAGCTTTCTCCCACAGAACAGCTGGTAGTTTTGAACTGCTGACTGTGAGATTAGCAACCCGATTCGTAACCACTACGCTACCAGAGCTCCTTTGATGTGCTGCTAAGCTCCTAGACAGCCCAGGCCCGAACCCCACAAGTGCAGATAATGCTGCTGATTCACCTCTCATTTCCAAAGTCTTACTGCTCAGGATGAAGGTGCAGCGGGAAGTGAGGGCGGCTCTCACAGGTGCGGTGGTCCAGCTGTCTCAAGGCCTGCTCAGAAGGAGGCAGAGAGAGCGTGAAGAGTACCTGCTTGCTCTCTTTAAGCTTCATCTTTCTTACCTGTGGACAGTAGCTCTTGCCCTGTAGACCTCCCTGCAGCTGGTGAGAATCAGAGGGTGGCAAGTGGGTGTATGTGGTACCCAGTTAGGGTATGGTGGGGCTGCATCATCACAAAGCAATGTGCTTGGAGGGAAATTCAATAGAGCCACACTGTTACTTTGTAAAGAGTAGATGGGAGTCCTTTCATATGCCACTTTCGCAGCTGCTTGTGGCTGTCTGGAGATTCTGAAGCCATGCCCAGGTTCAAGCAGCCTGCGCGGGGCTCAGGTTGGCACTTTTGAAATGACTTGATGTACCTATTGCTGTTGGTAGCTGCTATCAGTAAGCCCCCTCCCCACCCCAGTCACTGGGCCCCAGTAGTTAGTTTCCAAATCCGTTTGGGAACTTCTCTGTTGAGCGCCACACCAGCCTCCGGGGACAGATGGGTGTTGGGTGTGCATGGAGGTGAATCCGGGTCTCCTGCCTGGGGAGGCAGAAGCCACCAGGAAACCACCACAGCCCCGTCTGTGGCCGAAGCAGTGAGGGCTTTAGTTTATGCTGCACACACCAGAACGTATTGCTATAAAATTATAGAAACATTTATTAAACAAAGAGTACCAAAATGTGAAGCTCTTGTTTCTTGACATACTCCACTGAGGTCTACCCACTTCTGAAAGCACTGTTTCCTTGTGTCCAACCCTTCCCTGAAGAATTCTGTCCCCTTCAATTGATACCAAAATGGGAGTTTAGGCATCCTCAAAAGACTCCAATTGTATTCCTTTGGAATGGTCTTTACGTTTTGGGAACCAAAAGAAGTCTGAAGGGGTACTATACGAGCTGTACGTAAGTTTTCCCGAAGAAATTCTCAGGGAACAGCCCTTGGTACCCTTGAAGAATGAGCAGCTGCATCGTTGTGATGAAAAAACAAAAAAGGATTTCCTGGCTGCAATTTTTCTGACCTTCTTCTCACCAATGCTGTTTTTTACTTTCAGAAAATTTCTTTATAATAAGCACTTCTGATCATCCTGAGTCCTTTGAGAAAATCTATCAAGATTACCTCTTTGAATCCCCACTTCCAAATTCACCACAACCTTCTGAGGTTATCTAACCTCTCTGCCTTGAGTTTAAGTGGCCCAGTGGATCCCTTCCGAAGCTAATGTTTTGATGAGCCCTTTCTTTGAAAGGGAGCCTAAGGAGACTAAGACCAGTGTGTCACTGAGAGAACTTGTTTACGGCCATCTGCTGACCACAGAGACACGTTTAAACACATTTTGTTTGGTTGTATGAACTGGAATCCTAGGAGCAACGCTTACAGACCTAGCCTCATATCTGATATCTTTGGACGATACGGGTAAAGAGGATTTAAAATGTAGTTTTGTTTATTTTGGTGGGAATTGGTACACCCAAATATAAACCATTTCAACCATTTCTGCCTGTACAGTGTAGTGACAGAGATGATGCTCTTCAGGTGTAGTAGTCCGGCGACTACCTACCACTCATATCCTTTCCCTAATTACCTGACTACCGTTACCATAAGCCTCCCCTGTGGTCTTTCCAGCTGCTGTTGTCAATGAGCTCGCACGTACGTAGTTCTTTAAAAGAACACAAGCAGACCTACTTTACTAATTAGGATAAGCTTATTTTGGGGCCTCAAAAAAAGACTAAAGAGGCTAGTTTCGGTTTAATGTTTAAAGTTTACAGGTTATTTCAAGGCAGTAGTTCCAGAGGTTCTGTCTGAATGGCTTGAGAATGCCTGGATTCCACTGAGAATTTGAAAGTCTCTTCTACACTTCCCCCTCTTTGGATCCATACTCGGCTGTGGACTCTCTGATCCAAGTGTTCAGGAATGGTAGCTGGGCACCATCCAGCTCTTCTGGTCTCAGGCAAAGGAGGCAGCTGTTTATGGAAGCAGCCCCCCTATTTCAGCAGGCAGGAGGATGAAGCCATTTTGATTTGCTGAGGATATCTATCTGCATTAAAGCTCAGTGTCTGTGTGGGTTTGACTTTGACCATAATCCAGTCTTCTCACTGGAGGGATAGACAGGAGAGGGTCCCAACTTAAGCTCTGGGATGCAGTGGCCTGTGAGTCCCAAGCATTCTCTGAGATTGGGTGGCCTGGCCCCCTTGGAGACGGTTTCATGCTACATTACTATGGCTCATGTGTTCATGGGCCTCGCTTCCATGGGACCCACTGCCTGCCCCTGTTCCTGGAGGCCACACTGGTATCCATTAGAAAACCCCATTAGAAATCATGATTGGAGTTTTGGCCTTTGAGTCTGAAAAGAATCTTGTGACGGTTGAACACACATTTGGCCCCGATAGTTGATTCCAAACCTAAGTTTATTGTGTCTGATTTTCCTTTCTTTCTCACTTAGTGGTTTGTCCTTTTGTGTGTTTTTTCTTCAAAGGTTGAGTCATTTGGGGAAAAGATTGTGCTTTTCATTCTCAATGTCATTATTTTTGGAAGACTGGAGAGAAATCCGGATGCTGATGACATGTTTTTTTTACCTCATTCTGTGAGGGAGCAAGCTAAAATTTTGTGGAGAAATGGTGCAGCTATTGGATTTTACACAGTCAAAATGAAAGGTAATGGAATCACTCGAGCTCGGAGCCCTGACCAGTTCAGGATCGGGGGGCATGGGGTTGGTAGGCCTCTAGACATAGCCACCTGCTTCGAGGACACGCTCAGTACGGTTGTTACCTGGAGAGATCTCTGGCACTATGAAGTGTCACTGATGAAGCTGATTTCATTCTGTCCACATTTCTCATCTGACTGTAAACAGGGTGACAACAAGTCCACTGTGGCTCCCCGAGGCTACCATGCCCCCGTTATGGTCACCAGTGCAGGTGATGGTGTAAAATGACTTTACAGGCACAACACTTTCTGTTTCTTTTCTTTGATGTTACCAATTAGCTGTCCGAAAAAAATGCTGCCACTCATAGTTGCCATGTGGTGTGAACAGGTACAGACGCCAAGACTTACAGACATTACCTCAGAAGAGGGGGAGTTCGGCCGCAATAGCAGGAAGGTGAAAAGACTGGCTTATTTTTAGGGACCGCCGTAAGTGCAGAACTGTTCTGTCAAAAGGATAGGTCTCTTCTTGAAAGTTGCTTTCTTGAATCATCAGCATCTCTGACCTAACCGATTCCAGCCTCATCATTTGGCTCTTATAAAGGTCTAAATTTTAGCAAAAAATAATTTTCCTGGTAAATCACCACGGGCATTCCTGTTTCCAGAGTTGCGTCTTTTCTCAGGGGATGAAGAGGCTAATTTTGGTTTTGAGCTGTGCTCACATTGTACATAGATTCCACCTGTCCAGGATGGAATAAGGCTGAACCTTTCACTTTTCCTCAAAATATGTATGATACCACCAGATTCCCATCCAGCAACTCATCAGCTGCTCGGTCATGGAGGCTAAGGGCCAGGGTCTCTGGGCCTGTGTTGGTCTTTTTGCCCTGAGAGCTGTCCATTCTTTGATTTGGAAGTACTGACCCACTCATTTGCATGGTCGTGTTCTTCATCATTACTTTTAGACAGGCCAAGAGACTGGACGGCAACTGAAATGAAAAGACTCCTTTGTAACTTGTCTGTCCTAGCCATTTCTGACCAACAGACAGGTCTTCAGTCTGTAGCAAATTCCCAGGTGTCCACTGTGAACACTGCAGGACTGCCCTGTGCCCACTGTGAACCCCGAGTGCCTTCCAGTCTGGGGGCTCATCTTCCAGCACTGTGAGGGATCCCACCACTGTTGATCCGATTCCACGCAGCTTTCTGAGGCTGTGAATCTTTATGGGAGCGGAAAACCTCCTCAATCTACCCCTCAGCAGCTAGGGATTCAAACTGTCATCCTTGCAGTTAGCAGACCAGTACATAACCCACGAGGCCAACTTTCTACAGGTGTACTTAATGACAGTAATGCCATTAATCAACTGGGTACTCCGTAAGCAGTAACCCCTCATCTACTGCTCCCTACTGCCCCGAGTAACCCCTGAGAAACTTTGGTTTCTACACCTTTGCCTGTCCTGGTTTTTTTCTGTGAGATGACACAGTGTTTGTCCTTCTGTGGTTGAGTTACTTCACTCAGCATGACATCTTAAAGCTCCATCCTGATTGTAGCAGGTTCATCTCTTTACTGGCTCAGTGTGTCCACACCGCATTTTGTTGATCTGACCATTGACTTTTAGGGTTCACCGTTGGCTGTTGTGAATCGTGCTGGCATGTACACTGACTTACAACCTCCCTTTACTGTCCCGTCTTCGGGGTATATACCTAGGAGGGAATCGCTGGGTCAGGTCTACTTTTAGTGTTTTGAGGCACTCCCCCACTGTTTTTCTCCATTTTGTGTTATATCAGCAATAGGTAAGGGTTTCAGTTTCTCCACATGCTTGACTACGTGTGTTGTGTTTTCTTTTTAATGTTAGTTATTCTGGTGGTGGCGGTGATATGCTGCTGAGTCAGCCCCACTCTAGGGACCCTGTGAAGGGTGTCAGGGACAGTGAATCTTTACGGGAACAGAAAACCTCATCGCTCTCCCATGGAGTGGCTGGTAGATTTGAACTGCTGAACTACGGTTCCATCCCAACATATAACCACTCTGCTGCCAGGGCTCCTTACTAAGCCAGGAGGGTTTATTTGTGGACCCCCAATTCTGTTCCATTATTGTGTGTCTGTTTGGTGCTGTGGGATAAAGCACTGTCAGTGGGACAGCAAGGTCAGTGGTTCAAACTCACCAGCCATTCCTTGGAAACTCTATATAGGGTTGCTATGAGTTGGAACTGACTCAACACCCCTTAACAACAACAACAACAACAACAACAACAACAACAACAACAACTAATCGTTATATCAGTGCTAGACTATTTTGATTACTGTAGCTATCTACTATATTTGTTTCTTTTTGAATTGTGATTTCTGTATAGTATGTTTTAAAATCACACAAAGTCAAAAATTATAATGAAATGTGCAAAGATCTGGAGTTAAAAAACCACAAAGGAAGAACACACTCAACGTTTCTCAAGCTGAGGAAACTGAAGAAAAAACTAAAGCCTCGACTTGAAATACTGAAGGAGTCTATGGGCAAAATTCGGAATGATGCAGAAAACATCAAAAGAAGATGGAAGGAATAAACAGAGTCACTGTACCAAAAATAAACAGTAGATGCCCAGCCATTTCAAGAGGTAGCATATGATCAAGAAACAGTGATACTGAAGGAAGAAGACCAGGGTACACTGAAGGCGTTGGCAAAGACCAAGGCGTCAGGAAATGATGGAAGACAAGTTGAAATTTTCCACAAACTGAGGCAATAATGGAGACACTCACTCATCTATGATAAGAAATTTGGAAGACAGCTACCTGGCCAACTGATTGGAAGAGATCCATATTTGTGCACATTCCAAGGAGAGGTGACCCAACAGAATACAGAAATCATTGGACATTATCAGTAATATATTATGCATAAGGTCATTATGAGTTGGGACCAACTCAACAGCACCTAAGAATCCGAAAGTGTCAGTCTTCTGACTTGGTCCTCTTTCAACATTGCTTAGCTATTTGGGAGCACTCACCATAATATATAATAAAGTTCAGGATTAATTTTGCCATTTCTGTAATGAAGGCTACTGGAATTTTAGTTGGTATTGTATTGAATTTATAGATTTCTTTATATAGTTGTTGTTGTTAGGTGCCACCAAGTAGGTACTGATGCATAACGACCTTATGAACAGTAGAATGAAACACTGCCCGATCCTGGGCCAACCTCACTACTGTTGCCACGCTTGAGTCCATCGATGCTGCCACCTGGCTAATCCATCTCATTGGGGGTCTTCTTCTTTTTCTCTGACCCTCCACCTTACCAAACATGATATCCTTCTCCAGCGACTGGTCCCTCCTGACAATATGTCGAAGTATGAGAGATGAAGTTTGGCCATCTTGGCCTCCAAGGAGCACTCTGGCTCACTTCTTCCAAAATAGATCTATTGGTTCTTTTGGCAGCCCATGGCACTTTCAATATTCTCCTCCAACACCATAACTCAAAAGCATCAATTCTTCTGTGGTCTTCCTTATTCACTGCCCAACTTTCACATGCATATGAGGGTATTGAAAATACCATGGCTTGGGTCAGGTGCACCTTAGTCGTCAAGCTGACACCTTTGCTCTTCAACACTTTAATTTCCTGTGCAGCAGATTTGCCCAATGCAACACGTCGTCTGATCTCTTGACTGCTGCTTCCATGAGTGTTGATAGTTGATCCAAGAAGAATGAAGTCCTTGACAACTTCAATCTTTTCTCTATTGATAAGAATGTTGTTTATTGGTCCAGTGGTGAGGATTTTTTGTTTTCTTTACATTGAGGTGTAATCCATACTGAAGGCTGTGCTCTTTGATCTTCATCAGTAAATGTTTTCAGTCCTCTTCACTTTCAGCAAGCAAAGTTGTATCATCTGCATATCGCAGGTTGTTAATGAGTCTTCCTCCAATCCTGATGCCACATTTTTCTTCATATAACCCAGCTTCTCAGATTATTTGCTCAGCATACAGATTGAATAAGTATGGTGAAAGAATACAACCTTGTCGCACACCTTTCTTAATTTTAAACCATTCAGTGTTCCCATGTTCTGTTTGAACAACTGCCTCTTGGTCCATGTACAGATTCCTCATGAGCACAATTAAGTGTTCCAGAATACTCATACTTCACAATATTGTTCTTAACTTGTCGTGATCCACACAATCGAAAACCTTTGCATAGTCAGTAAAGCATAGGTAAACAGCTTTCTGATATTCTCTGCTTTCAGCCAAAATCCATCGGACATCAGCAATGATATGCCTCATTCCACGGCCTCTTCTGAAACTGGCTTGAACCTCTGGAAGTTCTCTGTCAATGTATGATTGTAGCCATTTCTGTATTACCTATATCAAAACTTTACTCGCATGACATATCAAGGAGATTGTCCGATGATTTCCACATTCCATTAGGTCACCTCTCTTTGGAATGGGCACAAATATGGCTCTCTTTCAATCAGTCTGCCAGATAGTTGTCTTCCAAATTTCTTGGCAGAGATGAGTGAGTGCCTCCTGTGCCACCTGACTTTCTTGAAAGATTTCAATTTTCATTCCGTCAATTCCTGGTGCCTTGTTCTTTGCCAATTCCTTCAATGAACCTTGGACGTCCTTCTTCAGTTTCATTGGCTCTTGATCATATGCTACCTCTTGAAACAGTCGAACATGAACCATTTCCTTTTGGTACAATGACTCTGTGTATTCCTGACAGAGTTGTACCTCTTGACTGATCTGGATATGTTCTTTTTGACAATGAATGCAACACCATTCCTCTTCAATTTGTCATTCCCGGCATAGTAAACCATGTG
>NW_006408666.1:8098034-8102310 GCF_000296735.1 Chrysochloris asiatica | reverse complement strand
TTCATTTTTTACAATTTCCAATTTTCCTAGATTCATACTTTGTACATTCCATGTTCTGATTATTAATGGATATTTACAGCTGTTTCTCTTCATTTTGAGTTGTGCCCTATTGGGCTTTTCTCCCATGGGCTTTACTCCATTTGCATCATCCTGGTCAACTCTACTTTGAGGAGGTAGCTCTTCCCTTGTCGCATTTTGAGTGTCTTCCAACCTGAGGGGCTCATTTTCTGGCACAATATCTGACAGTGTTTTTCTGCTTCATAAGATTTTCAGTGAATAAATATTTGGAAGTAGTTCATCACTCTTTCTTCCTAGTCTGTCTTCATCTGGAAGCTCATCTGAAACCTGTCCACGATGGATGACCCTGCTGGTATTTAAAATACCAGTGGCAGAACTTTCAGAATCACAGCAACTCATAAGTCACCACAGTAGGACAAACTGACAGATGAGTGGTGGCTTTACATAGTATTGATATCTTAATGTTAAGTCTTCTAATCCATGAGCATGGAACATCTTTTCATTTATTTAAGTCTTCTTTAATCTTGTCAACAATATTTCACGATTTTCATTGTAGAAGTTCTTCACATTCCTGGCTATATTTATTTCTCGCTACGTGATTCTTTTAAATGCTATTGCAATGGAATCATGTCCTTGATTTTTCTTTTAGAGCTCTCAGTGCTGATATGGAAATCTGACTCCATTTTGTCTTATTGCTCTGGCTAGGATTTCTAATATAACATTGAATAGACGTTGACACTCTTTTCTTCTTCCTGATTTCAAGGGGAGAGCTTGGAGTCTTTTTCCATTAAGGCCAATGTTGACTTTTGAGTCGGGGGTTTTTCAATGGCTAATTTTCAGAAACAAAGATAGCCAGACCTTTCTTCCTAGTCTGGAAGCTCTGCTGAAACCTGCCCAGCATGGGTGACCCTGGTGGTATGACTTCTAACATCACATATACAATAAAACAAAACACAGGTGGTGGTTTGTTCCATAGACCTTCCTACTACAAATAACAAAAGCTATTAACAGATGCCAATTTGATGCCTGAGAGTCAGGGAGCAGAAAGATCTCGAATTTGGCTTTCTCTGACCCTGTGGATACTCCAGATGAAGAGCTAGAGAGGTCCTTGGGAGATGAAGCAGCCGGTGGCTGCCTGTTCTGGCCAGGGCAGGAGGAGAGCCTCCGAGTGGAAGGAGGGTCCTCCTGTGCTAGGCTGAAGAGCCCAGACTTGGTGTTTGAATTTCTCTTCCTTCTGCTGCCTGTATTTGGCAGAGAGTTACCTGAAGCAGGCCACATCTGCTTCCTTAATGAACTGACTTTTTAAGTGGCAGTTGACTGTTGGTTACTTGGCATTTTTGTTGGTTTAAAAAAGTATCAAACCTCAAGAAAATTAGGTTTTAAAAGCAAATCTTCAGGTGTCGTTGTTGTTGTTAGGTGCCACCGAGTTGGTACCGATTCATAGTCACCCTATGCACAACAGAATGAAACACTGCCTGATCCTGGGCCAACCTCACTATTGTTGCCACGCTTGATCCCATTGATGCTGCACTTGGCCAGTCCATCTCACTGGGGGGTCTTCCTCTTTTTCTCTGACCCTTTACCTTACCAAACATGATATCCTTCTCCAGTGACTGTTCCCTCCTGACTGTATGTCCAAAGTATGAGAGACGAAGTTTGGCCATCTTGGACTCCAAACAGCACTCTGGCTGCACTTCTTCCAAAACAGATCTGTTTGTTTTTTTGGCATCCCATGGTATTTTCAATATCCTCCTCCAAAATAACTCAAAAGCATCAATTCTTCTACAGTCTTCCTTAACACTGTCCAGCTTTTGCATGCCAAAAAAGTTATTGAAAATACCATGGCTAGGGTCAGGTGCACTTTAGTCCTCAAGCTGACATCTCTGCTCTTCAACACTTTAAAAAGATCTTCAGGTATACGTTGCCAATTTCAACATTTTTGACTACCTATTTCTGTATTAGCTTGTTTTTGGAGAAACAAAATATTTCTATGGATCAGAGTCGCTATGAGTCTGAACCGACTCCATGTCATTTAACAACAACCACACCATGTTGTTAGGAGTCCTGGTATGGCACTGTTGGATAAAAACCGAACCGCAAGGTTGGTTTGAATTACAAGGTTGGCAGTTCAAACCCACCAGCCACTCCTCAGAATCCCTTTAAAGGGTTGTTATAAGTCAGAACTGATTCATCGACCCTGTATAAGATTTTCATAGAGTGGCAGGTGGGTTTGAACTGCTGACCTTGTGGTTCATAGTCCAGTGCTGATCCTACAGTGCCACACCAGGAGTCTACATGTATCTGTTTATCTATCTTTCATCTATGTATCTATGTATCTATGTATGTATCTATCTATCTATCATCTATCTATCTACCATCTATCTATCTTTCTATCTATCTATCCATCTTTCTTTCTTTCTATCATCTATCTATCTAACTTTCTTTCTTTCTTTCTATCATCTGTCTATCTATCTATCTATCTATCTATCTATCTATCTGTTGCTACTAAGTGACATCGAGTCGGTTCTGACCCATAGAACCCTGTATAAGGTTAGTGAGGAGCACTTGGTGGGTTTGAACTTGGGACCTTGTAGTTTGCAGTCCAATAGTGCCACATCAGGAGTTGGTATAAAGTTTTGGAGGAGCAGCTGGTGAGTTTGAACCACTGACCTTGCAGTTCAAACCAACCTTGAGTCAGGTGCTCATCCTACAGCGCCACACCAGGACTCCCTCTTCACTATAAATTTTCTGTTTTTACCTTCCATACGCCGTGTTATGTTATTTTATTTTATTTTTTTTACCATTCCATACTGTGTTGTTATTTTTTGTAAGCATTGCATTTTTTTTCTCATCAAACATTTGTATTTTGGTAGTTTTACATACTATACTATTTGCCAGTTGTCAGTGTCCAATGTAATGCTTTAGAGAACTCTGGAGAACTTTGCAGCCCTCACTACAACCCAGGTGTAGGTCATTCCCATTGCGCACCCCCCTGTATATTGCCCCCCCCCCCCCCCCCCCGGCTCTCCTGCTGGTTTCTGTAGGGAAGTCCCCCGGACTCCAGGTCACCATGAATAACATGGGGTTGGAAGCTTTTGTTTAGAAGGCCATCAGCTGGAGGACCGGTGGATGGAAAGGGTCTGTTCTTTCATCGCTGGAGGCGGGGGTTTGGGGGTGCTGGGGTGGGTCAGTAGCAGGCCCAGGGAAGTTATACAACCTTCCTCCCCACAGGCAGCCTGTGTGGTGATGGCAGTGGAATGTGCTACCTGCTCCCTGTCTTCGATACTGTCTTCATCCGGCGGCAGCATCGAGGCCAAGGCCTAGGGATGGTCTTGCTGCAGGACTTCTGTGAGACCTTCTCAGAGGACGAGGCCCTGGGGGTCAGCTGTCCCATTTCTCCCGCCATGCTCCAAGGTAGAAGCACGGTGCTGGTGTGCTGGGTCACGTGGGCGGTGATACATGTGTGGTCCCCTGGTTCTGGGGAGGTTCTGGGTGGAGCCGTGGAGTCCGTGGATGAAGCAGACCTCAGCATTGTGACATGCAGGTAAATCTGCCTCCTCCTGAGAAATCTCCCCTTGCTACAGTGCAAACCAAGACTTTATATTTGATCACAAGAGACCAGCCTTCCCCACCTTGGGAAAATTAGACTTGGAAATGAAAAAAGCGAATAAACAACGTCAGAGAGAAGCGGAGCTCAGACAACTGCAGCCGGGACCCTGTCTCTGGGGCTTCCACGGGAAGCTCATCATTCCCGCTTCACCGTTTGCGGGGCTAGGGCCTCAGGGGGGCACGGCAGCAGAGTGGCAGCAGGCACTGGGCCACCTCCCTTCTCACCCTCCCTGCCCAGGTCAGGAACTTCAAGTCCTGGAGGGGACGCCTTTACATGCACGGCCCAGACGAACTCCAATACTGCCCTGTGAGATTTCACAAGGCTGGGAGATTCCTGAGAGCATCTCAGAATATCCTGTTTTAGGGTTCTCCTGAGAAACAGAACCAATGAAGTCTGTGTGTGTGTGCAAGTATACTGTGTGTGCACACATATATACACACACATAGACACACAGGTCTGTGCCCATTAATATTGTGTGTACACGTATACAGTGCATGTACACACATACATGCACAGATACACACGCAGGTCTGTGTTCCTTAATATCTATGTATGTGTGAGTATACAGTGTGTGTACACACATGCACAAAGGTCTGTGCCTCTTACTGTGTGTACATGTGTACAGTGTGTGTACACATATACATGCAC
>NW_006408666.1:8084616-8097824 GCF_000296735.1 Chrysochloris asiatica | reverse complement strand
GTGTGAGTATACAGTGTGTGTACACACATGCACAAAGGTCTGTGCCTCTTACTGTGTGTACATGTGTACAGTGTGTGTACACATATACATGCACAGATACACATGCAGGTCTCTGTTCCTTAATATGGGTGCATGTACATGTATACAGTGTGTGTACACACATACATGCACATATACGCAGGTCTCTGTTCCTTAATATGGGTGCATGTACATGTATACAGTGTGTGTACACACATGCATGCACATATATGCAGGTCTGTGTTCCTTAATATGGGGTATGTACATGTATACAGTGTGTGTATACACATACATGCACATATATGCAGGTCTCTGTTCCTTAATATGAGTGTATGTACATGTATACAGTGTGTGTACACACACAGGTGTACACACACAGGTCTGTGTGCCTTAATATATTTGTGTACACATATACTATACACACATGTATACACACACAGACACACACACAGGTCTGCATATGTAACATCCACGATTCACTGTGGACATGATTTGGATGTTGTGGGAAATCAAGTGTGGGTCCACACTTGATTGGATTGTAGGCATTAACATGTAACCATGTTAGAACCGTCTGGGAGCCTGTTTCCATGAGTCCTTGTTGCTGCGGTGGGAGCTGTTAGCAGGCACTGATAGTGCTGATGGCTAGAGGCTGTTGTGGAAACTGAGCAAGAGGAAGTGAGCAGGGAGGTGTGGTCTGCACTCAGCCCCGCCCCAGGTTCTGGCCTCCTGAACAGAAGGAGTAGCCCGGGCCCTGCATTGCCTACTGCCCACTGAACACAGCTTGAGAGCCAATGCCCAGAGCCATGTCCTCTGCCTCACCTGCCTATTTTCCACCGAAGGTCTAGTGCTGCAAGAGGCTGGCTATGGGTCTTTAGAACCACTAGGGGGCGTAGAAGGAGCACTGCTTTCCTTCTTAAAGCATACACACAACCTTATGGGACCATTGATGTAGACACGATTGGACATTACCCAAATGGACGTGTTATGTGACACATGCCTGTTTAGATAAAGGGAGAGAGAAAAAGATAGAGTTCCCTCCTATGATTGTGGGGACCAGCAGGTCTAAAAGCCTTAGGTCAGGTGATAGATACGTTGGAACACTGGTGGGCGGTGGACTAGAAGTTGAGGTAGGATGTCTGTGGCACAGTCTTCAGGGGAGTCTAACCAGTGATAGATGTCACTTTCAGCTGATTGGATGAGGCACACCACATGATGGAAGGCACTGATTGTAAATCCAAGGGGGTTTCAAAAAGTCCGTGGAAGAGCAGGGCTGAAAGATAATGGGATGACTCCACTCCCTTTCTGAAGCCCCTTCAGCAACATCAGGCTAGAGTTTGACCAAACCACAGTTAGGACAAGTTGAAACACGATTGGCCTCAACTTCCATGAAACACACTCACCCTCACTGTCTTCGGTCAGAGGTTTGGGGCCTTTGCTTTGATGGGTGTGGAGAGACGTTAGGAAGGCAAAGACACTGATAGTGTTCTGAAAGGGTGAGGAAAAGTGGGTGAAAACCTACATTCCTGCAGTGGCTGGAGGTGGGATTCTCTTCTCAGATGCCTATCAAATGCTGAGCTCCCCGGACTTACTGTGAAGGTCCCCTGGGGCTGCCGGGCTTCCAGGCACTGGACGGGTGCTCTCTGTGCACACCTCCGTCCCCTCTTCACAGTGGCACAAGCAGACAGACACCAGTAAGGACACCTCAGCCTCAGTTTCTCTGGCCAGCACTGCACGTGAAGACCCCTCCAGGGGTCCTGGGGATCCCCACAGCCTGTCCTCTGAGGGGCTGGTGTTAAATCACACTATTCCTCTCTGGGGTGTCAGTGGTCCAACGGAGGGTCCAGGGGCCTCCACAGTCCCCGATGGTGGCTGGATGTGGAGAGTGAACAGGTATAGGCAGGCGTGCCCAGCCGTGTCCTGGTGGCTCCACACTTGATTGCTTGTAGGCATTAACTGAGCACAGCCCTTCCCTTCCTACCCCGGCGGAGGGGTTCTCTTTCAACCACTTCCTGGTGTTACAGGGCAGGGATCTGCAGGCTCCAAAGCAAGTGCTCACACCGGGTCCAACTGCTCCCTCTAGGCCAGACCCTGGCTTGCGGCCCATAGCTGCTCTCCTGGGGTGTGGGGGCAGCGTGCATGTCCTCAGACTCTGTTCACAATGCTTTTTGAGGTATGAGGAGGAGCTGGGGCGGCAAGGGCTGTGCACAGCTCTCTTCCTGCTGCATTCTGGCATGGAATCCCAGGAGTCCAAGCATTCAAAATGTGGGACTAGTCGTCCCTGGTAGGGAGTTGTGTTTGTCAGGACTAGTGGGCACGTGATAGTTAGTACCCAGGGCTGCCAGCCTGGGTACTACCTTCTCAGAGCTTGGAGTTGTGCTTGTGGCCTTCCAGCTACATTCTGGATCCTGAAAGTGTTAGAACAGGCCTGGTGGTGGCCCATCCAGCATGCTCTGGGGCAGCTTCCTGGGCACTGGAGGCTCGGTGGTGGGCAAGGATCCCTGGAGGAGGCTTCAGGGGAGAAGAAGGGCTGGGTGAGGCCTTGGGAGGGGAAGGATAGTGGACAAGGTGCAGGGGTGCTGGGCAGTGGTGAGGAACAGGATGGTGTGGGTGTGCTGAGACTTGGAGCCGGCAGCTGGGCAGTGTCCAGTTTAGCTAGTTTCAGGGACTGGAGGCCTCCCGTGACCTGGGACACACAGGGTCTCCCTGATTCACAGATGTATCTTGCTCTCAGTCTGTAGGAAGTTCCTGTTGGCCTGTCCGGAGGAGCGGGGGCGCCTTTGGGAGGTGGAGCCCCCAGGAGCCTGGGGCCAGCGAGTCAACATCTGGCTGAAGAACCAGCTTCTGCAGTGCCCACTCCCAGAAGGTGAGTAGGAGGGAGACGTGTGCTTCCGAAAGCCCCTGGATGGTGGCTGCTCACTGAAAGGCTGGAACTTCAGAAGAAAGGTGTGGACGTGGACTTCTGAGAGCCACTGGGGGCACTGTGGTGCGATGTGACACACACAGGGTTGGCGGGGGACTTCTGAGAGCCACTGGGGGTGCTGTGGTGCGCAGTTCCGATATGACACACACACGGGGTTGCCATGAGCCACCTCCAAGGCAGCGGGTGTTGCTGCGAGGACAGAGAAAGGACTATGGCTGGTGCAGGACGGCGTGCTCTCCAGGTCCCTCCTGAAGGAACCTCACCTATGATGCTTAGGAAGACCCCACCCCCAGTCCCACAATTAGGATGGGCAGAGGAAACAGGTAAGAGCATGCAGTTTTTGTAAGTCATGAAAACATGACTTTCAGCAGGTAGAATATGTTCAGAGGTTTAAGGTGATGACCAGTTCTCTCTGCTCCCGGGAGGGAACGACACGTGTGTCCCTGGCCCTCTGCATCCTGTGGCCTTTCTTCTTTCTCATGGCTGCGTTCTTGAGAGACACCAGGCTGCCCTCCAGGTGGGGCACTTCCGTGACGGAATGTCCATGAGCTAGTGGGCTCTGGATGTAGATCCCTGACGGAGGAAGGAGAGTGGGGAAGCCTCAGGGAGGTGGGGGTGGGAAGTCCCGCAGACAGCCGGAGGGAGCCCAGGGCACGAGGCACACTTGTCCTTGGGTTTTAGGGACCATTCCCAGTGTTCTTTCGGCTTCCTCCACATGGGTGGGATGTCTTCCTCTCTCAGCGCTCAGTTCCAGACCAGGGTGAGGCTGGGAGTCATGGAAGAGTCTCACACTTTCAGGAACTGTCCCGGGTCAAAGCGATGGCTCTCCCTCTTCCACCAGCGTGGCGTGCCATCGCTGCACTTGCGGGGGGGGCTCACTGGGGACCGAGGGGCAGGCCAGGTGTTGGGCTTTCTCACCACGTGGTGGTGACAGCGAGCATGTCTTAGAGCTTACGGGGCGGTAACAATGCTAAGTCTTACCTCTGTGGGAGCTCTCAGCTTGATGGATCTTTACAGATATTAATGGGGTGATCCAGCTCCCAGGAAGGGTGGCCCTACCGAGACTGCTGAGTGACTTTCCTGTGGCATTTTGAGCTGAAGTAAGGGAAGCTGTCCCAGGTGGCCCTGTTCCCCGGCTGGAAATGGAGGCGGGAAAGACCACCTGATAGAATGCGCAATGGCATAGTCTGGGGGTGGGGAGCAGGGCGAGGGGGTTCCCACATAGCTGGGAGATGGGGGTCTTGGAGGAGATTCCACTAGGGTTTGTTTCAAGAACTGTCTAGTCAGAGGAAATCAGATACAAGATCTGCCATTTCGACTTGCTCTGAAAAATTCCAAAATGAGGGCATGTGCTCACAGAATGTTCCAGAAGCATGTTTGAGTCTTTTGAAGGAAAAAGGGGCATTCTTACAATTAGGGTATAACTAAATTACTAAAACGTTCTAATTGTTTTGCTTTTAATTCTAAGTTCTGATGCCTACGGTAAAAATGCAGGGTCTTTTGTTCGAGCTGCAAATCCAAATGGAACACTTGCTTATTGGTAATAAAGGAAAATGTTATGACTTTCCATTTTACAGTTTACTTACAAAATCACATAAATTAGCCAGATCGACCCTTGTTTGGCTTGGCAATACCTAATGGAAAGCAGTTACAAATGCAGCGCTCACTGACACGGTGACTTTTTTATGGCGCACGAGGCTGAGAGTAAGGATGTGTCAGCTAGTGCTGCTGGAATTTTAGATTGTTCCCCCAAGTTCTGAAGCTGGGACTGCCAACTACCACCAGTGTTCTGCAGTTTCCCCGTTTCCTATGTTTGTCTGTGGAAATTATCAAGTTTTACCTGATTAGAAATTTCCCACAGGTCACCAAAAACTGCAGATTGTGGAACTTTCTTTTCCCTGGAGACATCACTGCTGTTGTCATTAGCTGCCCCTGGCTCGTGGAGGCCCCAGGCACACGTGACCCATAGGGTTTTCATTGGCTGGTGTTGGGAAGAAGTAGATAGCAGGACTCTCTTCCTAGTCTTTCCTGGTCTGGAAGTGTCACTGAGGTCTGTCCAGCATCATAGCCAACACAGGCCTCCACTGACAGGTGGGGACCTAGGAGCGGCACTGGCTGAGAACTCATCCCCTCGTGGGAAGGTGTACTGCCGCACTCACTAGGCCACCTGATTTCATTTTGTTTTTAATTCTTGGAGTTGCTGCACAGGCTTGCTCTGTGTGTAAAGGTCTACCTTGGTCCTTTAGTTTCTGCCTGTTGTCTTGGAGGGTGGCAACCATCTCTTGTCTGCAGGACGACAACAGTAAATAAGCCCAGAGGAGCAGATGACTTTTCATGGTCTAAGCTCAGGCTGGGCAACCCTAGAGCATTTAAAAGGCAAATTAGCCTGCTCTCCTTTCAAATGCTCTAAAACCATGTTTTAAGACAGTGTCATTTGTGGCCTAGGCCTTTTAAGGTTGGCCTGATCCTGGTTGTTGATCTATCTGTGCCGTATAATGACCCCAGAAGTATTTACAGGTTCTTCAGGCCATTTGTGAGAAGGAGTTTGTGGGAAACTTTCTTCCTACACTCAGATTCCTACAAAGTCTTTGAACACTAACCAATAGGATAATTCCATTTGATGTGGCTTCTGAGCCAGCTAGCACACCCTCTGAGTCTCTACTGAGGGAGATGAAGCTAGATATGCCAACAGTGAGACATTCTTTTATAAAATTGTTATTGGGCAGCAAATCATGGCACCCTACTTAAAAACAACAAAAAAGAATCCTGTATTTTTCTCATTCCCATAGGTCACAGTTAGGGTTTATTTTTGAGATTAAGACCAGGTGGGTTGTACACAGAGAAGTGAAGAACTGAGGCAGAGAGGTGGGATTATTTTTAAGAAGTCATATGCTTACCTGATAGCTTTCTAACCTTGCCTCACCTGTTCTGGTGGTTGCAGGACAAACGTTCCCTAAAGAGCCCAGAGCACACTCTCCATTGTTGTTGTGAAGGACAGTCTTCAATTCATAGCGACCTAGGATGGGGTTTCTGAGGAGTGGCTGGTGGATTTGAACCACCAATCTTGCCTTCTAATGCATTATCTTGCAGCTCCACACGCTACCTATACTGGCTGTGATTTTTGGTCTAATGTTGTTTTGTAAAGTTGGGGGCTCCCTCTAGTGGCCACTGTCATCTTCTGCAGGGCTGGATGATCGCTGGTGGGTGTTTACTTACCTTTGAGGTCCCAAGGTGCTTGGTTCTCAGACACTTATGCCCACACCTCCAAATTAGCTCATTTGTTTTTAAGGATTATTGACCCTTCATGGAGTAGGAATAAAATGCAGGTAAGTCTTGATAGATGTTAGCATGCATCAGTCCCTAAGCCATAAATATGTAATTACCCACAGCAGGGAGAGGGGGAAATGGATCATGGCGTTATCTACTGTGTTCCGCTCTCCCTTCCTTCATCTTCTAACTGCTACAGGAGCACCCTCTGTAAGGCAAGGGGTCTCTGAGCTCTCAGCCTTGTGCACCAGAAAAAGTCACCGTGTCATTGAGTGCTACCATGTGTTGGTATTTGTAACTGCTTACCATTAGATATTGCCAAGCCAAACAAGAGTCGGTCTGGCTAATTTATATGATTTTGCAATTAAACTGTAAAATGGAAATTCATACCATTTTTCTTTATTACCAATAAGCCAGCGTTCCATTTGTATTTGCAGCTCAAACGGAACACCCTGCATTTTTACCCTAGGCGTTGGAACATTCTGACCCCCACATGAACACACGCATGTGCAAATGTCTCCACCCTACATGCATTTTGGGGGCAGGATGGTCAGGAGCAGGGGAGGGCAGGAAAGAGATTCCTTTCCAAGGTGCTTGCTCATTGGGTGGGAGGGGAAGGGGCCTCTATTGCAACTACAACACCAGGGAGCAAAGAGGAGGGTCTAGAGCTGGAGCTTGAACGCCATTAAAGGGCAGGATGCTCAGATGAAGAGGTGAGACCTGAGCTTAGAAGCTCCTGTGAAAAAATGGGAGGAGGTTGTGGCAAATGTCATGGGACAGGAGGAGTTGGGTCTGGTGATTGCTACCTCGACCCTGCCCTCTGGGAACGCTGTTCTCTCATTAGCATCTAGCTGACTCAGACCATCCAGCTATGGAGAAGTCTGTGAGGTGAGGTGATGAACTGGTCACTCGTAGCTGCTGTTCTGTCTTAGTAATCATGCTGCCCTTCTTCAGAGTGGCGGGGGTCTAAAACGCATGTTCTTAAACAATCTATGGACAAATGCATGGAGCACTACTTTATGCTCCTAATGTCTGCCACCACAGAGTTCAAACTGTTCATGGTCGTCCGCTTGAAGCTAGATAAGAGGAAACCTCAAGGTTCACATCCTTGAGCACATTTTAAAAAATCTGAAATTCCAACTCTGCAGTAGGTTAGAGTCTCTAAAGCAGAACAGAAGTAAGATACATTTGCCTTCTGTCCCCTCCCTGACCCTTCAAGCTCAGCCTGCTGGACCATGGAGGGGACCTCAGGTTGTCTATTGGGGAAGGATGGTTCCTGAGGATTACCTTGTGATAAGATTCTGACATGGTGTGAAGCTATGAGCTTCTCTGAAGCCAAGCTGGAGAAAGCCCAGAATCCCATGGGCAGCTGCTTGTTAGGAGGCAGGCTGTTCAGGGATAGAAGGTTCAGCATCAGAGCTATGAATGTACCAGTCCATGCTGGCTGGTTTCAGAAAAGCTCCCTTGGGTGTCTGAGGAGCCCCTGGGCAGTGCAAATGGTCAACATGCTCTGCTGCTGACCAAAGGGTTGAAGATGCAAATCCACCCAGCGGTACCACAGAAGAAAAGTCTGGAAATCAATTTCAGGTCAATTAGCCATCGAAAACCCTGTGGTTTTTCAGTTCTACTCTGACACACACGGGCTTACGGACGTCAGAGCTGACTCAGTGGTAACTGGTGTTACTTGGTGTCTGAGCTTCGTCCTGTCCGTCTGGCAGAGGACAACATTCCTTTTTGTTGGCCCTGTTAGACCATTGGCCTTTGCTCCTTCCACGCCAGTGCCCATTGTAACATGAAACTCAGTGTGTCTAGAGGAAGGATGCATCAAAGGCTAACAGCACCGACTTAAAGTGGGGCTCCTGTACCCGGCTCTTTCGAGATCTCCCTTCAGAGTCATTAGCAAACATGTGCTGAGGGCATCTCTGCACACACGGTGGGTTCCCCAGGTGTGTGAACCTGGTTGACCTGCTTGGAACCTCAGTATGCCATGCAAGGACAGGCTGGGCATCCTCGGCTGTGGATTTCCTATGGTCTCATGTAATTAAAATGCTTTCTTGATTCTTATGACTTCAGGGGAGGATCCTGGGAGAACCGGAAGACATGAAGAATATCCAAGCTGGCCAGGCAAAGGAAGAGGATGGGCCCTTTGAGGCCATGGAGGCCAACCAGGGCCTGCTGGGTAGAGCCGTTGGGGAGACCAGTGCTGGGCTGGTACGGGGCGCATGGCACAAGCATGTGTGGTCCAGCTCCTAGTCCCCCAGGGACAGATCTGGGTGGTGTTGAGAGGCCTGCCCTGGACCTCTGTCCCCCCAGCCCCCCGCTTTGTGACTGTGAACCCCTCTGATGTCCTTGCTGTACCTTCTTTGTAGTCTGTGGGCACCACTGACCACACAGGCTCTGCCTACCTCCCAGGCTTATGTGCCCTCAGGTAAGAGGCTGTTCTCCTTAAGCACCAAGAGCTGTACAGGTGCACGTAATTATCATCCTGAGCTCAGTGGTGGCAGTTCCAACACATTTCAGAAGCGCCTTCATGAAGCCTCATGTCGTTTCCAGTACTTAGGGCAGAGCTGCAGAGTCTGCATGGGACTTCATGAATGTCTTTCTAAGTATCCCTCTCCTGTGCATTAGTCAGTGCCGAGAAGTGCCGTGCCTGCTTCACTGGGTGCCTTCGAAGGCCTTTTCAGGGCTGTGTAACTATGAGACGTTTCTGTGGAGACACTTCCCTTGACTGGGAAGCCCAGGCAGTCTGAGAGCTGGCCAGGAGCCCCCTGATGGCCGGGGCTGGGTGGAGGCCCCGTCTGTCTCATGCTCAGATCTGGCCAGGTGACAGGGGGTCCCCCAGTGCAGGCTGCAGGTTGGCTTTAGGGTCTCAGGAACCAGCTCACTTCCATAGGAGGTCACTGGGCTGGGGTCTGGGCTGCTGGTCTGTCTAGAATATTGGTGCCTGTGAGTAGAAAGGTTCATGCTAATAAATGTAACTAAAAACACAACTTGCTTTAAACGTGCCATTTGGTACCCATTTGTAAACACCTTCAGAGCCCTGTTCAGTGCTGCTCTAGGGTGCAGAACTGAAAAGACAAAGACCCCGCACTCCAGCCCCACTGTTGACAGGTGAGACTTTGCTTCCTTAGGGCTGAGGCAGAGCTTGGACGACTTTGTGTCGGTGCTTCTGAGCCAGCTCCCCTGAGAGCTGGGAGAATGGATGGATGGATAGGAGATGGATCAATGAGAAGACAAACACATGGGGAGATGGATGGGTAGAAGGGGGTGCATTTCTCTGTAACTGAGTCCAGAGTTGTGGGATGAATTGTGTCCCTAGAAGTACATGTCACCAAGCTGGGCCATGGTGCTCTGTGGTTTGGGGGTTATATGATTAGTGTGGCAGTTATGTGGTGATCCCATGATGTGATCTGGTGTGATAAGCCAATAAGGGTGGGCTGTAGTACCCTTGATCCATCACAGCCCTGGTCAGGCGTCGGAAGAGTTGCCCTGGGGGGTAGCCTGCAACACCTGCTATTTTACAAGAGATGAAAGTAGAGAAACTGTCAGAGATTCCAGGAGCCTGCTGCTACTTCAGCTCATGTGTGCCCATAACTTGGTTCTGATGCATGCTGACCCTGCACAGGGTTTCCAAGGCTCTGAGTCTTCACTGGAGCAGGAAGCCTCAGCTTTCTCCTGTAGAGTGGTTAGTGGATTCAAACTGCTCACCTTGCATTTAACAGCCGTTTGTGTAATCCACTACGCTATCAGAGCTCCTTTTGCCACCAAGAAAGTAGAGTCAGGAGTGGGGTGCATTCTCTGAACCTGTGATCTCTGGACAGAGACCCTCATAAGCCCAGGGAAGTTGTTGCCAAGACATGTGGCAATCTCCAGGGAATGCCAGGCCTGTAGAAGCTGGAAGAGACCAGGACCTCTCCCCAGATTTCTCACCAAGACGAAACCTCGCTCTAGAGCTGGCATTCTCCATTTGGACTTGGAACCTCCAAAGCTGGGAGGGAGTAACTCCGTCAAAGCCACACCCACTTGTGATATTTCTGTTATAGCAATGCCAGAGAACTAAGAGGTCCAGCCTCACTGGGGCTCAGAAAATTTCTTTCCGGAGAAAACCGATCAGACCTGTTAAGAAACAACTCTTTCTCTCGTCCCACCTTCTTCTACCCATCTATCTCACCATGTATTTGTCTTCTCATTGATCCATCTCCTATCCATCCATCCTCCCATCCATCCATCCATCCATCCATCCATCCATCTATCCATCCATCCATCCATCATCTATCTATCCATCCATCCATCCCACCTCTCATCCACCATCCATCCATCCATCATCTATCCATCTATCCTCCATCCCACCTCTCATCCATCCATCATCCATCTACCCATGCATCATCCATCCATCCATCCATCCTCCATCCCACCTCTCATTCATCCATCCATCATCCATCTACCCATGCATCATCCACCCATCCATCCATCCATCCATCATCCATCCCACCTCTTACCCATCCATCCATCCCACCTCTCATCCATCCATCCATCATCTATCCACCCACCCATCCATCATCCATCCATCCATCCATCCATCCAGCCATCCATCATGCATGCATCCATCCATTCCTCATCCATCATTCATCCATCAATCCATCATCCATTTCTCCATTTATTTCCCCATCAATCCCCTCACCCCACTCTTCCATCAACATCCATCCATCCGTTCATGTATCTCTGTCTCCCTACACATCCACAATTATTTTATCCATTTCCTCACCTAGCACCTACCCATCCAGTGGTACCATACACACTCAGTGTGCATGCTCACTCTTTGCTGGACACTAGAGATACACAGATAAATAGGTGTGATTGCTGGCCTTAAGGAAAGAGTTCTTTCTGCGGGAACTTCTTCTGGAGTGTTCCATTGGAATTATTGTCTCTCCATTACAAACAGGGAAGAGTCCACTTGAATAGAAATATAGTTACAGAACTCTGTATGTGACTCAATGGCACTTCACAACAACAAAGCAGGAGTCATGCAGCCCTTCCTGTGCACATGAGTGGGCTGTGAAGGAGACACAACATCAGACATAGCTGCAGATGTGTAACACAGGTGTGCACTGTGAACTTTATGCTAATCACTGAACACTGTGGTTAGCAGTCCAGTGCTTACCCTATGGGACCACCACTAATTTTCTTTCTGTTTCTATAGGTGCAACCATTCTGGACATGTCATAGAAATGAAATCACACAGTATGTGGTCTTTTGCATTTGGCTTCTTTTACTTAATATGATGTTTTCATAATATATATCAGACTTTCTTTCCTTTTTATAACTGAATATATCATTGATGGTAGACACATTTGTTTTTTCATTCACTAGTAGATAAATACTTGGATTAATTCTAGGTTTTGGCTATTACCAATAATGCTGCTATTAACGTTTGTATAAAAGTTTTTGTCAAGACATACGTTTTAATTTATTTCGTGTATATACCTTTGGACTGGATGGCTAACCACAGTGTTTAGTGTAAGAAATGAGAAAGTAAAAGAGCTGAACAGAAAGTTAAAAAGGCTGTCTTGAGAAGACAAAGTCAAATATAACAAAATGTGCAAAGATCCGGAGTTAGAAAACAGAAAGGGAAAAAACACTCAGCATTTCTCAAGATGAGGGAACTGAAGAAAAAATTCAAGTCTTGGATTGAAGGATTCTATGGGCAAAATACTGAATGATGCAGAATGCATCAAAAGAATATGAAAGGAATACTCAGAGTCACTGTACTAAAAAGAAATGGTCCATGTTCAACCATTTCAGGAAGTAGCATATGATTAAGACCCAATGATACTGAAGGAAGACGTCCAAGGTGTGTTGAAGGCATTGGCAAAGAACAAAGCACTAGGCATTGATGAAATACAAATTGAAATCTTTTAACAAACTGATGTGTCACTGGAGGCTCTCTCATCTATGACAAGACATTGGGAGGACAACTACCTGGGCAACTGACTGGAAGACATCTGTAGTTGTGTCCATTCTAAAGAGAGGTGACCCAACAGAATGTGGAAATCATCAGACAATATCACTGATATCCCGAATGTGAGTAAAGTTTTACTAAAGATAATACAGACATGGCTGCAACCATACATTCAAGTTGGATTCAGAAGAAGATGTGAACTGAGGGATATCATTGCTGATGTTAGATGGATCTTGGCTGAAAGCAGAGAGTGCTGATGTTAGATGGATCTTGGCTGAAAGCAGAGAATACCAGAAAGATGTTTACCTGTGCTTTATTGACTACACCAAGATTTTTGATTGTGTGGATCATGACAAGCTATAGACAACATTGAGAAGTATGAGTATTCCGGAACACTTTATTGTGCTCCTGAGGAACCGCTACATAGACCAAGAGACAGTTGTTTGAACAGAACAAGGGAACACCGAATGGTTTAAAACTAGGAAAGGTGTGCCCCAGGGTTGTGTTCTGTCACTGTACTGATTCAATCTGTGTGCCAATAGCCTTATATTCTATAACCTTATATCCATGTGAAAGTTGGACAGTAAATAAGGAGTACCATACAAGAATTAACGCATGTGAGTTATGGTATTAAAGGAGAATATTGAAAGTACCATGGACTGTCAAAAGAACAAGCTATTGTGTTTTGGAGGAATTACAGCTAGAATGTTCCTTGGAAGCCAGAATGGCCAGATTTTGTCTCATACTTCAGACATAGTTTCCAGAGGGACCAGTTCCTGCAGAAGGGTATCATGTTTGGTAAAGTGGAGGGTCGGAGCAACAAGGAAGACCCTAATGAGATGGATTAGCACAGTGGCAGCAGCAGTGGGCTCAGACTTTTGAGGATTGTGATGTTGATACAGGACCCGGCTGTGTTTCATTCTGTTGTGCACAGGGTTGCTATGACTCAGTGTCCATTTGATGGAACCTAAAGACTTTCCCCATACTTACTCAACCTGCATGCTGAGCAAATAATCCAAGAAGCTGGGTTCTATGAAGAAAAAC
>NW_006408666.1:8081213-8084141 GCF_000296735.1 Chrysochloris asiatica | reverse complement strand
AGTTGTGGTGTTGGAGGAGAATATTGAAAGTGCCATGGGCTGCCAAAAGAACAAACAGATCTGTGTTGGAAGAAGTGCAGCCAGAGTGCTCCTTGGAGGTCAGGATGGCCAAACTTCATCTCTCATACTTTAGACATATTGTCAGGAGGGACCAGTCGCTGGAGAAGGATATCATATTTGGTAAGGTGGAGGGAGAGAGAAAAAGAGGAAGACCCCCAGTGAGACGGATTGGCCAAGTGGCAGCGTCAATGGGCTCAAGCGTGGCAACAATTGTGAGATTGGCCCAGGACCGGGCAGTGTTTCGTTCTGTTGTGCATAGGGTCGCTATGAGTCGGTACTGACTCAATGGCACCTAACAACAACAACAGATGACGACTACAACAAATATATCTTTGTTTTTGTGTTGATTCTGTTGAGTCAGTTCCAACTCATAGGGACCCTGTATAGGGTTTCCAAAGAGTGGCTTGTGAGTTTGAACCGCCAAACTTGTGGTTCAATCTGACCATGCAGTTCAGTGCTTTATCCCACATTGCCATATCAAGGCTCCGTGTCTATACCTAGCAGTATGATTTCTGGGTCATGGAGTAATTTTAACACTTTGAGAAGGTGCCAAATTGTTTGACAAAGTGGGATAATTCCACCATTTTACATTCTCTCCAGCACTTGCCATTTGCCAGTGTGTTGTACAGTGGTGGCTTGCATGTTGTTTGATGTTGGAAGCCATGCTGTAGTGTTTCAAATGCAGCGGCAACACCCATGGGGGACAGGGTTAAGCACAGCTTCCAAACGAAGACAGACTAGGGACAGGCTGGCCGCTTCTGGAAACTTAGCTACTGAAAGCCGTAAGAATGTTGTTAAGTGCCATCACATCGGTTCTGACTCCGAGCAACCCTCCAGAGCAGGGGTGGGGAATGTCTGGCTGTGGACCACACAAGCCTGCAGAATCATGTGGTCTGGGCCTGCCGAGGCAGCCACAGGTGGGACTCCAAATTCAGTAAATCCACGAGCTTTTTTCATAGCAACATAGATTTCATAGAACGTTTCATAGAACGTAGATTTACGTTCAGTGATGTTACAAATATCCAAGTGGCCCTTGACAGAAAAAAGCTCCCACCTCTATCTGTATAGAGTTTCAAAGGAGCAACCTAGTGGGTTTGAACTGCTGATCTTGTATTTAGCAGTCCAGTGCTTATCCTACAGCACTATACTAAGACTCCATAAAGCAGTGGAGTATTGCTTTATATAGTCCCAAAAGATGAGCTCATTGGATTTAAAGCCACACAGAATTTGATTGGATAAGAGCTGCCTCCTCAGAGTAGAATTGCCCTTAAAGATGTGGCTGGACCTTCATTTACTGATAGGGCATGATGCAAATGAGAAGATGCAACTGCAACTATCCATTCATAATTGTGGAATTGTACAAAATATGAATCTAGACCCAATTTGAGCCGAAGAAAATCGACATCAGTTGCATGTGATTTCTACAATGATTTTTATCCCTCATATTCTGCTGCTTGCACAGCCTGGATTGGAGAGGTCATTAGCGGACCTGTAGTTTAGGTGTTGGTGCCTGGCACAGGGACACAGAGCTGACTCAGAGTGGCATCTCTGCCCTTGAAAAATCTGACCCTTTGGGGGCATAATTCTCTTTGCCCACTCCCCCAGCCCCACCCTCCAGGTGGTCCTGTGTGGATGGTGTGTTTGGAGTTCTTCAGATCTTGCTGATGGACAGGCCAGAAGGCCCGCAGAGAGGGCTTCCTTCCATGGTTTCTCCTTTGGGGCCAGTTTGGCAGGGGCCATGTGGTGTTTTGATATTGAAGAGTCGGCCCAGTGTTTGACAGCTCATATTGGGCAGTTTGCATCACTGTGGAGCTCTGAGCTGCAGAGGCTGTAGCCCAGCTTCCTACTAGGGCTCATTTGATACTAGGGTATCAAACTGGCCCCAAGCCTGGGTTCTATAGGGGTTTTCACCCACCAGCTATTTATTTCCAAGCATATGAAAAACTTGACAGTGGTACATTTAGGTTCTAAAACTAAGTAAATTTCATTTCCACTCACCCACAGACACATAGACAACATGGGTAAATGGATATAAGTGTCAAGAACAAAACAAAACCGTTATGTGTCCTTGCTGTATGCTGTAAGTCAGTTCCAACTCATAACAACCCTGGTTAGGGTTTCTGAGAGCAGCTGATGGGCTGTGAATGTCCATCTTGTGGTCAGCAGTCCAGTGCTGATTGCCCATTAACTTTTTGATATATTTTGACCATCACTTTTCATACTATTCAGTTGGGTAAATATCAGCTGAGTTAGAATGGTTTCTCAGAAACCCAGAAGTTATTCTGTTAACTAATTAGTTCTACATCTTGGCCAAGTAGAGCTCAGGAAATAGAAAACTGCTGTGTCTGTCGTTATCTATCATAGAAGTATTTTGTTTCGTATAGGACGAGAGAGAACATTCATTGAAATAGGAAATAAGGAACTTCTTACGGATTTTCATGCTGTCAAGAGATGTGCACATTAGGAGATTGGGGGAAATGTTTTCAAATCTGAACCTTAGATTGTCTCTTTTATGAAGAAAACTTTTTTTTAAAAACAGCATTTTACAACATTGGTTTCATACAATGTGTGTCCTTTTATGACTGACTAATTTCACTCAGCATAATGCCCTTCAGGTTCAACCATGTTTTAAGGTGGTTCACAGATTCGTCATAATTCTTCAGTGTTTTGTGCTATTCCATTGTCTGTATGTTTCTCTGCTATTCAGAAGGTTTTCAGTGACTAAATATTCGGAAATAGTTCGTCACTCCTTCTTCCTAGTCTGTCTTTATCTGGAAGCTCATAGGAAACCTGTCCACCATGTGTGACCCTGCTGGTATTTAAAATACCGGTGGCATAGCTTTCACAATCACAGCAACTCACAAGCCA
>NW_006408666.1:8056032-8079883 GCF_000296735.1 Chrysochloris asiatica | reverse complement strand
TATGGTATTTTCAATAACCTCATATGCATGTGAAAGCTGGACAGTGAATAAGGAAGACTGTAGAAGAATTGATGCTTTTGAGTAATGGTGTTGGAGGAGAATATTTAAAGTGCCATGGGCTGCCAAAAGAACCAATAGATCCGTGTCTCATACTTCAGACATCTTGTCAGGAGGCACCAGTCACTGGAGAAGGATATGTTTGGTAAGGTGGAGGGTCAGAGAGAGAGAGGAAGACCCTCAGTGAGATGGATTGGCAAAGTGGCAGCATCAATGGACTCAAGCGTGGCAACAGTAGTGAGGTTGACCCAGGATTGGGCAATGTTTCTTTCTGCTGTGCATAAGGTTGCTATGAGTCGGTACCTACTCGATGGCACCTAACAACAACAACATTGTGTGTATGTACCATTCTTCTGTTGATGGGCTTTTAGATGTGTCTCTTGTAGACAGTACATTGAAAGGTCCTGTTTTCTTATCCAGTCTGCTCTTTATGTCTCTTGACTGGTCCATTTAGTCCATTTACATTCAGTGCAATTATCAATAGGTATGTATTGATTGTTTTAATTTTTCTTTTTTCTCTGCTGAGTTCTTTTCATTTTCATTTCAGTTGTATTAATGTTTAATAAATCATTCTGATTTTCCTCTTTTTAAGAAATTTTGATGTGCAGGTGTATTATTTTCTTTTGAGGTTGCCTTGTAATGTATTAATTTTTTTCCTTACTTAAGACATTCTGTTTCATCTTGGAATCCTCTTGACTTCCTTGCCCTTTGGGAGTTCTGTGTCTACACTCTTCCCTCATTTTGCTTTGTAGTCGACTTCGTTCTACATTAATATCTCTGGTTCCCTATCTACTTTAAATACTTCTGGATCTGCATGGCTGGCATGTATAACAATCTCCACTTGTTGTCTGCTGGTGTTGGTTCTCAGCCCAAAGAAAATGCTTTAGCGTTTTTGTAAAGTTGTTCTTGTCATTACAAATTCCTTTAATTTCAGTTAATCAGGAAATGCCCTAATTTCACCCTGATATTTGAGGGACAGCTTTGTTGGGTATATATTTTTTAGTTGACAATTTTTTTTTTCTTTTAGTGTTTTGTATATTTCACTGCCTTGTTTTCTGCTGAGAAATCCAAGCTTAGTCTTATTGGTTCTATTTTGTAGGCAACCTTTTGTTTTCCCCAAGCTGCTCTCAGGACTCCTTCCTTATCTTTGATTCTGGAGAGATTGATTATGATGTCTTGGTGATATTCTTTTGGGATCTATCCTGTGTGGGGTTCTTTCAGCCTGTTGAAAGACGAGGTTTATGTTCTCTTTTTCAGGATGTCAGGGAAGCTTTTGCCCAACAATCTTCCACCATTTCCTTAGGTCCATCTCTTCCTATTCTAGAACTCTGACCACCCCGTAAGTTGTTGTTATCTTGAGCATTCTTTCTGGTTGAAGGTAGAAAATGTCCAGTTGATTTCAGATGCCTTCCACTCTAACACCACTCTGCACAGGATTTCTGCTGAACCTCTTTCTTCTGGGTTAGTTCTCAGCTGGCTTCCCCATGTGATGGGTGTGGTAAAGAGGCAGCGTCTGCCTGCCCATAGCTGACATGGACCTCGTCCTGTAGTGATTTCTGGCTCATAGCCCTCCCCCCCCCCGCCCTCCTGTCCCAGGTCCCATCCAGGAGATGATGCTGGGGGCTGTGGGGTCCCTAGGGTCACCAGAGATCTGGCCTCTCCCATTGGCCTCCAGCACACCCTGGAATTCCACACTTGGAAACGTTCTCTTTGGGGCATATGAGCAGCCCAGCAGCCATGAAGATGCTGCAGGCTGAGAAGTTTGGTTGAGCTGACGTCTCAACAACTCCACAGCTATGTGAACTTTTGTATCAGGACCAGGCCAGCCCCTCACTCCTGTGGGCCCTGGGACCCCCACTGCCCCTCGGGTCCCTCAGCACCCTCATCAGAAAACTGCAGCTCCAGCATTCCACTGCTGGATTTCTGAAGCCACCCAGACAAGCACAGAGGAAATTGTCCAAGAGTTGTGTTACTGTTATCACCAGTATGATGCCCTACACGTGAGTCCTGGTGTGGTACTGTGGATGAATGTGCTAGACTGCAAGGTCAGAACTTAACAACAACATCAGCACATGCTATGCAGGGTCACTATATTGGTGATAACAGTAATAGGGTATCAACACAGCCTTAGACCAGTGGTTTTCAATGGGACAACTTTACCCCTGACGGGGGACATCTGTCCATGTGGGGGACAGCTATGGTTGTCACAGCTGGGAGAAAAGTGCCACAGGTGTCTAGTTGGTAGGACCAGGGATGCTACTAAAAAGTCTACAAAGCACAGGCCAGCCTTCCACAACAAACCCAAATGTCAGTAGGGCCAAGGCCCAGACAGCCTGCCCTAGATTGACCATGCCCCTTAGCACTCAGTTTCTCCAAGTCTGCAGGTTGGGTCAACTCCAGCGTCCTCAGAATTAACAGTTGCAGAAGGAGCTGAGTGCACAGACCCCAAGGGGGCAGCCAGAAGGGCCTAGAGTCAGCGCCTCCTTGGAGTCCGCTCCTCATCCAGCACTTGCTGTCTGCCTGTCTACACAGCTGTGTGCACACAGACCCGCGCTCTCTGTGGACACAGCTCTGAGCACACAAACCATGCACCCTGTGGATGTGTCCGGCTCTGAGAGCAGGCCGAGCTGGGGAAGGCGACTGTGACCAAGTCCTGTGAGAAGACTAGGAGAGACCAATTGTATTTAGCATCTTGGATCTTAGGAGTGTCTTGACTGGTAAGAAACTTCTGCCTCATTTAGAGGAGTCTGAGAGACTTTGCTGTCCTTGGGTAAATGCTCAGCTGCTAACCCAAAGTTGGACGGTTCAAGTCCCCACAGAGGTTCCTTGGGAGGAAGGTCTAGTGGTCTACTTCAGACGTCTCCCATTGAAATCCCTGAGGAGTACAGTTGTACTCTGGGCCACGTGGAGGCCCTGGGGTCAGTCTACTCAATGGCAGCTGGTTTGGTTTCATTTGGGAAAACTAGAACATGATTTTCCTCTAGCTGTGCTTAATCCATATCTTGGTCCATCATTCTGGCTGGTAACAGTAAAAAAAACTTAAGACAGACTTGCAGACAGCATGTTGCTGGTAGGTGTCATGTGTCACTGTGTGAGGGTTTTCCAGCTTGTAACATTTATGGGGGCAGATTGCCAGGTCTTTCTCCCGCGGAGCCAACCTTCTGGTCAGCAGCTGTTTCATGGGGACACCATGCCTGCCCTTTCCTACCTGGGCTGTTTTTCAAGTGTAATATCCACTGAGACCACACGATGGCAGCCTTGCACAAACCAAAGCGCAGCCTGGGAGGACTTTGACGTTCAATCTTCCAGCAATTGCTATCCTTACAGCTAAAACGGGAAAGGATTGACCCAGGCCTGGTCAGCTGCAGCTGGACACTCTGCACTTCTCAGCTGGAGAGACAGAGAGCAACACCAACTGTTCACACTATTCCTTTGTCTGTTTATCCCCTTCAAATGGCCACCGATGATTGCCACACCTGCCCTGTCTTGTTCCAGTGATGTAAGACAGATATTACAACTGAGGTTTGTGTTTAAAAGCTATTCAAGAATTTCTCTCTCTTTTTAAGGAAAATGTGCTTAGCTTTTATTGTGCAAATCCAGAAGTGAAAACAGAATTCAATCCCCGCCTCCCATTCACCGCATTAGGCTGGCCAACTGTAAGAATGACATGGGAATGTGGTCTGGCCTCCTCAGCTTCATAAGGGGGATGGAGGACCAAATCCAACACCAGTCCAAGGCTGATTTGAGTGAGGTGGAGGTCACACATGCCTTTACCAACTCTGACACCCACTGTCCCGCCCTTGGTACTCTACTCCTACGCTGGTTTCAATCATTTTGGCAATGGCCACACGGAACTCACAGAACATACTCAAAATTAGGGAAATGAACTGGTTACAATTCAGAATCAGAAATGCTCTGGATATAGTGTTTCTGGCAAGAAGTGTTTTCCAGCCGAGCGTGCAGGGAGGCCTCTCTCGGTCCTTGGCCTCTACACTGCTCAGGCCATGCCAGAAAGCTCTTCTAGCGCTGCCTATACATACCTCAAAGGAGCTCTAGTAGCGTAGTGGTTACGAATCGGGATGCTAACCTCAAGGTTGACAGTTCGAAACTACCAACCATTCCATGGGAGAAAGATGAGGCTTTCTGCTCCCGTAAGATTTACAGCCTCGGAAGCCCTGTACAGGGTCACTATGAGTTAGAACTGACTCCACAGCACATAACAACAACAACATACATACCCAGAGTTGCTATGGGTCGGAATCGACAGCAGTTAACAACAACAACAACAACATTAACACATGCCCAGGAGTCCTGGTGTGGCACTGTGGGCTAATGCACTGGACTGCAAAGTCGGTTTGAATCACAAGGTCCCCAGTTCAAGCTCACTGGCTGCTCCTTAGAAACCCTGTCCAGGGTCACTATGTGTTGGAACTGACTGAACGGCACTTAACAACAACAATAAATGCCCAAATGGTACACATTTTGTCTTAAACCTCAACCCAAAGTTATGCAACCCTTTTTCCATGGGCCAGTAACCCTAGCTCTCTCATTAAACTCCTGGGGGCATCCCACTCCACAAGCAAGCTGCCGCCAATAGGCACTCAACTTGGTGTGCTCAGCCCATGGGCTGGGAAGCCCTCTGTCCTCTCGTGTGCTTAGGTCTGTCACTCTCATGGCTCTGGTGTCACACAGCTGGGTGTCTTGGATCCAGGAGGTGCAGTGCCTAGCCACCTTGGGGTCAGAGGACAAACTCCACCCCTGGCTCTTCTTTCTTGATGTACTGAGATTCCCTGTTCCTTCTTCTGAGATGGCGGATGCCAGCTTCATGACAAAACCGATTCATCCTTGCATTAGAGCCCCATGTGTTTATAATCACAATGAAGTCTGTTAAGAGTCACTTCAATGGAGTCATATGGTCCTGTCCGAAGTGTCCTTACTTTTCTTACCCAGATCCATCTGGAAAGAAGGGAGCACACTCCATCGGCATGGCCCCGCCTGATTGTTTGGTGGCATTTTAAAGACTGGGCTGGTAGAGCCATCCCGAGTCAGTCAGTCACTATACTGAACCAACAAAGGAAGAAGGACACAGTCTCTGGTTCGCTCCCCATGCCCTGCCTCCCTTTGCCCGTGGTTACAGGGGAAGGGCTCCCTGAGCCCCACCTGCTCCCCATCTCTGGTTGAGTGTTTTGACAGAGGGTCAGGCAAAGGGAAAGAATGACAAAATGTAAACACGCATCTGGTTCGATTTGATTCAGGTTTGATTCCTGGCCAGTGCACCTTAGGCATGCTGTTGTTGTTAGGTACTGTGGAGTTGGTTCCGACTCACTGCGATCCCGTACAGGGTTTCCGAGGAACAGCTGGTGGGTTTGAACTGGATCCCACAGCACCACACCAGCCCGTCTGTCAGTGTAGATGTGTGTTGCTATGACACGGAACAGGTTTCAGTGGAGATTCTAGACTAAAATGGAAGATGAAGAAAGTCCTGGTGATGTTTCTGAAACCGCCAGTGAAGCTCCTCTGAGCTGGTTAAGGGGACAGAGCAGGACCAGTAGCGTTTTCTTCTGCTGTGCACAGGCTCAGCAGTGAGTCAGGTCCACTCAAAGCCCGCCAACAGCAACTTAACCAGCTTACTCACATCTGCAGTCAGTGCTGAGGGCAGAGGTCACTGCTTGGCTCTCTTCACAAAGTCTGCAATTAGCAGTGCTCTCAACTGTGGTGGAGTGAGAGGTGGAAGGTCACTGTGTTTGCATCTTGGGGAGGGATGTTCAGAGACAGGGGGCTTTTTTGAAAGGCAACTTCCAGAGTGGGATCCTTTCAAGCTAAGACTCACTCGTTGGTGTTTTCCTTATACACCCTGACTGTTACATCCATGTACCTGGCAGATCCAATCCCTGAAGCTGGGCCGAGGGGGATCAGTGCCCCCTCCCAGACACCCTCACTCACTAACATTGGGAGAGGAACCAGAAGGGAACCAACATTCCCCCACCAAACAGCTCTCAGAAACTGAACTGAGATGCCCCAAATGCAAGAGGGGTAGCTAGCAGACATGACCTGAATGATTCTTGGCACACACAAGATCCCAACTGCTAAGTCATACGAGATCACGTGTGTGTGTGTGTGTGTGTGTGTGTGTGTGTGTGTGTGTGTGTGTGTGAGTCCCTGGGGGGTACACATGGTCAATGCACCTGGCTGCTAATCAACAGGACAGTGGTTCAAATCCACCCTGAGGCAATTCTGAAGAAAGACATGGTGATGTGAAATATCAGCCATAGAAAACTCTGTGGAACGTAGTTTTATTCTAACATAGTGCTGTTACCATGAGTTGGAACTGACTGGCTGACTCTTGCTTTTATATCTATATCTACCCATGTATGGGGTCACAGGTGGGCTCCACCATTCACAGGAAGGCAGTCTTGAAGCTGATAGAATGGAAGGGGTGTGGGGGCTCTCCTGGGCCCTGGTTTCTATTTTTTACAGGCCATGTGTGCCATCTGGGGGGAGGAGGGTGTCTTCAAGTTCACATGGTCAAACATGAGGAGTGAGGAGTTTGCAGCCTCTGTCCTTGGAGTCAGGAACCTTAATTCAGAGTGGGAATAATCTTGGTAGGGTAAGAAGGAACAAAGTGCTGGGTGGAAGGAACTGTAATTCAGTCTGTGTCTACCCCAGCTGGTACGTCAGGTGGGATGACAGGTCCTCCTTTTGGCTGTGGGCTAACTTGGCCCTGGACTTGCTAGCATTATCCCTGCATACACTTTTTGGTACAGGAATACATTCGTAACTGAATAGTTCTAAGTACACGGGAACCACATTTTCAATTGAGCTGTGTTGTATGTTAGGAGTCACGTCAATTGAAACCCAGTTCTTGAGTTAAACTCCAAAACCCACTCCATGGACTGTTCCTCTCACGGTGACCCTCGATCCGGTTCATGGGCTGTAAATCTTTATGGGAGCAGAAAGCCTCATGTTTCTCCTTCAGATCTGCTGGTGGGTTTGAATTGCTGACCTTTTGGTTAGCAATCCAGTGCTTACCCACAGCACCAGCAGAAGGGCAGGGATAAACATCATTGAAGGGAGCTTGGGTGGTACTAGCAGTTTGCCTGCGAGACCAGAGTGCCTCTGTCTCCTGTGGATCCCGGCCTACTCGGGGTGGGAGGAGCTGGGGCGTGGACAGGACAGGGCTTCTTCCCAGATGTCCCCTAAAGAGCGTTCAGAGCAGTCCCGGAGATCTGTCAGTGAACCAGAGCCTGACAGGTGTAGATCAGCAGAGCGCTCCGGCTGTTGAGGTATCAGCAATTAGGAGAAGGTAACTCTTGCTGGATGCTGGGGAATCAGCATTGGACTGCCAACCACAAGGTGGGCGGTTCAAACCCACCCTCCTCCCTGGAAACCCTATACAGGGGCGCTGTGAGTCAGAACCAACTCCATGGTACTTAACACTTAGGCTTTCAAAGCACATTCCTGGGTTAGCATCACCCCATCCCCAAGAACTGGACATAAATGCCGATCCTTAGGGGGTATCCCAGGCCTCTCGGAGCCAGCCCTCCAGCTGCTGTGGAAGATAGCTCAGATCCGAGAACCTGGGCTTGGGGAAGGCAAAGGACGGGAGCTCTAGGCGCCCTGTCTCTCCAGCGTGGGTGCCCTTCAGCCCCTGCAGGGTGCAGTCAGCGCACTGGGTTGGGGTCTTCCGGGAATACAGTCCCTCCGTCCCTTTGGAGTCCTCCCGTGAAGGAGGCACAGGCGCGCCGGGGCCAGCGTCCTCATCAGCACCGAGCCGAATGGGCCTTTATTTCGCTTAATGAGGCGTCAGCTAACATTAAAGACGCTCCAAAGTGGAGTTACTAAGCTGTGACCGCGGATCAGACCAGCGATGGACGGTCCGCGGCCACCGAGAGCAGAGCTCCGCAGCCTCCCCGCAAGGCCACGAGATGGCGCTGTTGCGTTGTCCTGTAGGTTCCCGCTACCAACCAAGTCCGCACGCCAATTTCGCTGAAGTCCAGGAAATGACACGCAGCCAGGGGGCTTGACCAGGGCCACACTGGCTATGAGACTGGCTTTCGGGCCTTACAAGTCTCCCCTGACTCCAGCCCTAAGCCCACTGGGTGGCAGAGTTCTGGTCTCTGGTCCCAATACCCGCGGGGAAGCGCATGGTCGTGAAAGTGACCAAGTGACCGTAGATTTTGTCTTTCCAAGGAATATCTCCAATTTGATTGCATCCTTCTAGTTCTTTTGTGTACCTGCAGAAGACCGGGGACAAGGAGAACAACAAGGAGAGGGGCTGAGGCAGGGTTCGAACCAGGCTGCAGGACTTCTGGACTTTATCTATGTTTACTGTGGACTCCACAGTGGAGCTGTGCTCCATGGGGTTTTCAGCAGCTCATGTTTTGGAAGTAGACTGCCTTTCTTCAGGATGGAATCGAACCTACAACCATTTGATTAGAAGTAGAGTGAGGTAGCTGTTTACACATCTCCAGACCCCTATACCCCACAGTTAGAAATGTGAAATCCCAACACCACCAGAGTGGTCTCTAGCAGCCATCTGGGAGCTGCCCCTGCCTGGACCCATCTGGGGGTCCACTGGAGGCCCCCACATGCTCCACAGAGCAGCTCCACATTCCTACGGTTCCCTGAAGAAATCACATTGGCTTCCAAAGAGCAGGGCTTTGATTGTACCCTGGACGTTCCAAGGAAGTGCTCTGCCGGAGACAAGGTGACAGGCCTTAGTGAGAACACCATCTGTAGAATCAGACTTTTCCTCCAGGGGACAGGCCTTACCACAGCTGTGGGCTGAGGGCAGGTACGCTCCATGCAGCCGCCACGTGTGTGGATTAGAACCGGAGTGCAGACACTTGTGGGGCAGTGCCAGGAAAGGTGCCCAGAGCTGGGGGCTGCCCCTGGGGTGGCCTCATTCAGGTCCTCAGTGAGGAGCACCCTTCACCTTGTAGCTTCAGCGGTTGTCCTGGTCCCCTCCCCATACTGCCTTGCCTCTCCTTCCATGGCTAACCCGAGCAAGACCTGACAAGGCCATCTGGAGCTCCTGGCTCCTCACACCCCTCAGCTCTTGGCTTAGACATTTTTTAAAGCTTTTTATTGTGAATTGAGTGAAGGTTTATAGAGCATTGAACAATCCATAGACTTCGCTCCGTTACCTGGTTGCAATGCCCTCCATGTACCATCAGTTAACAGCATTTACCTCTGCTCACTTTCACCACTGCATTCTCCCTGTTTTCCTGACACTGTCATCTTTCCTCTGCCAACCTTCTTCATTCATTTTTACCTCCATGCACTCACTGAGGAGAAGAGGCTGCTAAAATAATGGGCCCTCTCTGGCACAAGAATGAAAACCACATCTTTCAGAAAACCTAGTACAGCTATTTAAATACATGCACCCACTGATGTAGCTAAGGGGCCCTGGTGAGGCACCGAAGGATAAGTTCAGGACTGCCAAGGACAAGATGGGTCACTAAACTGTGTGCAGGGTTGGTATGAGTTGGAGCTGACTCAACAGCACTCACCAACACCTCTGTGCTACAGATTGTTAAGTAGACAACCAGAATTACACACACTTTAGAAGTGAAAGATTGCTTTCCCAAGATATAGCAATAATCTCTGAAATCTAGGTGTCTTGAAAGATTCCTTTAAAACAGCTTCAGCAAGAGTGGTTTTAGGGTATTGGTAAATGTTTGCTTTTTGTAGCTGCAGGAGAACAGAGACTATGTTTTTACCACCTAACCTTGCTGAGTTTTTCCCCATCAACAGTTAGAAAGGCCTGTAGTTTCAAAGCCAGACTTAAGAAGTGAGAAAACCGAGGGAAATCAGGGACACTCAAAGTTCCCAGCATAGAAAGGCAGAGGGCTGACGAGGATAATTATCAGACAGAACATGCGGGATACAATGGAACCCTTTAATTTTACTTCTGTAGCAGCTAGGCGATATTGGTTGAGGTAGACAAGCACATCCAATGCAAGCTGAGTCCCCATTGGTCCCAGCTGCTCACATGACCCTTGGGTCTGTAATCACAGACTCTCTCCTGGCTGCACAGAGAGGAAGGGGGAGCAGAGGCAGGCTGGTAGACCCCATCCCACCCCACCACGATCTGCTGGTCTGTTATGGAGGATCTGGGAAAGAGCAGGGCCTCAGAGTTAGGAGACTCACTGCTCTCACTTTTCTTTCTGAAACACTTCACTGTCTCTAAACTCTGGAAACCAGTTCTCACTACCTTGGCTATAAAGGCACGCTTACCTCTGCCCTGGCATGGCGCTGTGGGCTAATGCGCTGGACTGCAAAGTCAGTGTGAACAGGAAGGTCCATGGTTCCAGCTCACCAGCCATTCCTTGGAAACTGTATAGGATCACTGTGAGATGGAACCAACTCGATGGCAGTTAACAACAACAACTTTCTCTCCAAGACCCCATTGCGGAAAACCCCAAGCTCCTGGCCATAGCAAACAATTGAACCGGCTCTTCTGGATTGTTTACTAGCACACACAGTTCGAAAAGATTTCTCTCTTTGATTTAGACTCTCTTGGCACACAATCTAATTTAGGTTCCAGTTTTATATTCGTTTATCATTTTGAACTTTTCCCTTATAGATTTTAACAGTTTTTGATGCTTGACTAACTTGTATGACTTCTGATTTGGTGTCCGCATTCGGCTCCAGTCTGTGAACTCAGACACAGTTGGTTTTGCTCACCTGTGTGAGAGCCTGAGGAAGTTTCTGGAACTTGGAGGGCATTGACAACATTTGAATGTGTCCCCTAGTGAGTCCCATCCTGGGCCTACTCCTGGTTGAGTCCTGTGTAACTGTGGCAGTTGCTCAGAGATCAGCTCTATTTAAAAGAAAGCAGATGCCTCAAAACCAACTTTTAATTTGGAGTTAATTTCAAATTTACAATAGTTGCAGAAGTAAAAACAGTACAAAGAACATCCACATATCTTTATCCAGATCTGTTCAGTGTGTGTTATAAGATTTTCCTGAACTATTGTTGTGTAAGTTTTATACAAATGCTGTGGCCTGGGTTTTACCCCTAAACACTCCCGTGAATATTTCCTAAGAATATAGGTCATGTCTTACAGGAACACAATCATCCTCAGCTCTGGTCATCTGCACGGATGCAGAATACTGTCCCCTAATCTACAGTCCATTGTCCAGTATTGTCATTGGATCTAATAATGTCCTTGAAGATCTGCCCGTCTCCGGCACAAGAGCCAGCCTCAGGGCAGGTGGTGCATTTAGTTCTCCCGTCTCTTTGTTGTTGTTACTGCTGATGAGGTGGTTCTAACTCAGAGCAAGCGGCCGTGTATAGATAGGGTTTTTGAGGAGCAGCTGATGGGTTTGAAGCACTGACCTGGCAGTTAGCAGTCCAGTGCTGATCTCACAGCACCACGCCAGGACTCCTTTAATCTGGAACATTCCCGTAGCATGTCTTTGTCTTTTGTGACAGTGACATTTTTGAAGAATGCAGTGGCTCCACTTTTCCCCCAGAATGCTCTTTATCTCGCATATAATATAACCTGGACGTTGCACAGGGACAAGACAGTCGACAATGTCTTTCTCCGCACGGCGTATCTGGTGGCGATTTTGAACTCAGAATCTTCTCCAAGTGCCTTGTTGGTTTCTCTTTGCTGCCTCAAGATCTGTGCAAATGCCTCAAGGCCACGAGGTGGCGCCCTTTCACTGGGGCTGGGGTTGAAAGACTTTGCTAAGCCTTCTGACTGCAGGCATGGGTGATTGCTGGCAATTCCGACGCCTTTTCACTCTGTATTTGCTGCCCGGCCTCACTATAAAATCCTCCCTTACAGCCTTGGGGGCTTTGCTACTCAGTACTAGAAACGCTCCAATGTGTGTAAGTTATGTAGGGGTCTGAGTGACTCCCACACTCTAGGGGTAGCCCGTCAGGACTAGGGTCCTCCTAACATGGAATGCCCCCAACAGAGGTGATGCCAGAAGCTAGTACTGGCCCTCGGCGGCTAGAAATGACGCGGTAGTCAGGGGCCA
This sequence comes from Chrysochloris asiatica, assembly GCF_000296735.1. NCBI lineage: Eukaryota > Metazoa > Chordata > Mammalia > Afrosoricida > Chrysochloridae > Chrysochloris > Chrysochloris asiatica. The sequence continues at coordinate 8,067,832 of NW_006408666.1, read as the reverse complement.
TGGGGAGGGCCACGTGGAGACCTGGGGTTGGCAGCAAAACTGACCCTCGTTTGTAGGCCTTCTTTACTGCATGGGCCTCCTTGTTACCAGGAAAGAAAAAAGAGACATCCTTTTGCTTGTTTCAAAGTGTTCTGGGCCCGGCAGATGCTTACTGCACTGGACTGCTAACTTAAAGGCTGGAGGCTCAGGTCCTCCCACAGCTGTCTCAGAGAAAAGGCCCGGTAATTAATTCCCAAAAACTCCACCAATGAACACCCTGGGGCACACAGTTTCACTGACATTTGTGGGGTTGTCGTGAGTAGGAACTGACTTGGGGTTTGTTTACAGTGTTCATTGGAAAGGCAACCTGGGGGCTGGAATAAGTACCAGCGTTGGAGAGCTGGGTTCAAAGCTTGGCTCTACCTCTGCTACATGTGGCGCCTTAGTCCTCGTTTCAGAGCGGATGGGGCGATGGAGAGGACGGGTCTACGTGTGTGCACTCCCCTCCCGGCTGTCCAGCGTGTGGACAAGGTGCGCGCCTGGACCGGCTGTGGATCCCTGTGGGTGGGGCTCTAAGGATGCTGACTGCCTCTCCAGCTGAGAAGCTCTGCAGACGTGGCAGCCCCCACCCCTGTGAGGACTATGCTGTTCCTGGGAGACCCCTGCACACTCTGAGTGCATCCTGGGGAGCATGCACCACCCCCCACACGCGTTGCTAGTGAGCCTGTAGGAAGTCTGCGCTTCTCACTTCGTTATTTCCCACGTTGCACACACTTGGCCTGCAGAGGGCGCTGGAAAATGCCTTGTCAACAGCCTCTCTTCAATCCACCTTTTCCTCAGTGGGTCAGCCTGTGTGCGAGGGGCTGGGTGGGATGTCTGCAGAGGGAAGAATGTAAGAGGCCATCTGAGTCCCCTAGCTCGAGTCTTTGTGTAAGAGTGCTGGTGTGTGTACACACATACATTTGCTTATGTGTACATGCAGGCACGTGTACATATGTGCAGGCATGTGTGGAGACACGTGTATGAACACGTGTGCGGATGCATGCGTGGGTGTGTGGGCATGTGGTGACATGTGTGTGGACATGGTCATGCATGTGGATGGGGCATGTGTGTGTACTGTGTGTACACATGTTTACCTGTCTGGGCATGTGCAGATGCATGTGGGCACATGTGTGGGCTGGTCATGTGGTGACACACATGTGGACACATGCAATTGTGCTATGGGTACATGTGTACATGTGTGTATCTGGACACGTGTGGGCACGTGTGTGGACACGTGTATACATCTCTCTGTGTGTGCAGAGTGTGGTATGCTCAAACCTGTGTGGGCTCAAAGTGAACGCCAAGCTGGAAGGCCACTTGTGGGTCAAAGGTGTGGAGAAGGAAGACCCTCTTTTCATGTTGTGGGGAAAGGTGAGACTTCTGAGGAGGGTCACCCTGCCTTCTGTGCAGAAGGGACGTCTTGATACCAACAACGGGGCTTTGCCTTGGGGACATTTTGGGGGAAGAATAAAACTCTTTGACAGAGAGACTAAAGCACATTGTTGTTGTTGTTGTTAAGTGCCTTTCGAGTCGATTCTGACCCATAGCGACCCTGTATAGGGTTTCCGAGGAGCAGCTGGTGAGCTTGAACCACCAACCTTGCAGTTCAAATGGCTTTGCAGTCTGGTGCATTAACCCACAGCCCCACCCCAGGAAGCACATTGGTCGAGTCAAAACTAGTGTTGCCCCTTCAATCAACAGAAGGTGTGTACTGAATCCCTTCCATGGGCCAGGGGGTTCCCAAATGTGGCAGTGCTGATGTTTTAGGTCAGCTAGTGAGTTCTGGTAGTGTAGTGGTTACGAATCGGGCTGAGAACCTCAGGGTCAGCAGTTCGAAACTACCAGCTGTTTTGCGGGAGAAAGATGAGGCATTCTGCTCCCGTAAAGATTTACTCCTGTAAAGATTTAAGCCTCGGAAACCCTGTACAGGGTCGTTATGAGTCGGAACCTACTCCACAGCACATAACAACAACAACAACAACAAAGTGAGCACTTTGGTGACGGGGCTGTCTCATGTATTGTAGGATGTTGGTTAGCATCCCTGACCTCCCAGATGGCAGTTACCCTTCCCACCCTAGTTGTAACAACCAACGATGTCTCCAGGGCCTGTTGTCCTTGGCTGGTAACCACAGATGTAGGAGGAAGGGCAGAGAGCTAAATAGCACAGCGTGTGTCTTGATGTAACACAGCTTGAACAACAGAACATGGACGGGGCTTATTACCTTGCCCAGTTTCTGAGTTTGAGGGGTCTTTGCCCAGAGTCCAGCACAGTGGGACACACAGTAGGTGTTGAGAAGGTCAGTGACAATGGTTTTTGAGTCACCCCATGTGTGTGCCCCTTTTTGTTATGAGGTACCTCTGGGTGAACTTAAACAGTCCATCCTGTGGTTAGTGATCAAGTACAAATGGTTATGTGTACCATCCAAACTCCAAACTAGTTCCCATTGAGTCTGTTCTGACACATGGTGATCCCGGATGTGTCAGAGTGAAACTGAACTCCACAGGGGTTTCAAGGCTGGGACCTTTCAGAAGGAGATTTCAGACCTTTCTTCCAGACTGCACCTGGGTGGGTTTGAACCCTCAAAGTTTCCACTAGCAGTAGAGTGCTTGGTAGTTTGCATCAGCCAAGCACTTGTGACTGACCCAGGCCCCTGGAAACAATCACCATCAAGGGTCTGTCTTAACCATGACAGAATCCTCATGGGATTCCTAACGGGCACCATCCTAAAAGAGAAAGCGGAGTTATCAGTGAATAAAATGAGAGGAAAGCTGCTCCCCGTTGGTTTCCGGCCTCTGCTCCACTCTGGATCTCCGCCGTGCTGCACAGTGAGCCCATTCGCAGCAGGTCTGTGATCTGAAGTTTCTCTGCTTTTTGAACAAATTCCAATCCCCGTAATGTGCCTCCAGTCACTTGAAGGGGAGCAACAGAAGAGTGTGCAAACAGGCCTCCTTGCACGTGATTCAGGGAGGCGTGTCTTAGAAGGTTTGTCTGGGTCTGGTACTTGGCAGAGGCACATACATCGGCTACCTGTGGCATCCAACAGAAGGGGGCGATCTGATGCCAGAGTCCTTCACAGAAGTTGCTGCCAACACCCCTGCTCGGTCCACTCGCTGTCCAGCAGGGCTCCTCACTCCCTCTGCTCAGCTCCAAGGTGTGGACAGAGCAGAACTGCAGTTCTTACGATTTTATCTCAGCTGGGAATCCTGAATGGTAGTTTGTGCTCATGGACCCACATGCATGTGAGCTAGTGTCTCGGTCCAATACTTATCTTTGAGCATGCTGCAAGATGCTGCTGGGAGGGGCTTTGTCCTGCACACTGATAAAGGCTGTGTGTGTTGCTGGTTCCTCAAATGTGTGGGGGTAATCACAAACAGCTTAGAACACAAAACCTCCGCATGGAAACTTGTAATATTACAAGACACACACTGGGTGTTTCCATCCCTGAAACGAGGAGACGGAAACTCCCCTAGGTGACATTTGTAGAAGAAGCCATTTATGAGAGTGTTTTCAAAAAAGTGCCAGCACCAACAAGGGTGGGGCTACTGATGGGCATGGCATCAGTGACGGGTGCACATTTCCCTTTCAGCCGCTCAGGTTCCAAGCCCGGCAGTAACCTTCATAATCTTCCTTTCCCCACCTCGCATGGTCAGTTGCCATGACACACCCAGAAGTCCTCCTTCCTGTCCCTGTCACCCTTGTTCATCCATCATTGTGTCTTTACTAAGCTTTTCAACAGCTGTTAACCGATCTCCTTCCTTCTCTCATTTTATCATCCACCCTGCAACTCACTGTTTCTGAGGTGGGGAATTTGGGAGCATGTTGGCTGCATGGTTCTGACTTAGGGTTGCTCATGAGTTTTCAGAGTTGGAGAGTCTGTGTAGAACACTGTGCACTCCCAGCGCTGTTGGCAGAAGGTCTCAGTTCCTAGCTGAGTGTTGGTCTCAGTGTCTCATCACATGACTCTCTCCAAAGTGCTTCTTGAGCGTCCTTGTGACGTGGCTACTGGGCTTCCCAGAGCAGATGATCCAAGAGGGAGAGCCAGGAGGAGGGAGCAATGCCTGTAAGACCTAGTCCTGGACATCGGACACCATTTCTCCCCCATATTGTATTTGTTAGAAGTTGGCCCAAACTAAAGGGAAAAGGAAAAGGTTCCATCCATTGGAGGGAGGAATGCTGAAGAAATGTTGTTGTTGTTGTTGTGTGCCGTGGAGTCGGTTCCAACCCAAGCGACCCTGTACAGGGTTTCCAAGGCTGTACATCTTTACTGGAGCAGAAAACCTCATCTTTCTCCTGCGGAACAGCTGGTAGTATCACAGTGCTGACCTTGAGGTTAGCAGCCCGACTCGTAGCCACTATGCTCAACTTGAAAATCACTACGTTTTCTAGTGAATGCTGCTGATCCATGTTGGATCACCCAGTCTAGACACACAAGCTGTAAAGTCAAGTTCCCCAGTCCTGTAGCTTTATTGTTTAGCCTTTAGGGTCCACATTTGTCTGTAGCACTCATACCAAATTCCTCCCACAATTCTCAGGGCCCCTGATCTTTCAGACCGTCTCTCCTAGTTCTCCCCTGATGACAGTCTAACTTCTGGTCTCCTGATGACCCACTCTTTCCAGCCCCATCCTGTGCCTCCACTGAGTCCAGTTTCTATCTGAACTCTGCCCCTCCCTTGGCTATTTTCAGTCCCTGTGTCCTGCTGATGCTGTTTTTATAAATGAGTCCCCACCTCTCCCTCTGCACCCTCAACTCCAGGGCAGGGTTCATGGTCTCTGTGGAAATCTCCTCTCCAGGGGCTCTTTCTCCTTTTCTGTCTCCTTTTCCAGTCCAATCACAGAAAGCAATGTCTGGAGATACAGTTGGCCCATGATTCGTCCTAAGTGCAAATCTGACTGTGTCCACTTCCACCAAGGGTCGGAGAAAGTCCTACTTCAGACTGTGGCACACAAGCCCCTCTGTGAGTGGCCCCTTGTCTGTTTCACCAGGTTCCTCCCCAAACTCACACATCTTGTTTTTGCCACACCACACCACACCCTGTCTGTTTCCATCACCCCTCCGCGCCCTGCTGTTTCTCTTTAGTAGGAGGGATGGAGAACCAGTTAGAAAGGAAGCACACAATGGGGGTCCATGTGAATGAAAGCCCCCAAATCCCCAAGATGTTTGGGGGAGCACTGAACTTTCCACCTGGTGAGGACTAGTGGCCCCAGCCAAATTTATGTAGGTCTCAGAGGATGGGATTAAAGAGATTCCAAAACCACCATGCTAATTAAACTCCTTAATGATCTCCATCTGGAAACTGAGGCCCTTTCCTGAGTCCCGGTAAGCCGGGCAGAGTCCGGGGATCTGGCTGCTGTGAACTGCTCATGAGTGCACTTGGAATTATGCAATAGGCCCCGAGCATTCTCTGCTTTTGTGTGTGTATTTTGAAACTCATTTCCTAATAAGGTCCAAGAAACATGTTCTTAAGCACCAAGTAGGAGTCCACATTTTGGGGGGCTCCGTCCTGTCTTGGTTGAACTCGGGCAGTTTGTGGGATGGTATCAGTGCCCAATCAGTATGAATTGGTGTTGGGTTGGCCTTGGCTCATGTGATCCCATGTGGCATGGAACGACATGTTGCCCACTCCTGTGCCGGCCCCTGAGGGTTGTGATTGGATTTCTGTGATCCATCAGGGCTGACCAAGTAAACCAGGACACGGACTGGGATTTCAAAATGTGGTACTCAGAATGGTAACTGGGATGGTGGAAATGACGAGTCATTGCCCTCTAGAAACGCAATCTCCCTCCAGGAAAACAAGACCAGGGTGTGTACTGCACCGGCACCCGATCTCTGGTCCAGCAAAATTGGAGCCAGCCACGCCCACCCTAAAGATGATGGCAGAACGTGTGACCCTGCTGCATAAGGCTCCTCATGGATCCAGTGTGTCTCTCATTCCAAGACTTCGCCTTACAGTTTTTCCCATTCCAGGCATCCAGTGTGCACATTCACATCGGCTCCTGTTTTGCTTTTTTGGCTTTCACTGAATTGGTTTGAACCAGTTTGAAGCCCTGGTTGTCACTGGTACGTTTTTGGAAGCAGGTCTCTAGGTCTTCTCATGTCTTTTAGTCTGGAAGCTCACCTGAATCTGCTCATCATAGCAGGGACATCGCCACCGCTGACAGGTGGGTGGGACCATTGGCTGAGAGCCAAGCCCGCATGTCCTGCTGAAAAGGCTAGAATCCTCCCTGGACCTCTGCTCCCCACTTTGGGGACGCTGTTGTTGTAAGTGCCCTCGAGTTGGTTCTGACTCACAGCGGCTGGCACCTTGATGCTTTGTGTGTGGTTGGATGTCACATTCCCTCCACCCATTCATTCATACGTTCTAGTCGGCTTTATTGAGAGTCTCAAAGGCTTTGTTTGGGTCTGGGATACAGATCCAACTGTGAAGTGGACATGATCCCACTCCCATGAGCCCCCCCCCACACACACACAGACAGACACACACACACACTCACATCTGTAGGCTCTGTAGGGTAAGCACTGGACTACAGAACACAAAGTTGGTGGTCTGGGTCCCCCAGAACTCCTCAGGAGGAAGATGAGACTTTGCTTTGAATTTGTCTATTGGCTGTTGTTGGGTGTTCTCAGGGAGACCCTATAGCACTGAGAAGAACTGTCCCACAGGGTTTCCTAGAGTCCTGCTGTGGCTCTGTAGGATAAGCACTGGACTGCTAACCACTAGCTCAATGGTTCAAACCCACCAGCTGCTCCTCGGAAACCCTATACAAGGTTGCTATATGTCAGAACCAACTCAACGGCGCGTAACTACGACACCACCAATCTTTATAGGAGTAGATGGTCAGGGCTCTCTCTCTCCCACACATATATACCCACACCATTTCCTTGTAATTCTATTTCCCCAGCACTTTTTGAAGCCCCTGAGGTGGGGCTTCTGGTCTGGGCAGAGTGTAGGGTGTGTCAGTCTGCCTTCCTGGACCACGTGTCGTTTTAGAGGGTTTTGTCTTCTTGCGCCCTAAGAGAGAACTGTTTGCATACCCCACTCCCTTTCCACTATGTCCCAGGCTAAGGGACAGTGTCTGATGACCAGCCGTGCTTGTTCGGTTTCTGAAGGTCACAGGACCAGTGGGCTCAGTGTCCTCCCTCTCCCCATCTCACATCCATTATTTCCCAAATCTCTCACTTAGACAGTCAGACAGCCTCTCTTAAAGTCACGTAGACACTAGATCTTTGGGGCATAGATAGATTTTTCTAAAGTTTGTCCTGTCATTGGTTATTAATGGCTTGAGGTTGTTTTCAGAACCGTCAAGCAGGAGACAGAGCAGAGCCCCTGATTACGCGCTTCGAAGATGGTTGCAGTAATTTGAACAGAAAGGATTTGCAGCCCAGGGAAAAACTGTAATTCTCGTGTATGAAAAGCATGAATCAGAGTTGCCATGTTCACTTCTTGTTTCTAAAGCCCCCACAGGCCAAGTCACATATTTGGGTCACAGGGCCTATTGATTACCTGTCAGGCCTGAGGTGTACGCTAACCTACAGGAAAGGTGGCCTTGAGTGCAGAAACCTCATCCCACTGCCCACCCACTTCTGGTCTCTAAGTGCTTTCAGGGGAAGCAAAACTCTACCAACTATTGCCACAATCACCCCAAATCCTGCCAATGTTCCTATAAGCAAAGGCTTTGGAAAATACCAGCCTATCAATGAGCCAAAGGCGGATTGTTCTCTTGGTCTTTTAGCCCTTAAACTACCGTAGGTTAAGGAGGGAGCTAAGGAAGATAGAACAAGGGCATTCCTACTGAAGCGTTCTGGAAGAACAGAGTCAAAGCGTGATTTTGTCAGGAGGTCCCAGGACCCTAACCTCGACCTTTGATTTGTGGTTAATCAGTTGTTTAGAGCAAAACGCTTTTTAAAACCACTGAACATCCACGTGACTGACGAAGGCCCTGCGATGGAGGAGGCTGGAGCGACTTAGCGCAGTTCCCCCGTGAGGGACTGACTTTCTGGAAGGAGGTGCTACACAGGACAATCTCTGGTCCCTCATCATGATGAGAAGAGTTCATGTCCCAGGAGCCTTGGAGCCGCCCCATCAAACACCCAGTCCCCCTCCCTCCTTCATCAGGTGCCACTGAGCTGGCCCGAACTCATGGCAGCCCCGTATGTGGTCAGGTTTCAAACGAAGATCACTAGGCCTTTCTTTGTTTCAAGTTTTTATTGTGAAGTGAGTGATAGTTTACATGGGAGAACATTGGTTTTACACTCATTGTTTCATTGCAGTGATTACAATTTCCTCCGTGCGTCATCATTCAACAGTATTTGCTTCTATTCCCTCTTGTTTTTTATTTAAAAAATATTTTTTTGCAGAGGTATACACTAAAACACTCAGGGATATATAATCATTTAAGTATAGTGGTTACAAATTGGGCTGCTAATCTCAAGGTCGGCAGTTAGAAATTACCAGCTGTTCCGCAGGAGAAAGATGAGGCTTTCTGCTCCCGTAAAGATTTATAGCCTCGGGAACCCTGTGCAGGGTCACTATGAGTTGGAACCGACTCCACTCTACTTAATAACACAACAAACAATAAAAAACCCAAGGGCACATTTTGCAAGCCTGCCTTCTGCCTGCCAGCCCCCAGCCTTTCTCTTCCCATGCGTCTAGAGTCCTCAGCTGCTCCCTCTCTTCATGTCCTCATCTCTGACTCCATCTCTGGTGTAGCTGTTTTTCTGGATAGGATCCCACATTCCGCTTGTGCTCTTCTCCCTTGATGGCCCTAGGGTCCTCTGCTCCTGGATTAACTACTCGCCTCCTTTTGTTCAAAACGTCTACCTTTACAGTTGTGAAAGGCACAATTAGTCATGATAACAATTACTCACTATTGAATCATAAGAATCTTATCCCCATCTCCTTTCACCGGACCCATTTAGATAAGATGAACACTCTTCAGTGGGGATTCTACGTTGCCCCAATGCACTCAGAAACTAAACTCCCTCTTTCAAAACTGTAATCCAGTCACTTTGTGCCTTTATGGTGGCGGTTATGTGCCGTGGGGTCGGTTCCAACTTATAGTTATCCTGTACAGGGTTTCCGAGGCTGTAAATCTTTACAGGAGCAGAAAGCCTCATCTTTCTCCCTTGGAACAGCTGGTAGTTTTGAACTGCTGACCTTGAGGTTAGCAGCCCAATTCATAACCATGTGCCTTTATAGCCCCCCGCCCCCCCCAGCCCCCATTTTAGGTAGCCTATGTCTAAGTTTGGAAAAGGATATCATGTTTGGTAAGGTGGAGGGTCCAAGAGAGAAAGGAAGACACCCAGCGAGATGGATTGGCAAAGTGGCAGCATCAATGGGCTTAAGCGTGGCAACAATTGTGAGGTTGGCCCAGCACTGGGCAGTGTTTCGTTCTGTTGTACATAGGGTAGCTATGAGTCGGTACTGACTCAATGGCACCTAACATCAACAACAGTGTCTAAGTTGCCCGTCCCTTTTAGCCCTGTGTACAGAGGGGATAGGACTGATCCTTGATGTGAAGACTCCTTCCCTCTCAGTTGGTATTTTGAGCTACTACATCCATGAGTACTAAGACTTTCTTTCGAGGCAACTTTGGGTGTACTTGAACCTCCAACCTTTTGGCTAGCAGTTGAGTGCATGAACTGCTTTTCACTGCTCAGAGACTCTCTCCTCCTTACTGACACAGTTCTGGGAGCTTGGCAATGTGGCTGGGATTTGGCGAGTGGCAGTCTCAGATGACCAAGCTTAGTCCAGCTGTGGGCATAAGCCCTTTGTGGCCCTAACCAGAATACTATTGGCACTGCCGATCAAGTCGAGGCATTCTCTCTTGCCGAGTAAGTACGTGAAAGAATGTAGCCCTGGATGCTGTGAGGAGTAATCTCAGGACTTCCAGGAGGTCAGTTTTGGTACATATGGTCAATGCGCTGGGCTGATAACTGTAAGACTGGAAGTTAAGGTCCATCCAGAAGCAGACCTGGAGATCTGCTTCGTAAAACGCAGCCACTGAAAACTCTATGGCGCACAGTTTTACTCTGACCCATACGGGGTTGCTATGAATCACAGCCCACTTGGTAGACAGCTGAACTTGATACTTGGTGACATTAGTGACAAATCAGCCCAAATGAAGCCCTGGTTATAATATCTAATCAATTTCCATCTTTTAATAAGCTTGAACTGGATGAATCTGGTTCTTATAATTGGAAACATCTGGACAGGGTAGGGACAGCTACTGTGGATAGAACTGTGATCTGAATTGTGCCTGAAGAATGCTGGCTGATATCATAAAAACTCCACAATGTGGGCCTCTTGGTGCAGAGGATGACCTTGAACTTCTGAAGGGCTAAATAGAAACCCCATTTGCTGCCCAGAGTGAAACCAGTGGGCTAATTAATGACTATCTCTCAATGGAGCATCTCTGCAGGGCAGGAACATGGACTTTGGGTACAACAAAGTGGTAGAGTGATTGGTGAGGTGCTCAAAGAGCTGCAAGTGACCAGCAGGCTCCAGGATTCGTGGTTTACATTGAGCACCTGATCGATGGAGATGGTGCTCAAGGTGTGTCGACAGGTTTCATCTTCAAAGAGCAGTGAAACTTCAGCGAGGTCAAGACCAACTTCTCAGCACCTTCCCGTGTCAGCAACACCCCCACACCTGGACACAGGAGAGAAGAAATGTACCTCAGGTGGTGAAGTAGGCTGTTCTCAGCACCACCCATCTTAGAATCACCAGGTGACATAGCAGATCTCTGGTCACATGCTGGATGCGGCACTTGGATTTAGCCTCATCTTCGCTTGCCCATCATTCTCAGTGGTTTAGTAGTTAAGATGCAAATACTTCTGTGATGAGATCTTGTGATGTTCTCACATTCCATATTGCGACCTGATGGCATCAACCCTGATTTGATATAATTTCCCTATGTTTTAAATCCTCACTTCTATACTGTTAGTGAGGCCAGATGCAATATTCAGGATTAGGTTGAGTCAATTTCAAAATATAAATTGTAGTTGGTAAGTGCAGTCAAGTCAGTTCTGACTCATAGTGACCCTGTATGGGGTTTCTGAGGAATGGTTGGTTGGTGGTTTGAACTGCTGACCTTGTGGTTTGCAACTCAGTGCTTACCCTACAGTGTCATGCAGAACTCCCGAGATGGTGTCATAGGATCAGCACTGGACTGTGAACTACAAGGTTGGCAGTTCAAACCCACCAGATGCTCCTCAGAAACCCTATACAGGGTCACTATGAGTGGTGTTGAGGGCACTTAACAACAACAAACAAGTACGCAGAGCTCAGAGGTGCCTACCACCACTGAAAAGAAGATTTGGGAGTAGAGTGTGTCCTTGGACTTGGGGTCCCTGCATGTGAAGCTCTGTGATCCAGGGGAAGATTCATGCCAAGATGTAAGGAGATTTCTGGGGAATGCTGGGCATCAGGAAGCTGAAATCAGAACTGACACAGAGAGAAAACCTTCCCTACAGTCAACACCTGAATTTAGCCTCCTAACCTGCAAAAGAATAACTGTGTGTTAGAGTCATTCGCTTGTGGTATTTCTGTCAGAGTAGCGCCCGATGGCAAGCCCCCGAGATGGGGCTCAGGATTCTCTACTTACAGCCATTGTTCCCAGGAGATACTTTTTTTTTGTTTTTGTTTTTAATGCAACTAAGGATTTGGACCATTGCTCTATGGGCTCACCAATAGACAGAACGACCAAGAAGAATTGGAGACGACAGGATTCTGTTCAGAAGGAAGGGAGTAACTGAACTGACTCAAGTGTCCATTCTGC
>NW_006408666.1:8049044-8055212 GCF_000296735.1 Chrysochloris asiatica | reverse complement strand
ATCTATTAGTTCTCTTGGCAGTCCATGGCACTTTCAGTATTCTCCTCCAACACCACAACTCAAAAGCATCAATTCTTCTACGATCTTCCTTATTCACTGTCCAGCTTTCGCATCCATATGAGGTTACTGAAAACACCATGGCTTAGTCCTCAAGCCACAGGCTGTGGCTACCCAAATTTCCTTCTTCATCATTAAAAAAAAAAAAATGGCCGCTCCTAGAAACTCTTCCCAGTGCAGACGTGGGCCTGCTTTGTGTTATTTTCTTTTCTCTGCATGTCTTCCAGGAGACTTTGTGGCCATGTAGTGTTCATCTTTACGTGCAGGTTCTTATTAGGGATGTGGGCGGAGGCCAGGAGTGGTGAGCTGGATGTGGGGAGGCACTCAGATACCACCTGACTACAGTGTGGTGATGCGGGCTCCTCAGAACTGGTGGGGTACTTCTGCACGTGTGTGAGACGGAGACCAGCTGGCAGGAGCGGCTCTGCCCTGGGTTCTGCCACAAGGAGAGAAAGCAGGAAGAGCACCATCAGGAAGCCCAAGTTGTGGTTCTGCCTGGGCACCTGTGATGCTGAGCTTGTCCCAGGTGAAAGTTGGAAAGCTGGCATTCCTTAGGGACAGTGTGTAGGTGTGAGGGGGTCAGAAAGGCTGCCATTTGCCCACTGCCCTCAGACTTCCAGCCTCACTCTGCTGGTTCTAACAAGTTGGTCTTCTTGTGGGGCAGCTGGCCTTGGACCAGGACATTTGGGAAACTGAGAAAGACTGACTTGCATTATGCCTTTTTCAGGTATTTCCATCACCAGACAATTAAAATAATGAGTTTGGGGCCACACCTTCAGGGGTGCATGGTTTGGCCTCACTTTAAAATTCCCCTGTTGTTGTTGAGTGCTGTTGACCCTGTATAGGGTTTCCAAGTAGTGGTTGGTGAACTTCAAAATCCTTGCATTTTAAAGAGATTTTGCAGTCCAGTGCATTAACCCACAGCGCCACACCAGGACTCCTAAAATTCCCCTAGGAGGCCCTATTTGTATGGGTTACCTGACTGCTCTGTGAAGAAGAGGTCTGGGAGGCAAAGCTAAGCTTCAGCATGTCTCTGACACCCTACTGGGGCTGGAATCCTGGACCTCTCTCGGGGAGGAGTAGAGCTGGGCTCTCCAGAACTTAGGTGCTTGTGTGGTGGTGGGGACGCTTCTGAGCGAATGCACCCAGCTTCCTCACCGTGTCCTCTTTATCCGTGCTGACCTGTACCTGGTGCTGAAGGTCCTAGCAGATGCTGGCACTTCTCTAAGCCTCTGTCACTGATTGTCCAAACAGGTCATCATGAGAGACAAATGAGACGACCATGTGTCCGGCCAGATAGTAAGTACTCAGTATACAGTACTTCCTGTCCCCAGCTAGTCTGCCCATTAATGGTCACAACATTAAGAGGAAACAGTGACCTCACTTTCTTGGGGATCACACATGGGTTGCTGGACACTTAGTTAGGTGTTCCCTCCACAGAAGCTCCCTTGGGAGCCATTCTTGACTCCATTATGCAGGGGAGCACATGAGGTCTTACTTGGGGACCTCTCGCTGTGTGGCACCGGAAACAAATCTGCCAAGGTGACTCTTGTTTGGGTGAGAGGACCCTGAGCCTCACTGTGCCTGCCTGAATGACCAGAAGGGAGTGAACTGTGGCAACTGGACACCTGAGTACCTGGCCAGAAGGGCAGTGCTCTCGGCTTATTAGGTACCATTGGTGTCTTGGAGTAACCAACTTTACTGATGTCGTGGCTGGGACTGTTACGCTTATGAATCTGGTCACCTTAGAAGTTTCCATGTACTGATCTCCCAGCAGCAAACTTTCCTCTCTGTGTAGATGGGAATTGTCTTCAAGGAAACATGACAAAAACACAAACACTGTCAGCACACCAGGCTGGACCCCACTTGTGTCTCATGCAGCTCGGGGTTCACCCTCTCATCCTCCCTTCTGCTTGGCCGGCTTCCATCCATGCACAGCTTCCTGATCCTCCCCCGGCCTGCACAGCCATTTTCTTTAGAACCCAGGTTCACTCGCCTAGAAATAAGAGCACTATGACTAATTACAAAATCATTCTATGATTAAACTCAATTAACTTCAAATAACCCTTGAAATTTACTTACTGTCAGACCTTGGCCCTGCTGAAACTGATAACTATTGCTCACCTTTGAAATTCTGACGAGAGTAGCCAATTACAGCATGGTGCAGGTACTTTTCAGGACAAATGCCATGTGTCTGATGCCAGGTACCAAGGACCACACGCCTGCTCTTGGGCCCTGGGTGCAGGTGAGGGTGGGCCTTGGGGAGACAGGATTGGCTGACCAGTGGCTCTACTAGACATCAGTCCATTAATTGCTGACTGGGGACCCTGAGGGACCCTTCATTTGGGATCTGACAAGTTCTTCAACCTCTGACTTTGGTCCTGGCTCTCTGCTTAACATGGCCACTAACCTCTCCACACAGTGGCATTTGGGGGCCACCAAGGCACCTCACTAGAGAAAGACACTTGCTAACATGAAGGAGGCAGGTGCTTCTTTGACTAATTCAGTCCTCACAGCCCCAGAATGTCAGAAGGGGCTCAATGTAAGAACTGGCGTGGTGCTGTGAGCTGGCTCCCTCAGATGTCACATGGAATGACAATATGCCCTCTCAGAGGGCTGCAGGAATTAATTTAACTCATATTTCATGACTGCCTGGCTGAGGAGGAACATCACAGAAGTGTGGACCTCAATCGTGTGAGTGTTGTCTGACGGTCCATCCTGTCACCACAAATGGGCGGATTCACGGTTCTGTAGCTCAGCAGTCCTGGCAGTGTGGCTGACTTCTCTGCTCAGGGTCCCACAGGCGCAAGTCGGAGAGTCACCTCCTTTTTGGAAGGTTTGGGGAAGAATCTGCTTCCAATTTCATTCACACTTTTGATCAAATTCAGTTCTTTGTGGCTGTCAGCCAGGGGTTGCTCTCAGCTCTTGGTGATGACCCACCTTTCTTGTCATGTGACCCTCCATCTCTAAAGCGACAGGAGTGTCTCGCAGTGAATCCCTGTCTGGCTCCCAGAGTCTCTCTTGTCAGAAAAGTTCTGTCCCTTCTAAAGACTTATCTGATTAGGTCAGACCAACCCAAGATAAACAGTCAACCCCAAGGTCAGTTTGAAGTAGAAGGCCAACGGTTCAAAGTCACCAGCTGCTCCTTGGAAACCCTATACTGGGTTGCTATGAATCAGAACTGGCTTGAAGGCAGTTCACAACAATAGCTAACCCGAGATAATATTTCCCTCTTACGGATAACTGATTCAGGACCTTAATTAAATCTATGCAGTCCTTGCATAGCAATGCCTAGATGATAGTTTGATGAATACCATACTTCCCATAGTGTGTTAGCTCAGGGCTGGGGGTGGGGTGGGGAGCTCAGGGGCCAGGTCTAAGGAGTCTGCATACTTCAGCAATTTTTCTTCTTATCTGTGTATTAATCAATCTCTAGCTGGAGTCCTAGTATGGCATTGTAGGATAAGCATTGAACTACTAACCACAAGGTTGGTGATTCAAAACCAACAGCCACTCCTCAGATACCCTATACTGAGTTTCCACGTGTCAGAACCATCTAACAGCAATTTGGGGAACTGATCTTGGTGACGGAGCTTTGGTTTGCTTCCCTCCTAACAAGTCTCTTGCATTGACATGAAGGATGAGATCTTTCCCTAATCTTTGTGTGTGTCTGCTGACTGGCAGGGATGAGTTCAGGATGCTCCCTCGCCCCATCCCTTCCTCTTTTTAGGGACTGCTGTCCCACAGCGAGAATGGCCGCTGTTGAGACTGGCCCCGGACATCCCCTCAGTGGGAAGGAGAACTAGGCTGGAGTTTAACAACTCACCCTTCTTAGAACCTCAGTGTCCTCACGTCTAAATGGGGAGTTATGAATGGTCCAACTGTTAGCACTGCTCTTAGGATTAAACAAGAGGAAGTACATGAGAGAGCCTTTTGCTGTTGTAAAACACTAACAGATGTCCTCTTGGCATCGTCAGTAAGTAAGCTTTGTAGGCTGGTTGGAGGACTTTAGATTTCACAAGATTCGGAAACATGAGACTTTGTATTTTGCTAAGAAAGACATTATTCCTTCTTAGGCAAAGGCCCTTTTGTCAGCACAGATCTAAACACGCTCTCAAATGCTGTCTCCTTCAGCACAGTGAACTCGGGAAGTGTCCTCTTCAGCTTCATAACGAAATGCATCTTTGGCTCCTGGGAGCAGCTACAAAGTCTCAATAGCCTCTCCCTAGGCTGTGGCTTGTTGCAGGACCTCGGTGTGAAGGGTGCTCTTTCTGTTGGTGTTGGCACACGTCCCTTATATCGTTCTCCAAGGAAATGTGTACTTGCCCTTGGAGGCAGAGACCTGTGGCTGTTCTGAACTGAGAGAAGCAGGCACGCTCACTACACTCATGGGCAGTGGAGTCAGATGTGTTTATAGTAGCCAAAGTTCTCCACAGAAACAGAACCCAGAGGACATTTGTCTCTGGTATGGCTCTGTGGGCTAATGTGCCGGACTGCAAGGTAGGTTGGAACTACTAGACTGGCGGTTCAAACTCATCAGCCACTCCTTGGAAATTTTGTACATGGTCACTATGGGTTGGAACCGATTCGATGGCACTTAACAACAACAACCTCTTCATTGCTTTCTTTCCCTGTTTCATCATGTCTCTATCTTCATTCTTTCTATCTACCTATCATCTATCTACCTACCTATCTATCTGAGAACACGGTGGCTCCATACAATTAATACTGCAACTGTGAACCACAATGTCTGCAGTTTGAGCCCACCAGCTGCTCCGTGGGAGAAAGATGAGGTCTTCTGCTCCCGCAAAAATGTAAAGCCTTGGAAACCATATACAGGGTCGCTATGAGTCAAAACCGACTTGACAGCAAAAACAACAGCAATCTATCGATCTATCATCTATCTATCATCTACTTAACTATCGTTCATCATGTGTCTATCATCTATCTTTCTATCAATCATTTATGGATCATCTATCTATCTATTAATCTATCTATCATCATCTATCAATTATCTATCTATTTGTCTAGCTATCTTTCTATCTACTATCTATCTATCTGTCTATATATCTATCAATCATCTTTGGATAATCTATGAATAATCTATCTATCTATCATCTGTCTGTCTATCATCTGTCTGTCATCAATCATCTGGCAGTGGGTAGAAACTAGCAGGATTTCTGTTACAGTGTTGAAGCAGAATTCTATCTTCCTGGGAAGTCTCAGATTTCTCTTTTAGGACCTTCAACTGGAGGCACCTGTGTTATCAAAGGTGATCCGCTTTGCTCAGAACCACGTGATTATAAATGTTAATGACACACACACACACAGCACCTAGACAAGAATTTATCCAAACACCTGGGCCCAACAGCCTAGCCTCATTGACCCTGAAAACGAAACAAAGCAATGCCTAAGCATCACAGAAGTCTGATAACATGTGTCCACACCTGTTTTTTCTCTCTCTAGACATCAGGGTGTTCCAGCCCCGCAGTCACCCAGGTGAGAGTCCTCCGTGCTGCTCTAGTCCCTCCCACTGACTGTACCTGTCAACTTCCTGTATGTTTATACTTTGATTCCTCAGGCTTTAGTGATTTATTGGCTTAAATTGTTTTTAAAATTGCTTACCTGGTACCCTTAGTTCCGCCTTCACCATCTCATTCTCTTCTGAGAGGTCTTCCCCAAGGTGAAGGCCCCAAGTTGTCATTCTGGTCTTGACATATTTTAAGGCAGAAACCTTTCTGGAACCTTCCCTTTAGAAGGACAGAATGCTTCCAACAAAAGGAAACAGTCTCTGATTTCTCTTTAGCTCTGACATCCCTCTTCTTTAAGCTACTCCATCAGTCTTAGCTACACTTTGTTAAAGATAGTTTCAATGTGTCCCATTTCTGTCCAGGCCTCTTCCATCACCGACTGACCCAGCCTTGTCTTTCCCTGTGGCCTCGCTCCAAGGCCACCTTCCCAGTGGTGTCTTCTCAGTCTCAGTGGATTTGGACCAAGCACAACTTGGGGATGGACTCAAATGACAAGTCAATTTGCTCCCTGAGGAACTTTCGTCTGGCTTTCCTGGTCATACTGAGGCAGCAGGAGGTTCTGAGAACTTGGCTGATAACA
>NW_006408666.1:8045660-8047065 GCF_000296735.1 Chrysochloris asiatica | reverse complement strand
TTAAGCTTATTACTAGAAGTTCTGATACCTGCAGGGGCACCCATGCTGGTCAAGTTTCAGTGGAGCTGGCAGACACAGCCAGACTTGGAGTGAGGCCTGGACACCTATTTCCAAATAGTATCTGGTGAAAACCCTCTATGTAACAATAGGATCTGATACAGTGCTGGAAGTTGGAGGACATTCTAAATACAGGACACCCTTGGTGGAGTGGACTGCGTAGTGGTCACGAACCAGTGGTCACTCGTGGTCCTGAAGATGGGGAGTGTGGGCAGCGTTTCACCCCTAAGGGTCCCATGAGCTGGGGCTGGTTTGGTGGCAGTAGCAGCCGAGTCTCCAGGCAGCCATGCCAATGTCCTGCCTTGGGCTCACAACTTCCGGTCTGATTCCGGTTCACGTGGGTCCCTTCCGGGCTGCAGGAGGGCATGAGGCCAGCTTGTTCACTTTCCTGTCCCTCCGCCCCTCACGGGCAGAGCAGGGAGGACACGGGGGTAAAGGGTGGGGTGGGGAAGAAGAGAGGATGGTTGTTAGTGCAGGGGGCTGTTTGTTTTGGCCCAGAACATTCCCCAGCCTCTCTCCGTGGGACCCTGTGGAAGAAGCTGGTACTCTACTCCGGTTGGAAGCTCGTGTCCCTGCTCAGACTGTCCAGTCCCACAAACCATGCCATGGTCATAATCCCTGCACACTGTCCCCAGGACAAGTGTCCATCTGAACCCTCTTTGGGTCCCTGCCTCACAGCAGAGGGTGGTTCTGTAGGTGTCTGCCTGGGCTCTGGCCTCCTTCTGTAGGTCCCCCAGCATGGCTCAGACAAAGTTCAGGTACACAGAGGCTCAGGGTACTGACCTGGCTCCCCCAGTGTGCTTGGAGCCCCACTTTGAGAGCACCCTGGTTACAAAGTCAGTCCTGAGATCAAGGTGTCCTGGCAGGGTGCACACACCTCTCTTCTTTGTTCTATCTCTTCTCTACTTCCAGATTCTTCTTTTTGGACCTGGTCTACTGGGTTACCCAACCCCAAAATGGCCACAGATACCAGAAGCCAGACCAAACTAGGCAGGGACCACGAGCAGGCGTCCCATATCCTGGTTCTAGATTGTACTTTCGTTTTAGCTCTGGGTGCCTAACCTAGTGCTGTTTATGAAATAGATACTCAATTGATGGCAGAGAAAAAGCCATTTCTTTCTTACCACCCAGTGCGTTCTTTCCTTTGTATATCCTCCTAATACCTTGCAGCACGTTTTATACAACCAGGTGCTTAATCTGGAGTCCTGGTGTGGTGCAGTATGATAAGTTCTGGACCACAAGGTTGGTTTGAACTGCAACCCAGATCACACTCACCAGCCGCTCCTCAGAAACCCTATAGAGAGTTGCTAGGAGTTGGAACCGACTTGATGGCACTTAACAACAACAA
>NW_006408666.1:8041674-8042905 GCF_000296735.1 Chrysochloris asiatica | reverse complement strand
AATAGTGCTTCTATGAACATTGGTGTGCACATATCTACTTGTGTTATGGCTTGTAGGAAAATAGTTTCAGACATAAAGTCAGAGGGCACTCTGACAAAGTCCATTTGGTTTAATTCAGATGTTAAGTATTTTTCAGGAGTGCTGTGGGCCAACCTTTACCTTTTGCCTTTTGCATGAAGCTAGGTAAAATCAAGAGGCAGTAATCAAACAACCTGCATCCTCTTTAATGATGAAACAGGAAACTAGTGTTCCTGTTCTGGAGTTTTGAGAAAAGTTTTGTGGATAATATCATCATGTAAAAGGTACTTAAAAAAAAATCCTTGTTCTTAGAAAATGGCACTTTATTTAAGACTGATTAAGCTGGAACTCTCTCATAGCTAGTTTTTGCCTCTTTGCAACGTCCTCAACCTACAAGTCAGTATTCTCACTAAGGAACTGTGTGGAGCAACTTCTCTGAGGGGGTCCTGCCCTAGGACAGGGTGGCCTGCTTGGCTTCCATCTTCAGAGAGTAAACACATGGCCTCTGACAAGGTTAGCAGGTGGGTTAGTGAGGTTCCTGTCGGTACCAGGGACAGCACAAGTATCACCATCCACCCTGGAAATCACGGTTCGATTCCTGCCTAGTGCCCCTCTGTGAGTGGAGGCTGATGAAGAGGTTTCAGCAGAGTTTACGGACCAAGGCAGACTAGGAAGACAGGCCTGCGGATCACAACCTGCTATTCATGGATGGCACAGGACTTAGTGAATGGGGCTGCCGCAGTGGACGTTAAGAACAACATATCCACACTCAGCACTGTGCTCCATGAGGGGCCCCTCGTGCCTCTTCTTCACAGTCAGGAGCCAGTGTACCTGAATTATGGTTTCTCCGAATACAACACCTACGTAGGGAAGATGGATGACCTCAAACTTCGCTTATCATCAGTTGAGGTGTACAGAAGTCATGAAATAATTCTACACAATGTTGTTGCTAAGTGTGGTTGAGTCAGTTCATAGCGACCCTGTATAGGGCTTCCAAGCAGCAGCTGGTTGGTTTGAACTGCCAGTCGTGTGGTTAGCAGTGCAGTGCTGATCCTACAGTGCCACTTCAGGACTCAACTAAATATAAGTTTTAACCAGTTTGAATGTGAATAGTCTTAAAATGAACGATGCAATTAGAATATGGTTTAAATGGTGGCCTCCTTTATTGACCAACTATATCAGGAGTTGTTGTTAAGTGCCGTCAAGTCGGTTC
>NW_006408666.1:8027197-8040275 GCF_000296735.1 Chrysochloris asiatica | reverse complement strand
GATGACCAAACTTCATCTCTCATACTTCAGACATATTGTCAGGAGGGACTAATCACTGGAGAAGGATATCATGTTTGGTAAGGTAGAGGGTCAGAGAAAAAGAGGAAAACCCCCAATGAGATGGATTTGCCAAGTGACAGCATCAATGGACTCAAGCATGGCAACAATAGTGAGGTTACCGGCCCAGGATTGGGCAGTGTTTCGTTCTGCTGTGCATAAGGTCGCTATGGGTCAGTACCGACTCAATGGCACCTAACAACAACAACAAGGTGGTGCAAAGGATTTGTGCTTAGGATAAGCATTGGACCTCAAGGTTGGTTTGAATTACAAGGTCATACCCACCAGCTTCCCCTTTGAAACCTTATACAGGATTGCTGTAAGTCAGAACCAACTCAACAGCACTTAACAACAACAACTAATCTCAAGTTTGGTGGTTTGAATCCACCCAGTAGCAGAAGAAGTCTGGCTTCTGTAACAATCTAATCCCAGGAGACGTTGTGGAGCAATGCTGTCTCCAACACCTGGGGATGTGGGGAGCAGCCTTCCAAGTCAGGAGTTCTAAATCCTGAGATAAAATCTGCCAAGGATTGAATTGTCTCCTTCCCTGCTCTCATACCCCCTGAAATGTGTGTCAACAGTGGTTTTGCTGTTAAGTAATGATGTAGTGGTGTCCTGGGCTGCTGCTGTGGGTTAGTGTGCTGGACTCAAAAGTCGGTTTGAACCACAAGGCCGGTGGTTCAAGATCACCAGCTGCTCTTCAGAAACCCTATACAAGATCGCTATGGGTTGGAACCAACTCAATGGCACTTAGCGACAACAACAAATGATGTAATATGGCAATCACGTAATGATGTAGTCACCCCCAATGATGTGATATTATGTGATCCGCCCTGATGTGACGTAATAGCTTGTGAATTGTAACTCCTCATTTCCATAATGTTAATGAGACCAGATGCACTCTCATTAGATTAGCTTGCATCCTGAGTCCATCTCTTCCAAGATATAGAAGACCTTAAAGGAGCAGCAGAGCTCAGAGGGACCAACCACCACAGAGAAAGAATTGCTGGGCGTGAAGCGCCTCTTTTAGACCTCGGGTCCCTGGATTGTGATGCTTCTAGATCCAGGGGAAGATTGATGACAAGCCACATGAAGATCTCCAAGGAACGTGAGGCCTACAGATGACAAGGAGACAAGGGCCTTTCCCCTGAGCCTCTGGCAAAGAGAGAAAGCCTTCCCCAGAGCCGGTGGTCTGAATAGGAGTCTCACCTCTAAACGAGAGAACACGCATGTGTTTATTAAAGACAGCCGCGAAGGAGGACTAATGCTGTCTCCTACAGTTGCTGTATTCTGCATTTCATGTCTGCTTAGTGTGGATGATGCTTTCTGCTACTGTAAAGGTTACGGTCTCGGAAACCCTATGCAGAGTCACTATAAGTCAAAACCACGTAGTTTATTGTCTCAAGCTGGGTACTTCTGAGAGTGAAAAGGGGCACTGTTAACTAGCTGGGGCCACAGGCATCTGGAGTGGGCTGCCCTGGAAGCCAGGCACCATGGCAGCATACCTCTTCCTCCTTCATCGTCCTGGTGTTTGTTTCCGCTGCTCTCTGAAATGCCACCATGGTTTCATGTCTGAGACGCAGCAGTGCCAAGCAGGGGGCTCAGTAGTTGTGGGGTGTGCACTGCACTGAGACATTCCCAACTTTGGATTTCATGTCACCCCCAGGAGCTCTGGATGTAAAAGAAGTGATTTAACTTTCTGTGCCTTGATTTCCCTCCTCAGTAACATGGGGGTTAAAGAACATAAGCAATCACTTATTGGTGCTTTGGGAGCATGGTGGCTCCATAGGACAAGCATTGGGCTGTAAACCACAGGGTCCACAGTTCAAGGCCACCAGCCGCTCCATGGGAGAAAGATGAGACTTTCTTCTCTCTTGAAGACATAAAGCCTCATAAACTCTATACAGCATTCAACAACAACATTGATGCTGTGTTGCATGCAGGCACTTGACAACAACAACCACAACTTTGGTACTATGTTGTATATAGCAGCAAACTCTAACTGTAACTATCATAATGTCATGATTTTGAGTTTTAATAATTTAATTAGACTTCAAAACAAAAAAGCCACTCTGGAGTTAGACCTCCCCAAGGCCTGAGCTTTGTAGGAGACTGGCTGGGCTGGAAGTGGGCGCTAATGTTGAACAGATCCCATCGTACTTTACTGAATGTGACAACTGCATCTTCCCTGTAAAGAAGCGCGTGGGCAGGTGAGCCTAGGAAGGCCTGGGGAATCCCAGGCTTCAGGCACTTTCTCATGGGCTTTGTAAGGGTCACCGTGCAGTGGTGGTACCATTCCCTTGTGCTCCCTGAATGTTGAACCCTGCAAGGGATTGGACACCACCTCATTTTTAGATGAGGAATTTGGGGCTCACTGGGGACACAGAGCAAGCCAGGGCCCCACTGGGAATGACCAGGTCTTAGGACACAGAGCTGGGGTTCCTTCCTGCCACATGCCTACTGCATCCTTTTTGTTTAGCACACAGCAAAAGCAGACAGACACAGGGCAGGCTTTCTGCTCCATACAGTTGTTGAATACACATGTGGGATCACATGGTGCAAAGGCTCACAATGTTGAGTTTGGCATCGGATATGCATGGTGTGTGTGAGTGCGGGGGCTGCTTACCTGTGTGTGCATGCTGCCTGCAGAATGGGGTGACGGGTCACCAGGTAGGGACCTCCAGATATTTGGGGGTGTGGCCACATGTGCCAGCATGGGCCAGCTGAGCGATGTGATGCTCAGCTCAGCTCAGGTACCACTTCTGCTCAACATCTTAATTTCTCAGCCACTTGGTTTCAAACTTGGAAAGGCTTGTTTCTTGATGCTGAAAGCTAAGTTCACACCATGCAGGGTATTTTAAAACCAGCATCTGATGCCTGAAGTGTGAAAAACTGTCTTTAGAATTCATTTTGTGTATACTGAAGGCTGTGAAAGTTTTTAACTTACCAGAGATCGGAGGGTCTGGCAGGATGCTGGTGTGGGGAAGGCAAAGGGGTGTGATGTTGTAGGAAGCACTTGGAGATGACCTTGGGCATTTGGGCCATAAGATGGTCTCATTTAAATATTGACTTGGCAGAAAAATAGTTTAAATGTTCAATGAAAGGAATAATCTTTTGAGAGAACATTATTCAAAGTCAATAAATCATAATGAATTCATTTGAATTTTTTAAAAATTATGTATTTGTACAAATAGGTTTTGAGGCTCCCAGAAAAAGATAATTGAAGAAATCAAGGGCACAGGAAGCAGGTTATGAAGCCGACGGGTTAGCTCGCTGAACTGTTTACCACACACTTAGCCCATGTGAGCTTGCTGGACTGACCTTTTGAATCTGCATCCCAGGCAAGACTCTGGTGCTCCATTCCCCTGCCTCGGCCCGCCCCTTCTTCCTTACCAGATGGCAGGCCTGCCTGGCAATCTGGAGGCTCTGGTTGTGTGCTCCTTCCTCCCTTCGTCTTTCTCAGGTGTTGCCTTAGTACCCACTGCCTGTCAGTTTGTCAAACTGCAGTGGCTTGTGTGTTGTTTCCAATTTCAGCAGGATCACCCATGGTGGGCAGATTTCCAAAGTAAGAAAGACCAGGAAGAAAAGCCTGGTGATCCACTTCCAAAGCTTAGCAAGTGAGAACCCTGTGGCTCACAAGAGACTGTTGTATAGTGTAGTGCTGAAAAGCGCTCCCTGGATTGGAAGGTGCTCAAAAGACAGAGCCTACCGCAAGGGACTGGGGGGCAGACCACCTACTGAGAAGATGGTGCAAGGCAGGGTCACTCACCCAATGACCACCACACCCATGTGGGCTGTGCACCTATAACTCCAGTTTGGCTTCTGTTTCCTGGAGGACCCAAGTGACACATGTGCATGGAAACCCCCCAGGACTCTTGTTCAAATGCAGATTCTGGCTCAGTGGGTCTGGGATGAGCACTATGACTCTATTTCTATTTACTCCCAGGGAGTCTGGTCTGTGCCCCACACGTGTATGGAGTGAGACGCTCATTTGACTTTGTGGCACAGGTTTTATAACATGTGTGCATTTCCAAGCATAGGTAAAGCATCGAAGGGAAAAGGCTCCGTATCAGATTCACTTTGCTTCCCCCATGGATTCTTCTCTCACAGTGCCTTCCCCGGGGAAGGGGCCACAGGGTGACAGGTATAGAAGGGAGTTAGAGGAAGGTTCCCTAGCTGAGCAGATCTTCCAGTAAAGATGCCCATAGCTGCAGACGTCAAGTCTGCTTTCACATGAGCCTCGAGTCTCCACATCAGTTTCTCATTGTCTCCTGCTGGAGAGGGGCAGTCTCCTCAGTATCCAGGTAACACACACTGAGGATAGCTCGGACATAGTCCCTGTCCCTGGATCTTGCAGGCTTCCAATACCACACAAAGCTAGACAGGGGATGAAATTGTCAAGGTACCAAGACCTGCAGCCTTCTTGCTTCTTTCATTCCTTCAGAACAGAGACTGGCAAACTTTTTCTCTATGTTTGCTATCTGCCGACCTTTTCGGTTATCAGCTGTGCACTATAACCACTGTGCCACCAGCCTGGTGTGGCCTCTGTAGGGTAGGTACTCGACTGCAAGGTTGGCGGTTCAAATTCACAAGTCGCTCCTTGGAAACCCTTTACAGGGTCACTATGAGTCAGAACTGACTCGATGGTACTTAACAACAACAGATAGTAAACATTTAAGCATTGGGGGTCATCTCTGTCACAACTTCTCTGCTTTGCCATTGTAGTGGCTGTGTGCCAACAAAGCTTCTTTTTACAAGGGCATCTAATGGGTCGGATTTGGTCTGTGGAACGCCATTGGCTAACTTTGACAAGAGTCCTTTCCTCTGATCTCTTTCAATAAACCAGGAGACAGAAGTCTCTGTCCC
Source organism: Chrysochloris asiatica (assembly GCF_000296735.1). Classification (NCBI taxonomy): domain Eukaryota; kingdom Metazoa; phylum Chordata; class Mammalia; order Afrosoricida; family Chrysochloridae; genus Chrysochloris; species Chrysochloris asiatica. The sequence continues at coordinate 8,035,352 of NW_006408666.1, read as the reverse complement.
ATTTTATGTATGGGAACGCCAAGGGGCCCCAGCATCAGCTAAGTTGCCCATGGCTCAGCTGGTCAGAGATGCAGGTGGGACTGAACCCCAAGTCTCTGGAGTCAGAACCCAGTTCCCCCAGAACCACAGATTCCTGGACGCTGCTTTAGAGTGTGGCACACAGCACCCTCTGGCTCTACTGGAATTGAAGCCAGTCCTGCTTGAAATGAAATCCCAGGAAACGGTGTCACCTCACTCTTCTGCTGAAGACTAGGCCACAGAGATTACGGTCCACTTCTCTGAAGCTTGAGGAAACGGGACTGGCTTTTCTACAACAAGCCTTTGTGCACAATCAAGTGAAAGAATAATAGAAAAATGAACCTCATCACATATTAAAGGACAATCTTCAGAAAAGAGCTGAAATGTAAGGTTAATTGGAGACAGAAATGTCAAATGAATGCAGCAACGCACTGGGGAGCCTGCCCTGGCCTCTGTGGGCAATACCAGGCATGGTGGTGGGGAGCAGAGAGCGGCATCATAGGATTCTAGGGAGTCCCCTGTCATATTAAACAAGCTTTGCAATTAATTTCTTGTTGCAATGTTATTTTCATTGGCCTATATTTTCTTTGACCTCTCACATTTCTTAAGCTACCAATGTGGGGCAAGAGGGATTTGAGACTGAAAAGAAACCCACAACCCTCCCCCCCCCACACACACACAAAGCTGTTTGACTGAAAGCCTGTGTGAATCTGAAGGAGCAGCAGTGAGGGGCTGAGTCAGGGGTGCCTTCAGGTTGAGTGGGGGGCTTGCCCTGTGGTGGTCTACCTGCTTCTTTCAGCCCTCTCAAAGCTTCCATTTTGGAGGACAGGTTGAGGAACCTGCGAGGGGCCAGTAGGCACTCATGAAGCTTGGTGGATAAATACAGGCCAGCCATCTTTTAAATACCGTGTAATCTCCATGCTCTGTGAGCTGTGCTCTAGAAGTATTGCCATTTACTGGTGGGACAATTGAGGCACAGAATAGTTAAGGGCTTGTCACAGTCCCTTAGGGGTGACCACCCCAGGCTGGCACTGCATCTCCCCTCCTCATGATGGAGACCTGCTGTGGCTCAGGAGGATCAGCACTGGACTGCGAACCACAAGGTCGGCGGTTCAAGCCCACCAGCTGCTCCTCAGAAACCCTATACAGGGTCACTGTGAGTCCGAACTGAATCAACAACACGTCACAACACCAGTGATGGCAGCTGAGTGGTCCTGGAGTATCTCTAGTCCCTGTAATCACACTCAGTGACAAAGGGTGGTAATGGTGTGTGAAGGGTCACCTGGGAGTGTCCGCTGTGGTCATGGATGAGTCTGTGCATTCATGTAGCTGTGGTTACATGGACCCACCGTGAGATCAGACTGCACACACACACGCACACACACATGAGGGAAGGAGAACGGTGTAGACTGAGTGAGCTCTGTATACTACGTCCTGGTATTTCACCAAAGCCAACCTCCTGTTGCCATATTTACCAATACACACGACCACCACTGGGGACAGGCTGCACCACGGCACAGCTTCCCGGGGGCTGCTCATTTCCAAACAGCAAGTTTAACACGTTGCATGTACATTAAAAAAACACAAACAAGAAATGAAAAGGTACATCAGTTACTAAGAGGGTGTCATACCGTAGGGTACCAGGCAAGCACATCACCAGAGAAGCTTCCAAAGTTTCCTCAGTTAGCAGAGCCTACCTGCTGCTCTTTTGGAGACACCCCATTTTTGTTGTTGTTGCTATTCAGGATGGCTCTGAACAGGGGTAGTGTGCTGTGTTTCAGAATCTATTTGTTCCTTTTGGGGTGCTGGAGTTCCTGGGTTCTACATCGTGGCACCCAGTAGTAGGTGCTTGGTAGAACCCTGTACGAGCAGTTCTGTGTTTCAGAGTGTCCTAAACACTTCATCCATCGCCGCTGGGTGACAAGATGCTGGAGGAGGGAGGACCACAGCTCCTCCACGTCTGTCCTCAGGACTGACAGAGGAACCCCCCTACAGTGTGAAAGTCAACCATCCCCACTGTCTGACTATAAGGGAGACCATCACACCCCACCACCACCACCCCTGGGATCTGCAGTGGATAGAATGGAGATCTGCTCACCGAACTCCTCCCAGACGTTCCTTAGAAGAAGGGGCTGGTGATTTGTTTCCTGTTAAGCCACCAGTGAAAACTCTACTGAGCAGTTTACCTTGGACACACATGAGATTGCCATGAACTAGAATCGACTCGACCCCAGTGTGTGTATGTACTTGAAAGCCGACTTAGGGAAACAGAGACAGTGGAGTGCTTTGTGTTTTTGTTTTTTCACGTCCAACATTCCCCTCAGTTTTAACACTTCTTTCCCATTTTTGTCCTTACAACAATGTTTGGGTGGGTGACTCTCGATCCCTAATGCAGGCTTACCTTTATGTTGGCAGTGTGGACCTTCGTGGCCATCTGTTTGCTGGCTTGTGTGTCCATCTGCTGCAGGATTCTTGAGCTCCCAGGGGAAGTGGGCTGGAGGGCCTGCGGGGAAGCAGGATCTGTCCTTCTACCTACCCCCATTTCATGATCTTTGGGAGTAGAAAGTCCTCCCAGACGTAGGGAATTTGGCTTTTCTCAGCTGGAGCTGGTGTTTGGGTAGCTGCTCTAGTTACTTCAGTCTGGGTGTTCTTGTGCATCTCCCCTCATTTCATATCAGCTGGATGCTTCACTCTCAGCTCTAGCCCTCTGTGGCTATGTCCTTGTCCATGGGCTCAGGTGTCCCCAGGTCTCACCACACTTTGGACCAACCAGCCCTTCCTCTTCTCTCTCTCATCTCCAGGTCAATGGGAGTCTATGGAACATGGTTGAACTCAGCCCATTTCTTCATTGCTGCCTTTCCCCCTCTTCCAGTCACCAGTAGACCAATGTGGTCACCAGCGAGCTCACATGCCTGCTCACGTGTTCCCTGTGAGTTTCAGTCTTGGAGGGGGTTTGACTTGAAGGGACTTGATGACTGCCCAGTGAACAACTTGCTAGTTTTGTGGTAGCCATCCCTTAAGAAGAGTTTAGGGACCATATCTTAGTTGTAAGAGTTAGCTCTCAGTAATGGTAGTTGAGTGAATCTTGGCATACTCTGGTCTGGGAAGGAGGTATTGTGCGATTTTAAAATTGATTTCTGAAATAGAGGAAGCCAGGGAAGAAGCCTATGGCTTGCTGCATCCTGACCACAATGGGTGGCTGGCATCGCGATCGCATTGCTTTGATAAGAGACTAAGGGCTCAGACAAGAGACCTCATCGTTCAGTTCTCATGTCAGCCCATTTGAACTCATGCATTGAATGATCACGTTTTTGTACTTTCTGGGCTCTGCTTTCTAAGCGAAATGAAGCAGCAGAAGGGTGTGGGTGTATGCCGCGCTGCCTTTGAAATAAAAGGAGGCAAATTCCTGGTTCTCAAAGCTTGCCGGTGTGAACAAGTTTTGGGGGATAATGTTGTTATTAGCAGAATGGTCTTATTCAACAATGAAAACGTACAGTTTTGGATACCATGAGGAAGAGTTCTCCTGTGTCCCTTAGGGTTGCTGTGAATCTGGGCCATGCCAATGACAGTAGGCGTTTTTTTTTCTTTTCTTTTTGTGTTTTAATTCTCACCACAACCTTGTGAGATAGATATTGTTTTGTCCACTTCGCTGCTGCGGAAACTGAAACTCAGAGGTCGTCTTCATTCTTCTGAGGGTCACAATGAGTGCAGCCAATCCCCAGGTTATGAACAAGATCTGTTCCTAAGTGTATCTTTAAGTCAAACTTTTCGTTACATTGGAACAGGTGCATATATACACACTGATTTACACACAGATGTGGTTGGTATTATTAGCTGCTGCTGAATCAGCTCCCAGCTCTTGGCGACCTCATACACAATAGGAAGACCTACTGCCTGGTCTGGCATCGTTCTCAGGATCAGCTGTGGATTGGACTTTGTGATGCACGGGCTTTTCATTGGCTGAGTTTTAGCAGATGACCAGGCATTTCTTCCTGGTCTGCCATTGTCTGGAAGCTTTGCTGGAACCTGTGCAGCATCATAGAACACAGGAGCCTCCACTCACACACATGGATGGTGGATGCACTCAGGTCCATTGGCTGGGAATCCAACCAGGTCTCCACATGGAAGGCACGAATCACACCGCAGAGCCAACAACATCCTCTGACACAAGTATTAGCACTTAGTAGCTATATGAATTACAGTAACAGAGAAGAACTGCCTCCTAGGCTTTTCATAGGCCACAATCTTCATGGAGGCTGATCATCAGACCTTTCCTCCCCTGGAGCTGCTGATGGGTTCGAACTGCCAGCTTTTTGTTCAGCAGCCAAGAACTTAATCATTTTACCTCCTTGTTTAAGATGTAACAGCCGCTCCTCAGAAACCCTGTACGGGGTCACTTTGAGTTGGAACCAACTCACTAGCACTTAAACACAAAATAAAAAAAAAAAATGAAATTCAGTCTTGGTTATGGGAATGAGCACTGAAAAATGTTCATTTCTTCCATGAAATGTGCAATTGTTGGAAACCCACCAAACGGGGAGATGAGTATGAGTTCGTTGAGCCAGCTCAGTGATTCATGATCTCTTAGGAGAAAGGACAAGTAACACACGTGTATTGTTGGCATGGTTCCAGCACTTTGGACAGCGCTGAGAACTTAGAATCCAAAGGTAGCGCGCAACTCTTCTTCCCAGGTGTTTGTACTTCCAGAATGCTGACAAGGTGGGGAGGACTTTAAAGGGTGGGGCTGATTAGTTGTAGACTGGATAAACATTTACTTGGCTCTGCCAACCAGGTGGCTAGTTGATGAGCCACTGTACTTCAGTGGAATAAGCAGCAATTTACAGCTAAATATTTGCACGTGGGTCTAAATGCCTGTGCACAATTGTTCCTGCCAAACCAAGTCTGCTGGAGCCTTCAAAATAACTTGGCACTCAGCATGCATTAATATTTTAAAAACTAGCTAACACTTGGTGCTATATATTCAATTTTACTAATGTGTTTTTTTAAACACCTCCCACCACAGTGTATATTTTTTGAATATGTGTAGCATGCCCAAAATACTATTGTAAGGTCCCAGGAATCAACAATTCTGATCATATATTCAAAATAACCAGTAGAAAGAAAAAGAAAATGAAACAGAAACCAAAGAAAATTCTCGGTCAACTGCTTGTTTTTTAATAAAGGATGTAAAAAAAAAAATAGCTTGGCGGATATAGCGCCTGAGTTGCTGTTTGTTTTATTGCCTCAAAATATGGACGCAGGTGCCACCAAAGAAAGCCCTCGTCTGCTTGCCTGGGGTCACTGTGAGGTGGAACGGGCTTGATGCTAACAAACAACAGCCTCCAGTGGTTTGGGGGTAGAGTTGTCACCTTCCACATGAGGAGACCTGGTTCAATTCCTAGTCAGCGCTGATGGCTGTGATGTACACTCTTCAGTGGAGTTTCTAGAGTCAGACAGACTAGGGAACAAAGGCTGGAAACTTACTTCTGAAGCTCATAACAGGTTATGGGCCGGCCCAGGATTAAGCAGTGTTTTGTCCCATTGTGCGTGGGGTCACCGTGCATCAAGACTCAGTGGTACCTAACAACCAAACTCTTCTAGACACAGGGAACTTGATTCATGACCTTGAGGAGGCTGTGATTGAGGGGAAGTGATAGGTTTGCCTGGAGAGACAGTTAAAGGACACGGAAGGACTCAGCACTGTGATGTTCCTCTCCATCTCCCACCCCCAGGAGACAGTGACTCTTCCAGGGTTCCCCAGGACCACAGTCTTGTGTGAAACACATGACTGTCTGCCTTCCTTGCTGGGTCAGCTCTCCTTTTGGTGGTATAAGAGGTGACACTGAGGAGGGGAAGCAGAATCAGGAAGACATTCCACCAGGGCTGGAAACAGCTGAGAGCAGAGAGGCTGAGTTTAGAAGTGTGCAGAAAACAACTTAAAGTGAACTTTAAGATTGTCTCCGAATCCCATTTTATTTGTAGAGACAGTTGAGATGAGAGCCAGCAACAACCGTTGCTGTTGGTTCCAATTTGTGGTGACCCCGCATGGTTTGGCGCAGAATGCTGAGCCATGGGATTTGACAGTCTCGGAAGCCCGAGGCAGGCTCTTCATGAGTTGGAATTGACTTGAAAGAACTGAATAACAATCATTACAGAAGCGGATCACCAGGCCTTCTTTCTGCAGCTCCTATGGGTGGGTTTGAACTTCCAACCTCTACGTTAGTAGTTTAGTGCAAACTGTACTACACAGATCCCTTGAGTGGAAACCTGGAGGTGTTTAATAACACTGTTGGGGTGATTTGAAATCTGGACTTGCATGAACTCCCTTACACTCTTCCCATTTAGTGGAATATTTTAGAATATCTCTGGCCATCAAAGGTTCCCAAATGACGACACAGCTTGTTCTAAGAGAGCAGCCTCAGTGCACCCTTCACTGCCAGCTCTCAGCAGGTTTATTGTTGAAGATTTGGCACCATTCTCTCCGTCTGTTTTTGCAATCAAGCTAGTTACTAAAGTCCCTGTTTCCTGCTGATCGCTCTCCATGTGAAGGGGGAGCGGCAGCTACCCCGTCAGTCAGCCCCTTGGACGGATGCTCAGGTGCTTGTGCACCAGAGACAGTGACCCTCTGGCCCAAACACCCCACTACAAGGGGTCCTGGAGAGCAAGGCTTACTGTGATCCTTTCTGAGACCTGTGGGTGTCTTGGGGCAAGAGCCTGCCATTCTGAGTCACAGTGACAGGAAAGGTAGGCAAGATGAGAGAACTGCAAGTGGACCCCAGACCCAGGATGGAGCAAAAGAGTAACATGAATGGTGAAGAATAGTAAAAACTCCTGTGTGCTGGAGAGATTGAGCCGGTTTACCCCTGAGGTGCCCGCTGAGCACAGCTGTAATTGGAACGTAGTCTTTGTAAGGTTTATTGGGTCCTGGAGCAACTGGTTACTGAACTGGTCAATTAATCTTTTTTTTTTTTTTTTTTTTTAATGCATATAAGGCCACAATATTTATTTTGGAAAATCCCCTTAATGTAGTAGTTTTAATACCAACATTATCCTTTCTTCTGAAATACAAAGTATTTGAATGGTGCTACCAGTAAGAGACAATTTTTGTTAAAGTACTAATACATCCTGACTCGTATATTAAAATTATGTACACTCAGAAATCATATCCAAAGGAAATTTACTACCAAACATTGCAGTAGCTAAATCAGTGTGATATGCATATGAACTGACCCCACAGGCATGATTGTAGGGTAGCATGGTTTGGGTGCCATTCTTCCGTGCCATTACTGGGAACACAGCGTTGACCAGAACACATACAACAGGCGAGCAGCCACCCTAGAGCTGACCCCTTGCAGTGGGCGATGAGTTCCATCCCCACATGAGAAAACGCCTCATCAGAAGGTGCTGGTTGAGATGGTCAGGCGCCTTCCAATGTAGATCCAAGGCCAATGGCCAGTCAGTGAGAGAGCAGCAGAGATGGGAGGAAAACCTCAGGAACTCTGCCGAGAAGATGCCCCCCTTCTTGATGACACTGGTGTTCCTCATGCTGAAGGTAGCCGTGCACTTTGGATGCTTGAAGAGGAACTCCTTGCGGGTGGGGATAGTCTGTGGCCGATTTGACCAACCCCATATCCAGTCCGAGTTCTTCAAGATGCTGTCGACTTCTTTCCTCCTTTCCATATAGTCTTCCTCAGACTGAGAACTATTCCTTACCCTGAGGCTGTGGGGATCCACATCGGAAGTTCTTTTGGTATCTTGTGGGGTCTGAGAGTGAGGTGGGCTGTCACAGTGGGAGCTCTTGGAGCTGCTCCATCCAGACTCATGCTGGGGGTCCAGCAGGATCTTCTCCATGTCCCCATTGTATATAGACACCAAGGCTGGGACACTGTTCCCGTTCCCATTGCTGCTAAAGTGCAGTTCCACCCGAGAGCACTGCAGCTTCGGAGACCGGCAGGGGCCGTGGGGACAGAGGAGTCAGCCTAGTGGCTGCTCGCCATCTGCAGATGCTCTGGACCGGCTGACTGCGGCCCAGTTGACTGGAGGCTAGTTAGCCGCGGCCAGAAAGATGATGCTTTTAAAGCTCCTATAAAAATTTAAAATCTTGTAAATCTTATATAGGGTCACTATGAGTTGAAAT